>NC_135905.1:29799781-30170613 GCF_964194155.1 Cetorhinus maximus
CTCCTTAAGGTTACACCCACACATAACATTGGATTTTACCAGCCCTATGTAGATGGGCTGGGAGGCAACAGTACCAGTAAAATGCCAGCAGGAGGCAGGAAGGGGTACCCAACATCTCCCACTGCCACAGTTTTCCACCAGTGAGGAAATCTAATTGGTCCAGCTGCCCACCGGGCAGCCAATGGTGACACTGGAGTGCCCAATTAAGGGCAACCTCCCACCACCACCACTCCGCACACCCCCCCACCCCACCCCAACCCTGCCCCCCACTGTCAGCTGTTTATTGGCATCAGAAGGAGCTGCCATGGCACAAGGAGGCTGCCAGGTAATGGCCAAGCTCACAGATATGGTGCCACCGCTTGAAGGTGCCCACCCCCCAACCCCCCCTCCAACTTCCCCCCCCAACCCCCCCTCCAACTTCCCCCCCCAACCCCCCCTCCAACTTCCCCCCCAACCCCCAACCTCGCCTCCAACTTCCCCCACCCCCAACCTCGCCTCCAACTTCCCCCACCCCCAACCTCGCCTCCAACTCCCCCCCACCCCCCAACCTCGCCTCCAACTCCCCCCCCACCCCCCAACCTCGCCTCCAACTCCCCCCCACCCCCCAACCCCCCCTCCAACTTCCCCCCCCAACCCCCCCTCCAACTTCCCCCCCCAACCCCCCAACCCCCCCTCCAACTTCCCCCCCCAACCCCCCAACCTCGCCTCCAACTCCCCCCCCCACCCCCCAACCTCGCCTCCAACTCCCCCCCCCACCCCCCAACCTCGCCTCCAACTCCCCCCCCCCACCCCCCAACCCCCCCTCCAAATTCCCCCCCCACCCCCCAACCCCGCCTCCAACTTCCCCCCTCCACCCCCCAACCCCACCTCCAACTTCCCCCCCCCAACCCCCCAACCCCGCCTCCAACTTCACCCCTCCTCCACCCCCCAACCCCACCTCCAACTTCACCCCCCCAACCCCCCAACCCCACCTCCAACTTCCCCCCCCTCCACCCCCCAACCCCACCTCCAACTTCACCCCCACCACCCCCTAACCCCACCTCCAACTTCCCCCCCCCACCCCCCAACCCCGCCTCCAACTTCCCCCCCCACCCCCCAACCCCGCCTCCAACTTCCCCCCCCCACCCCCCAACCTCGCCTCCAACTTCCCCCCCCCACCCCCCAACCTCGCCTCCAACTTCCCCCCCCACCCCTCAACCTCGCCTCCAACTTCCCCCCCCCACCCCCCAACCTCGCCTCCAACTTCCCCCCCCTCCACCCCCCAACCTCGCCTCCAACTTCCCCCCCCTCCACCCCCCAACCCCGCCTCCAACTTCCCCCCCCTCCACCCCCCAACCCCGCCTCCAACTTCACCCCCCCAACCCCCCAACCCCACCTCCAACTTCCCCCCCCTCCACCCCCCAACCCCGCCTCCAACTTCACCCCCCCCAACCCCCCAACCCCACCTCCAACTTCCCCCCCCTCCACCCCCCAACCCCACCTCCAACTTCCCCCCCCTCCACCCAACCCCACCTCCAACTTCCCCCCCCTCCACCCCCCAACCCCACCTCCAACTTCCCCCCCCACCCCCCAACCCCACCTCCAACTTCCCCCCCCCACCCCCCAACCCCACCTCCAACTTCCCCCCCCACCCCCCAACCCCACCTCCAACTTCCCCCCCCCACCCCCCAACCCCACCTCCAACTTCCCCCCCCCCACCCCCCAACCCCACCTCCAACTTCACCCCCCCCACCCCCCAACCCCACCTCCAACTTCACCCCCCCCACCCCCTAACCCCACCTCCAACTTCACCCCCTCCCCCCCCCCACCCCCCACCTCCACCTCCCCCCCCCACCCCCTAACCCCACCTCCAACTTCCACCCCCCACCCCCCAACCCACCTCCAACTTCACCCCCCCCACCCCCCAACCCCACCTCCAACTTCACCCCCCCCACCCCCCAACCCCACCTCCAACTTCCCCCCACCACCCCACCAGCAAAACAAAAATCGCCAGGGCCAGCCTGACCTTGGCTCATTCAAAGGTGCGTCGCTTATGGAGGTGCCATTTCCATCACCCTGCAGCTTCAGCAGTGGTCACCTCCAATAGAGAGCTCTGGAAGACAGGCCACCCACCCCACCCCCCGGTGAATGACAGTCCCCGCTGGCTGACTGTCGGATGGCCGCTACTGATAAAATGCCACCCCAGGGTTCCATTGCCTGCTGGCCATTGGGGTCAACTCCCACTTTTGGGGATCCTGGCAATGGGGCTTCTTCCCTGCTGATAAAATTCCGCCCACAGCCTCAGGACTAGTATTCGGGCAGAGAGAAAATGTCAAATCATTAACACAGTTTTGCCCAGAAGTGTTCACCTGCAGTTTTTATAGAGACACAGTGACACAAAGTTCAAGGGCAATCAACTGGTGTGTCACTCGCATGACTTGCTCAATCAGTTTCAAATCATGATCAATATATCCAGTGAATAATCTCACTGAAAGTGATACAGTGTGGAGTACAGAAGGTGCTTGTACGTGGATTACAATGAGGTAATTGACTTATCTTAAAGGTGTGTGAAGGTGTGACACACACACACACACAAGGCGAGTGAGGGACCCTTGTCGCCTGACCTGCAATAGCATCAAATTTGCATTTCTTCCTTCGGCATCTGTTTAATTGGAGAATGTCAATGAAATAAAATGAAATTCCTGTTTTGATTGTGCCTTTCCCATCCTCAGGATACCCCAGTGCTTATCCAATTAAACACTTTTGAAGTGTAGTCACTGTTGTAACATAACAGGGCAACCAATTTGCGCACAGCAAGGTTCCACAGGCAGAGAGATAATGGTTGTATGACCTGGTTTTGTGATATTGAGGCATAACTGCTGGTTAGGACATTGGAAGAACCTGTCAGTTCTTTGAATCATACCATGATATCCTTTGTATCCACCTGAGAAGGCAGGCAGTGCCTCGGTTTAACATCTCCTTCAAAAGACTGTGCCTCTGACAGTGCAGCACTCCCTCAGTGCTGCACCAGAGTTTCAGCCTCGATTCCATGCTCAAATTGCCGAATGGGTCTTGAACCCACAGCTTTCCAATTCAGGGGTCCTGAGCCATGTTTGTTATGTTACTGTGATTTAAAAGATGACAGAATTCAGATCTGTCAACACTCAAGAAGTTCACCACTATCCACGACAAAGCAACCCGCTTGAACCAGCACCCCATCCACCTCCAACATCCACTCCCTCCACCACTGAGACACAGTAGCAGCAGTGTGTGCACCATCTACAAGATGCACTGCAGCAACTCACCAAGGCTCCTTCAGCAGCATCTTCCAAACCCATGACCGCTACCATCTAGGAGGACAAGGGCAGTAGGTGTTTGGGAAACACCACCACCTGCAAGTTCCCCTCCAAGCCACACACCACCCTGACTTGGAAATATATTGCCATTCCTTCACTGTTGCTGGGTCAAAATCCTGGAACACCCTCCCTAACAGCACTGTGGGTGTACCTACACTACACAGACTGCAGCAGCTCAAGAAGGCAGCTCACCACCACCTTCTCAAGGGCAATTAGTGATGGGCAATAAATGCTGGTCCAGCCAGCGACACCCGCATTCAGTGAAAGAACATCCACAGAACGGGTCAATATCCCTGGTAACAGTATCTACGGAGTTCTGATGTTTACATTTTCATATAGAATCCCAATTTTTGAAGAGATGTTTTCAAAAGAAACTGCAAACAACACATGAATACTGCACTGACCATTCTGTTTTCTCCAATCACTCCATCCCGCCGCCATCTCCTTTCCCACACCCGCACGACACCAGGCCCATCCCCTTGTACCCACCATGTACACATTCCATCCAATCTCATTCCCATGTCCTTTCCCATATTTCCAATCCCTCCATCAGATCAATTCAGCCTTGCTGTGACTCCTCTCTCTTCTTGGCTGTGACCTTGTTCAACCACATTCCCCTTCATTATTTCACTGGGAAGAATTGTCCCCCCGTTGGGGGTAAGTGCAGGAGCGGGCGCGGTGCCATTTTACATGGGCGGGCCAATTAAGGCCTGCCCAGCGTGACGTCTGCCAGGAAGCGCTATGCACTCCCTGTGTGGGCGGTGGTGGGGGGTGGAATCCCTCACCCGAGAGTCCGCTATTTCACACATGCGAACGAATGAGCGACTCATTTCCCTGAGGCTAAGTGCTGCCTCAGGGAGATCGGCACCAAATTCAAAAATGGTGAAGGTGCAAAAATAAAATTTCCCTGACATGTCCCCTCATGCGACACTGTCACATACGAGCTGGGACATGTCCATCACTTTAAAGCGTACATTCATTAAAATTTTAAAAACCCTCATGAAACCTCATCCCGCCTGAGGATGAGGTTTCACACTTTTTCTGAAACCCGCCAGGGCTCCCTGCCTACCCACCAAACCTTAAGGTTGGACAGACAGGCCCATTAATTATCTCAATTACTTTTTAAATGGCCTCAATAGGCCATTGACAGGTCGACGGGCGCGCAGCTGATTCACTGAGCCCCCGCCGACTTGAAAATTGAAATGACGTCGGGAGTTCCGACCTAAAGATCCTGGCCACTGTTCTAGATTATTGGCCCTTAAATATTGACAAGTAAACACCTAACATTGAACACGAACACAAGTACAACATGAGTTAAAAGCTGTATTAAGCTGTTTTAACTTGAAGTAACATTCAAATAGTTATAAGGTATTACTTACTGAAGACTCCGTTTATGAAGACATTCCTTGCTGTACAGTCAGTGATGGACATCATCATTAGGGACTGCAGCGGTTCAAGAAGGCAGCTCACCACCACCTTCTCAAGGGCAACTAGGGATGGGCAATAAATGCTGGCCCAGCCAGTGACACCCACATCCCGTGAATGAATGTAAGTAAAGAGAATGCAGAGTTCAGTCAGAGACAGAGGAGCATCCCACAAACCTTTCTGCTCACTTCTTCATTGGTAAGGCCACACACACATGGCAATAAGTCAGTTGCCAGGCCCAGCACGAAGGTGGTAAGTTCCAGCCATCAAAATGCCACAGAGCAACAAACTCAGGTCGTTTGCATTTGCCGAACTACCTGGCAACACAAAACATTAACAAAGTTGCCGTGGAATAAAGGAGCTTTCAGTCTCTTTCACTTTCCAGAGCAATCACATTCTGGAAACAGCATTTGCCAACACTTGCAGAGGAGATTGGATTAAGTTCCTGCTCCTCCCTGTGAGAAACAGCTTTGTTCCATTCGGCATTGCACAGAGAGTTTCACCGCCAATACAATAGAGTCCATTAATGATTAAACCGCTACAACCTTCCTTCGGCCTCTAAACCAATAAAGTAACAAAGACAAACGCTGGGACTTGTCTTCATGAGTTATTTGGCACCCATGCAGGAACTGCACACCCCCACCACCCCCACCCCCCCACCCCCACCCCCAACCCCACCACCCCATCCCCACCCCCACCACCCCACCCGAGTTGTGAACTAAGGGACACCGATTTAAAGTGATTGGCAAACGCACCAAAGGCGACCTGAGGAGAACCTTTAGGTTCAGTGAGTGGTTACAATCTGGAATGCACTGTCTGAAAGGTTGGTGGAGGCAGATTCAATCGCGGCTTTCATAAGGGGACTGGGTAAGCAGCTGAAGGGAAAAACGTTGTGGGGCCACAGGGAAAGGGCGGGGGAGGGGGTGAAGCTAAATTGCTCTTGCAAAGAGCTGGCCCGGACTCAATGGGCCAAATGGCCTCCTTCTGTGCTGTAACCATTCTATGATTCTGCTGGCAACGTTGCCAATGCTCCAGGATTATCCTAGAGGCTCTGGGAATTAAAGGTTAATCTCCCAGACAACCCACCAGAAAAGTCATGGAAGCATTAAAAATTAGCGTGCCCATTTTGATTGTTTTTTTAACACTCTCAGTTATTAGTTGTAAAAGTAGTGAAGAATGTGGGGATGAAATGTTTGGGCTGAATTATTGGAGGCTAGGAGATCTCCAGGAATACACCAATCAGGGCTGACAACCCAGAGTTTGTTTTTTTCATTCATTGGTGGGGCGTGGGCTTCGCTGGCTATGCCAGCATTTATTGCCCATCCCTAACTGGGCTACTGGAGTAGAGTGGAGGCGGGGGAATGGGATTGACTGGTTTGCTTGACAGAGAGCTGGCCTGAACATCAATGGCCAAATGGCTTTCTTTTGTGTTGTAATGACTAAGCACCTCTACACGGGGGTGAGTACAGAGGTGGGCTGGCAGTAGAATTCGCAGCATTAGCTGGTATCCCAGCACCAACCCGCCCCCCCCGAGTCTCTTACCTGGAGACGGGATCCAGGTTGAGAGGGCAGCCCGTTGGCAAGGGATGGGTATCCAACTGACATAAATAATTGGCCTATTAAGGCCAATTGCCAGAGACCGACTGGGCATTTTCTACATGACGTTGGGAACTAGCCTCCTGGCAGCAGACTGGCGAGCCAGCGATCCAGGCGAGCTTTAAGGGCCTGCCCCGCCTGCCTGGCCACAGCGGCGGTCTCTGGCTGCCCTTCCCCCTCCGCAGCGGTGACCCAGCTGCTGAGACCACTTCATAATTTGAAACGTTTAAACCTGGCAGAGAGGGCACCTCAAGATGGTGGCACCTGACTCTCTCTCTCTCTCTCGCTCTCTTACCTGAATGGCAGGCGGCTGCTCCCCGAGTGTTGCATAACCTTCTACTGCCCTCCAGCTTTGAGAGCCTGCCCTCTGGCCATTCATTGACCAGTTTGGGGAAAAACACCCCTCAGTGCCACGCGCTGCAGGATCATGACCACCATTTGACCCGATCCAAAACCCAAAATCCTGCCCCCGGTGTAGCCTTCGGATGAAGTGGGGTCACAGGTTTGCGGAGGATAGTGTGACCAGGTCTGGTAGGCCCAAGTCATCCCTTCATTTTAAAGTCACGCGCACAGCCCTGATTCTTACATTTCAATCATAAAATTCTTAATAAACATGAATCTCTGCACCTTGATCGAGTTATTAGGAAGAAACTGGTTCCACAGGTAGGAAGGGTTTTCCTTATTCTTTCACAGGATGCCAACATCACTGGCAAGGCCAGCACTTGTGCCCCATCCCTAATTGCCCTTGGCAAGCCATGTGGCAAGGAGGACAGGCGTGCCAGTCCTTTTTAGAGGGCAGTTAAGAGTCAACCACATTGCTGTGGGGATCACATGTAGGCCAGACCAGGTAAGGATGGCAGATTTCCTTCCCTAAAAGGACATTAGTGACCCAGATGGGTTTTTTGTGACAATTCTGTAGTTTCATGATCATCGTTACTCTTTTATTTCAGATTTATTTTAATTAATTGAATTTAAATTCCCCTGCAGCCATTGCTAGATTGTAACTCATGTTTCTGGATCATTAGTCCAGGCCTGGCGATTACAGCTCAGTGATATAACTACCATGCTACTGTACGCACACGAGGGTCGGTATAACCAGAGGACACAGATTTAAAGGAATTGGCAAAAGGACCAGAGGGGAGATGAGAAGAATTTTTTTTACGCCGCGAGTTGCTGTGATCTGGAAGGCGCTGCCAAGGGTGGTGGAAGCTGATTCAATAGGAACTTTCAAAAAGGAACTAGCTATTTAGCTGAAGGGGAAAAAATTGCAGGGCTATGGGGAAAGAGAGGGGCAGTGAGACCAAATAGGATAGCTCTCTCAAAGAGCTGCCGTAGAGAAGGGGCGCTAAATGGGCTGCTGTGATTTCTTCATTACAATAGAGACTCCACTTAAAAAAAAATGTACTTAATGGGCTGCAGGGTGTTTGGGGAATCCCGAGGTTGTGGAAGGCACTATAAAAATGCAAGTAAAATTGGAAAGTGCTGGATAAACTCAGTAGGTCCGGCAGCATCTGTGTAGAGAGAAACAGAGTTAACGTTTCAAGTCCAAATGACTTCCTCAGAACCGAACAGAGGTAGAAAGGTAAAACCAAAAAACTACTGCGGATGCTGGAAATCCAAAACAAAAACAGAATTACCTGGAAAAACTCAGCAGGTCTGGCAGCATCGGTGGAGATGAAAAGAGTCGACGTTTCGAGTCCACATGACCCAAAGGTGATGGGTTTTATGCTGTTGAAAAAGTGGTGAGGGTCAGGTGAAACAAAAAGGGAAGGTCAGAAATAAACTAGAGGGCAGGGGAGGTTAAATTACAAAGATGTTATGGAACAAAAGGCAAAGAGATTGCGAATGGTAGTGGTAAAGGAACAAAGCATTGGACCAGAGTAGGTGTTAATAGCAGAATAAGGTCAACACTGTCTGTAAGCAAAACATGAGAACAAGATACAGACTGGCAATTGGGGAAAAAAATACAAAATAGAGGACAGAGTTTATGGTCTGAAGTTGTTGAACTCAATGTTGAGTCCAGAAGGATGTAAAGTGCCTAACCGGATGAGGTGCTGTTCCTCAAGCTTACGTTGGGCATGGCTTTCTTTAAACAAAATTGACTGCCATTGAAATCTATTCACTATAAAGATAGCTCAATTCAAGCAGATTCCAGTGTACAGTAATGTCAACAACGGCACCAACTTGCATTTATATAGCACCTTAAATGGAGAAAGTTATTAACAAAAAAAAAATTGGGAAAATGTTTTCCCCCATTGGGGCGGGGGGGGGCGTTGTGTGGGGGCAGGTAGGGGCAGGTCAATTTTCTATGGGCGGGCCTAATTGGCCCAGGCTCAGCCAGCCTGACACACGCCTGGAAGTGCTGAGCGCTCCCTGTATGGGCGTGGGGGGGATTCCCCGAGTTGGGGCCTGCGCTCTTTCACACACGCACAAAAGAGCATAGAAATCTCCCTGAGGCACCTCTGTCAAAGAATTATTTTAAAAATTTCTATTGAATTTTAAAACACTTCATGAAACCTCATCCCGCCCGTGGATGAGGTTTCATGAAAAATGCGAAGGCCGCCTGGGCTCTTCACCTGCCCAAAAGCCTTAAGGTTGGACGGGCAGCTCGTTTAATTGCTTAAATTAGTTTTTAACAGGCCTTAATAGGCCTTTGACAGTTTGGCGGGTGCACAGCCGACTCAGCTGTGCGTCCACTAAACTGGAAATCTAAATGGCACATGGTGATGTCGGGACACCCGCCCGATGTCACCGCGCATCATTTTACGCGTCACCAAGCGGGCGCCGCCCCTGCTCGCCAACTGGAGAATTCAGCCCATTGACACCGAGCCACATAAGGAGATAACAGGACAGGTGACCAAAAGTTTGGTCAAGGAGGTAGATTTTAAGGAGTGTTTTAAGGGAGGACAGAGAGGCAGGGAAGTAAAGGTTCAGGACCTAGGCAGCTGAAAGCACAGCCAGCAACGGGGGAGCGATTAAAATCAGGGATGCATGAAATGCCATTGGAGCTAGGTTAGTGTCAGGGCAGGGGACTGGCATAGTGCCACGCTGATTCCCGAGAGACAGGCAAGATGTAGGTTTGCCCCGCAACCATTTAGACAGGGTTTGCATCTTGTTGTGCCTTGTCCAGCTGGTAGGTGCCCTTACATTATAGCAGGACAAATCCATTTAATGCTGCTAATCATTGATACTGACATTGAGTGCATAAGATACTCCAAGCCTAACAATGGATAAAACACTCAAACTACCAAATCCGCATGATACTGTCGTACACCAAACACCACTAACAAAGCCAGCATTATCATCTCCTTTCGAAAAGGAGTCCATTTATTAGGATCTATTTTGAAGATCATTTGGGTCTCTTTGAAAACTGAACAGATACCAATTCATTACCCCTGGCACCTCATTTTGATTTCCGCAATTTTTTATTTTTATTTTGCAGTGGGGTCTTTGCTTTCAACATTGAGACCCTAATGACCTCCACAGGGGAACTGGATGAGAGGAGATATTGGACCTGACATTGTTGGGACTGTTTCATGAAGACAAGACAGTGCAATAAAACTGCTCGAACAGCAATTTCAGCCTCACTCACACCTTAATGACACACTCCTCTGAGAATTCCAAACAATTTTTAAAATTGTAAAATCAAGAAAAGGCAAAGCATTAAAGAATGTCAAATTCAAATCCTAAATTTTTTTGTAACAATTTATTTTAAAGGGGCCCCGATGTTGAGTTTCTATTTTCATTCAGGGGTGGAATTTTCCCTTTAATAAAAGGGCTTGATAGAACGAATTCTCCTTTAATTCAATGAAGAATGCAGGAGCACATGCCAGGAACATCACCAGGCACACGCAAAAATGAGGGGTCAACCAGGTGGAGCTACAACACAGGACTACTTGCGTGCCAAACAATGGAAGCAGCATGCGATAGACAGAGCTAAGCGATCCCACAACCAATGGATCAAATCTAAGCTCTGCAGTCCAGCCACATCCAGTTGCAAATAGCGGTGGGCAATTAAACAACCAGCTGGAGGAGGAGGCTCCACAAATATCCCCACCCTAAATGATGAGGGAGTCCAGCACATTAGTGCCAAAGAGAAAGTTGAAGCATTTACAACCATCTTAAACCAGAAATGCCGAGTGGATGATCCATCTCAGCCTCCTCCGGAGGTTCCCAGCATCACAGATGCCAGTCTTCAGCCAATTTGATTCACTCCACGTGATATCAAGAAACGGCTGGATGCTTCAAAGGCTTTGGTCCCTGACAACATTCCGGCAATAGTACTGAAGGCTTGTGCTCCAGGACTAGCCACACCCCTAGCCAAGCTGTTCCGGTACAATTACTACACTGGCATCTACCCGGCAATGTGGAAAATTGCCCAGATATGTCCTGTATACAAAAAGCAGGACAAATCCAACCCGGCCAATTATCGTCCCATCAGTCTACTCTCAGTCATCAGGAAAATGATGGAAGGTGTCATTGACGGTGCTATCAAGTGGCACTTGCACGGCAATAACCTGCTCATAGATGCTCAGTTTGGGTTCCGCCAGGGTCACCGTTATAGCACAGCTGATGGTAAATGCTGAGCTGCTCAAATCCCAGGGGGAAACTTGAAACAACTGTAACAACTTGTTTTGCAATTTGTATAAATTTCGAGATGCCTGCCTTGAATTCAGTAGAAATAAGACCACCAAGTCTTACAGGTTTCTTAGAAAACTAAATTAAACCTTTATTAATAGAAGAAATGATTTTAAATACATACATAGATCTACAAATTATTGCTATGATAGCTTCTAAATCCCCTAATTAATCTAACTCCCAGGGCAGGATTTCCCGGCCGCGTGCGGGGCTGGGTGGGACCCACTCGTCGGCGCATAAAATGACACGGAATGACATCGGGCAGAACTCCCGACTTCACCCCGCATCATTTCAATTATCAGGTTGGCGGGGGTGCAGCCGAATCAGCTGTGCGCCCGCCAACCTTTCAACGGCCAATTGAGGCCATTTAAAAAGTAATTGCAGTAGTTAAAGGACCTGCCCATCCAACCTTAAGGTTAGCGGGCAGGCCGGGAGCCCTGGCGGGCTTCAGAGAAAACATCAAACCTCATCCACAGGTGGAATGAGGCCTCATGTAGGTTTTCAAAAATTTAATAAAAGTTTGACTAAAAGTGATGGACATGTCCAACGCATGTGACAGTGTCACATGAGGGAAAATGCCAGAGAAATTTTATTTTTCTATTTTTAACATTTTTGAATTTGGCGCCAATCTCCCTGAGGCAGCACTTAGCCTCAGGGTGATCAGTGCGCTCTTTCGCCTGCATGCGTGAAAGAGTTCACTCTCGGCTGAGGTAATCCCCCCTCCCCACCGCCCATACAGGGAGCGCACATCACTTCCTGGCGGACGTCACGCTGGGCAAGTGTCATGCTGGGCAGGCCTTAATTGGCCCACCCACATAAAATGGCGGCGCAGCCCCGATCAGGGGCGCCGATCGGAGGCGCACCTGCTCCTGAACTTACCCCACAACGTGGGGGAGAATTCTGCCCCCAGTTAAGCTTTCATTAAGGCAACAGTAAGACACATAGGTTTTAAAAGACCCAGGCGGGGTGACAAACAACACCCTGAACCAGCTGAATTCAAAGTGAGTTTTCTTAACTTCAGTTCTTTGTAAACAGCAGCTTGAGGCTTAGATGCTGGAGGCTTTTCACACTTGTTAGATCTTAGAATTCCTGCCCTTACACACAGCCTTCACTCCTTTATACATATTTTCCCCTTTGAGTGCAAATTCCCATTGTTTCACTAATTCTTCGGACTTCACCTCTCTGATAATAAAAATCTCTCATACTTTTAATTTTACCAGTAATCTTTGGGAAAAATAATTGTTTCTGAACTTCACCTGGTTAGGTGACACATTTCACCCCCTCCTTTGAAATCAAGCTAGTCTGTTTATTTAAAAATGCAAATGTTCCCTCTACCTTACGTTTACCTATTTAACATTTCAAACCCAGCTTATCTTCTAATACATCAAAGACTTCAGACCAGTTGCCTTTAATTCAATTAAATCACACACACACAGGCATAGACACAGACCCCACTATTACTCTGCTTAACAATAAATTCAAAAAACATTATGACAATTATTATATCCTCCTTACACCGCTCAGCTCCTGACCTCATTACAGCCTTGGTCCAAACATGGATAAAAGAGCTGAGCTCAAGGGGTGAGGTGAGAGTGACTGCCCTTGGCATCAAGGCAGCATTTGACCGAGTGTGGCACCAAGGAGCCCTGGCAAAACAGGAGTCAATGGGAATCAGGGGGAATCTCTCCACTGGTTGGAGTCATACCTAGCACAAAGGAAGATAGTTGTGGTTGTTGGAGCTCCAGGACATCACTGCAGGAGTTCCTCAGGGTAGTGTCCTCGGCCCAACCATCTTCAGCTGCTTCATCAATGACCTTCCTTCCATCATAAGGTCAGAAGTGGGGATGTTCACTGTTGATTGCACAATGTCCAGCACCATTTGCAACTCCTCAGATACTAAAGCAGTTCATGTCCATATGCAGCAAGACCTGGACAACATTCAGGCTTGGCCTAATAAGTGGCAAGTAACATTCATGCCACACAAGTGCCAGGCAATGACCATGACCAATAAGAGAGAACCCAACCATCTCCCTGTGACATTCACTGGCATTACCATCACTGAATACCCCCCCACTCACCAAGGTTCCTTACACAGCCCTTTCCAAACTCACGACTGCTACTATCTAGAAGGACAAGAGGAGCAGATGCATGGGAACACCGCCACCTGGAAGTTCCCCTCCAAGCCACTCACCATCCTGACTTGGAAATATGTCACCATTCCTTCACTGTTACTGGGTCAAAATCCTGGAACTCCCTCCCTAATAGCACTGTGGGTGTACCTACACCACATGGGCTGCAGTGGTTCAAGAAGACAACTCACCACCACCTTCTCAACTGCAATTAGGGATGGGCAATAAATGCTGGCCTAGCCAGGGACACTCACATCCCATCAATGAATTTAAAAGAAATCAACATCCTGGGGGGTTACCATTGACAAGAAACTGAACTGGACCAGTCATACTAAGGCTACAAAAGCAGATCAGAGGCTGGGAATTCTGAAGTGAGTAACTCACCTCCTGACTCCCCAAAGCCTGTTCACCATCTACAAAGCACAAGTCAGGAGTGTGATGGAGTACTCTCCGCTTGCCTGGATGAGTGTAACTCCAACAACACTCAAGAAGCTCGACACCACCCAGGTCAAAGCAACCCACTTGATTGACACCCAATCCACCAATTGAACATTCACTCCCTTCATCAGCCTTGGTCCAAACAGTGGTAGCAGTGGGTACCATCTCCAAGACGCACCAGCAATTCATCAAGGCTCCTTCAACAGCAAACCCACAACCCCTGCCACCTAGAAAGACAAGGGCAACAGATAGATGGAAACACCAACTCCTGCAAGTTCCCCTCCAAGACACACACCATCCTGACTTGGAAATATATCTCTGTTCCTTCACTATCGCTGGGTCAAAATCCTGGAACTCCCTCCCTAACAGCACTGTGGGTGTGTCTACACCACATGGACTGCAGCGGTTCAAGAAGACAGCTCATCACCGCCTTCTCAAGGGCAATTAGGGATGGGCAATAAATCCTGACCTAGCCAGTGACACCCAAATCCCATGAAACAATAAACAAATGGCTGTGACAATGAGACTCTCCAAAACCTGAAAGAAAAACTTCAAGCTAAGTTAGCACAGAAGGAGGTAAATTTACTCTGTCTCAGCCACTGGGAGCTATTTTACACTGTACTAGTCACTGGGGCAATTTTACACTGTGCCAGTCACAGTGGAGAGAATTTTTACTGTGCCAGTTACTGGGGCAAATGTACGTGATCTCAGGCACAGTGGAAAATTTATACTGCATCAGTCACTGGGAGCAAATTGACACTCGGGGTTGTTTCAAACAGGGCAGGTAGGACAGAATAGGTGCTGATTCCCCACCCTCCCCTCCAAAAATGTAAGCAGCTCACTAGAACCAATCAAATGAGGCCCAACAATATCAGGGGCTGAGGCTCCCAACCATCTCTGTCCACCAGTGTCGTGTGTCACTCAGAGCAGCCCCAATACTCGAAGAGATATTCTCAGCATTTTATCAGATCACCGAGGACCTCAGGAAGCATTTCATACACAATGGGTGATGATTATGAAAAAAAAACAGCCCTTACTCCTGGAGTACTCCGCGCACATTATTCAAAGACTATATCTTAGCTCATTAAGAATTTACAGTGGCACATCCCTTGGAGCCTGTGCTGCTGTATTGAATTACTTCAATGGAGGAGTTACTTGAGCCCTGTTATTTCAGCAATGCAACTTCTACAGGGAGGAGCTCCAAAGAATTTGCTGGTCTGTTTTTTTCTTGGCGACAAAATACAAGAAGAAGGAGCTCATTCCCCCTAAAGGTGTGTTTTTCTCTCAAAAATGCAGGTAGACATGTTCTCACTCAAGGTTTGATAAACACTTAATGTTATTTGCATTACAAAAATAATCAAATCAATATTGGGTCGTGCTGTGATCTAGTGCACAGGACTGCACAGGGCCAAATCCGACAACAATGTTCTCGGAGATGTCATCACTGGCTCAGATTCTGATGTCTCCCATTTAAGGCGGAGATAAGGAGGAGTATCTGCTCTGAGAGGATTGTTATCTTTGGAATTCTCTACCCCTTAGAGGAGTGGAGGCTGGGTCACTGATTCACAGCTGAGTTAGACAGATTTTTGATTGCCAAGGGAGTCAAAGGTTATGGGAGACAGGCAGGAGAGTGGAGTCAAGGCCACAGTCAGATCTGCCATGATGTTATTGAATAGCAGAGCAGGCTCGAGGGGCAAGATGGCCTCCTTGAATTTCTTACGTGATTAATCATTATTTGTTTCTTAGCACAGCGAGCTGTTAGAGTTTGGGATGCACTGCCTGGAAGGTGAGGCTGGACACAGCTTCGACAGGTTAACTGGAGAATCAGCAAGCTAGGAGTCGACACTCAGGCCTGACTATGCACTCTTTCAAGTCGGGTTTTCAGGTGGTGGACTCCTACCTCCCATCACCCTTTGGATGAGGCCCAGGCCAGTCTACAGGGACCTGCTTCACTGCAGTCTAGGCGCATGACCTCAATCCACACTTCAGGCCAACATCACGGTCCTTTTATTTGCGTGGGGTTCCCAGAAGATTTGCCGAGTCTCTCTTGCCGCTGGCTGAGGGGGTTCGCCCGTCATTCTTGCATCAGCTGGCTGCTAGTGCAGTTCTCACCTGGGGTCACACCTGGTGCTTCCTCCTCCCTGTCTTGCGATGGACCAGCAGCATCTGAAAGTAAAGAAAAGGTTTAGGTGAGTGTGGATCGGGGAGCGTGTGGATTAATTTTTCCAGCAGAAAATGTCAGCCACAATCAGGTCATTGCAGCCTAAGGCTGTCATTGCTCCCATAACAATGTGCTAGTTAGGATGGATACAGTGAAGTCATACTGAAACGGATATGGTACATGAATTTTCACAGACAATGTAGCATGCATATGATGGATGACAAAGTAATTCAGTCCCTTACCCAACCCCGGCACCTCCTCCTGATTGCCGTTTGATGCATCAGTTCTGATTTTCTATTCCCTCAAAGCTGAGCAAAACTGAGGTTCTCTCCTCAGGTCTGCCCTTCGACATTGGCCAACGTCTTCCACCGAGGGCCCTCTTTATCCCCAGGTTTTTGCTTGGCATCCCCTTCTGTAGTCACTGGGGACACCAGCACACAGTTTTCCATTTGTGGTATCTTATTGCCTAGCTCATTTTTTACGGGTTGGGTTGGTGGGGGGGGTGGTTGGTGTGGGTGGGGTGAGAGGGTGGAGATGGACAAAGATTTTGTTTTCCTTTTGATGTTCTCTCCACTAGGAGCTCAAACTTGTGATCTTCTCACACTCCTGTGCGCAGGATGGTCTGTAAATATTGACACACTCCCATGATCCTCTACAAATATTGACACACTCCCAGGAATTCCTTTCCATGTATAGACATACACTCAAGGAGTGTGCGCAAATATTGACATGCTCCTGGGGACACGTCATCCTAGATTCTGAAAGAAAGCATTAAGCATTCAAAAAGAAAACAGTGCCTTCATCGCAGTAAACCTTTCTTTAGTAAGCAGCAACTGTATGGCTAGTAAATAAACAAACACAACAAAAATGCAGAAGTCTCGATACATTGTGCTCACCGTGCCTGACATGTCCAATGCTAGATCTTTGTTTCATAAATCCATTGGACTTCCCTGTCTCAGTCCATCTTTTGTGTAGTAAACATCCCTCGATGGACAGTACACTATCCACACTAGATAACTGGGACCCAACCCTCTCAATGCCTTGCTGCAAACACCTTGCACGTTGATAAAATGCCACATCCAACTGGTGTGCCTGAGATGCCATTGTCTTAGTATCCTTTGGGCACTATTGATCTGCCAGCAGCCTAACTACAGTTGGGGCCCTGGACGACATGAAACCCGCCTTTCCCGACCCATGAAAGTCATACTCCCAATAAATGGCTGTTTATTTAGAATCTTACAGCATTGAAGGAGATCATTCATCCCATTGTGTCTGTACTAGCCCCTCAAAAGAGCAATCCCAAGTCCCAGCGTTTTCCCTTTTGAAGCTCCCTCCACCAATTGGGTACCTCAGCAGTGCAATACCACAGAGGTGGGGCAGGAATTTGGGAGAATGGTTCTGTTATTAGCAAGTTTTATTCCAGAACAGGGCCAGAATTTTATGTCCCATGGGCGGGCGTGCGCCTGACCCAAACGGGCATGAAATCGCACAAGATAATGTCGGGCAAGCATCCCGACGTCATCGTGTGATATTTCGCTTGGCAGACGCGCGCAAAAGTCAGAAGAGCACCCGCCGACAATCAAGCGGGCAAATAAGCCCATTAGCGTCCCAATTGTCAGCGATTTTTCATGGCCCATCCAACCTTACGGCCAATCGGCTAGGCGGGCTTTACATTTTCCACGAAACCCTCATCCAAGGGTGGGATGAAATCTCCATTAGGATTTAAAATGAAAATATATATCTGGGGACTGTTGTTTTTATGAGGTCTGCATTCAGGTGCTTGATTCTGTTGCATGGACATTTTTTGCAGCATTTTTGGGCTTAATTTTCTTATTTGCAGCTGTCTGCCTCCAGGGAGCTCTCTCAAAGCGCTGACCTGTGCCCACAATGACGTCAGCGCCCACCCTCTTCCCATCCCCAAAGACAGTGCTGAGCCTTTCTCCGGGCGCGTTTCCCCCTGGCTGGCCGTTAATTGACCAGCCGGCGGCCGTTAATTGACCAGCTGGCGGCCGTTAATTGACCAGCTGGCGGCCGTTAATTGACCAGCTGGCGGCCGTTAATTGACCAGCCGGCATTAGATTGTGGTCAGGGGCTGATCTCAGGCGGAAGCGCATTTCACATCCGCTTCCAGGCCCCCCAATCACAAGCACAAAATTCAGGCCCAGGAGTCAAACAGAAGAAAAAAGACTTTGATATCAAAATTACTTGGGGAGGTCTCCAAAATGTTCTGCCATAACCTCAGCTCAGATCATGGAAAAGAAGCATTCCGGGCCATGTCCCGATTTTCCACGTAGTTACAGCTGGAGGTTAGGAGAAGCCCATGTGATAATTCTATCCCCGCAACTCCAGGACTGATTTAGAGTTATTAATGTTTGGCGTGTGCAGAGTTACCCATGAAAACGCGCCACACATTAGGTTCAGTTGATGCATAAACACCAGTTTGGAAGTTGGGCCAAATGGCCTGTTGATGTCAGCTCGATACAACACAATGTAACTCCAAACCAGGGAGGAATATGAGAATTATGCAGCCAAGGTTTTTGGAAATGCACCTTTATTGATAAACCTAAAGCATACTGACAATGAGCAATGTGACATCAGCATTATCCCAATTAAACAGCAAGCAAGTGACATGACTACAGGACCTAAGTTGAGTCTCAGAATCATCGCAAAGTCTTTCTCAGTGAATTATTTCTTGAAAGACAGCTAATCTGGTTCTTTTTTCTTTATTCATTCAGGGGATGTGGGCGCCACTGACTGGGCCAGCATTTATTGCCCATCTCTAAAGTGCCCTCTGAACACGGGCAATAAGAGTCAACCACACTGCTGTGGGTCTGGAGTCACGTGTAGACTAGACCAGGTGAGGGCAGATCTCCTTCCCTAAAGGACAATAGTGAACCAGATGGGTTTTTACAACAATCAGCAATGGCTTCATGGTCACCATTAGACTTTTAGTTCCAGATTTTTATTGAATTCAAATTTCACCATCTGGCGTGGTGGGATTTGAACCCAGGATCCCCAGAGAATTACCTTGCATCTCTGGAATACTAGTCCAGGGACAATGCCACTATGCCACAGCCTCCCCATGCAGGCAATTGCATTGATTTTTTTTTCTGTACACAGCAAGATCCTAGAAAGAGCCGAATCCCCAACTACTCCATGTTCTGGCAAAGGTCGAGCCAGGATTTGAAGATCATTCCTCACTCTCCTTGGAGTACTGCCTCAGGAATTTAAGACTTGGGCTCCTGTCGCACCTAAAGAACAGCCCCTCTAACCACATAGCACCAGAGTGTCAGCCTGGATTAGAACACAGGAATTGGCCATTTGGCCCCTCAAGCCTGTTCTGCCATTTGATAAGATCATGGCTGATCTGATTGTGGCCTCACCTCTCCTTTCCTTTCCTATCTACCCGCTATAACCTTTGACCCCCCCTTGTCAATCAAGAATTTGTCTAACTCAGCCTTAAATATATTCAATGACCCAGCCTCCACTGCTGTCCGGGGAAGAGAATTCCACAGACTAACCACCCTCTGAGGGGAAAAATTTCTCCTCATCTCCATCTTACATGCAAGACCCCTAATCTTTAAAACTGTATCCCCTAGTCCCACACAGAGAACCATCCTCTGAGCATCTACCCCATTGAGTCCCCTCAGGATCTTACGTTTCAATGAGATTCACATCTTGTTCTTCTAGATTCCAGTGAGCACAGGCCCAACCTGCTCAACCATTCCTCATAAACGAACCCCTTATTCCCAGGAATCAGCCAAGCGAACTGGTGCTCAGGTGCCGCACAGGGGGGGCCCCAAGCTGCGGACTACAAGGGGTGAGAGCGCTGCCCACTGGTACAACAGGTGCGGGAGGGAGGGGTAGTTGTTTTGGGGGGGTGGGGGGAGGTGGGGGGAATGCAGTGGGAGACTATTTTGAAAAGCGCAATGGAATGGTAGAAAGCACCAGCTCGCACGGCTGCGGAGCCCGAAGGAGTTAACAAATGGCAAAGAAAGTTCCGGTTCTACTCACAGCTCTCCCGTGTGTCGCGAAGGCCCAGCCTCCCACTGGTACTGCCAGCAGCACAGGTTCCCGGCTGCCTCACCCATCACAGCAGCAGCTCAGCTACTGCAAAACCAGCAGCTGCTCTCTCCCCAGCGCCCCCCCCTCCACCTCCTGCAGGCCCAAACCCCCCCCCCGGACGGCTGAATCAAGGGCTGGGCTGTTTGGGGAGGTGGATGTGCTCCCTCTTCTAGGTGTCTCCTTCGATCGTGGCTAGTTCCCAGAGAGAGCAGCTCAGCAGCGTGGAGGGCTAGAGGCACGGGCTTTGATCAGAAATCTCATGCCTGTTAAAGCTAATGACCTTGACATCCCTTCAGGTTCCCGAAAGCAAAAAACAAAGGAACTTACACCCAGGCAGGCATCTTCTCTTCGGGCACAGACTCCCCCTGGATCCCTCGGAGTTTAGAAATCAAATAGACATGAATTTTCTGTCTCTCCTCCATATCTCCTTTTAGTCTCTCCTGTTTCAGCCTCTCTTTCAGTCTGCATTGGAGCTTCTGTTGCTGCTGCTTCGCCGAGTCTGCTTCTTGTGTTGTTACACACCGTCCTCATATTGCAGCATCGCTCCTTCAGACCCAGCGCTAAGGCTTTTCCCCCTTCCTTCAATCAGAACTTACTCCCTTCAGTTTGTGGGTCTCAGACAAACCTTGCTTTGTCCACTCCCCTATTGTCCTCCCACAATCTGTTACTTTCCTTCTTTTTACTGCACCTTCCCTGGTGTCACATTTTTCTCCCAAGCTTTCCCAGGGTGGGTTATTTCTACGTTGCCGGGTTGTCAACTAATCATCCCGCCTGTCAATGAGTCCCCTCAGTTCCTCATTCTCTGTCCTGCAACTCTCCCCTTCAGTACACTGAAGAACTGACCATATAAATCTCTCTCTCTCTCTCTCTCTCTCTCTCCCCTCCCCCTCTCTCACTCTATTATTACCTTGCCCAGCAATCATTCAGCTGTAACACTTCTCCTTTCTCACATGACCCTGACAGAGTGTGCAGTTGTTGCAAGGCTTGGGAGCAATGCGAGTGATAATCCTATTGCCAGATAGATTTACTTCAGCAGTTGGGTCTTAAGCTGGGCCGACCACTGGGCTTTTGAAGTCTGTGCTTACCTCCCACCGCGCACCCCACCCCCTCCCCCAACACCACCACCAAGAATTATGGAATCATAGAGTAATACAGCACAGAAGCATAGAAGGAGGCCACTCGGCCCAGCACGTCCGAGACGGCTCTTTAATAGAGCAATCCAGTTAGTCCCACTTTCCTGCTCTTTCCCCACATCCCAGCATTTCTTTTCCTTCAAGTATTTATCCCATTCCCATTTGACGGCTATGACTGAACTGGGATTGACCACCCACCCTGTTGTGTTCAGTGGTTCAATTCTTCTGCATTTGATTAGGTGAGACTGGCAGCTAATCTATGCTCACTGTGCTTGATTGGTTTAGCCTGGATGTTGACTCTGTGTAAATTAAAGCAGACAGACATACAGAAGCTACTAGAAGCTGAGCTGGAAGGATGGAGTAGACATTTTAAAGCACTGTATAAAACTCATTAAAATTCCTGCACACTTAGAGACTAGCATCATCTCTGCATTGCTTTGAGGAAAAACCAAATATATAAACTATACAACACACCCCATCAGGCAGTGCCTCTGAAATCCAGATGGGAGTGGGTGGGAGATGCCCTGGAATCTTGAGGTCTCTATTCTCCAAACTGCTGCTCAGCAGGGGAACAGAGGACATGGGAGTACACAGACAGGTTTGTCATCATTCTACAAAACCGATACTCTGGTGAAGCAAGCAAGCTGCAATTTAAATGGATCTTGAATGCTGAATGCATTGGTGGCCATGCCTTCAGCTGTCTAGACCTTAAACTCCAGAATTCCTGCCCTAAACCTCTCCGCCTCCCTCCTTCTCTCTCTGCTCCTTAAAGACAGTCCTTAAAAGCTACTTTGTCACTGTCCTACTATCTCCTTTGGTGTCAAATTTTGTTTGATAACAAGCCTGTGAAGCTCCTTGGGATGTTCTACTGCGTTAATGGCACTATATATTGTAATTAATACAATGTAAGTAATAAGTTGTGGAAAGACAATTGCCCCCTGTCAGATGAGGCAGGCCATGACTGATGAACACTGATTATTACAGGGCAAAGAAAAAGCTCAATTACATTCAGTGAATGCAAAACGATTGATCTAATCACTGCACAGAGAAGATATCACACAAAAGTATAGTGGGAGCCAATCTGTGCCATATTAGTTTACAGTACAGGCTGGCTTCACCTCACATGTAAATCCACAACCAATCAGCTTGACTCTGGCCGTCTCCATTTCTCTAATTCTCTTCCTTGGGGACTGGATCAGAGTTTTTAATCACTATTGAGGAGGAAGACCTTCGAGCTGGTCTGTTTTATTGTAACTGTACTCACTGCTATCTCCATTTTGAAACAATCACAGATGATATTTAACTCATTGGCTTCTGATGTGGTGAAAGCAGATTCCACTGTAAAAGAGTTTGACCGTGGTGATATTGTGCACACAATCAAGGCAAAGGTTCCCTTAACTTGTCCGGGCCGATGTTAAAGATTATCTGAGTGTCCTGTGACAGAAAATCAGCTGCTGTTGGCGGAAATCATTTATTTCACTTTTTATACATTCACAGGATATGGGCATCGCTGGCAAGACCAACACTGCCCACCCCTAATTTTCTTTTATTGATTCATGGGATGTGGGCTTCACTGGTTGGGTCAGCATTTATTGCCCATCCCTAGTTGCCCTTCAGAAGGTGATAGTGAGCTGCCTTCTTGAACCGCTGTAGTCCCTGTGGTGTAGGTACACCCACAGTGCTGTTAGGGAAGCAATGCCAGGATTTTGACCCAGTGACAGTGAAGGAACAGCGATATATTTCCAAGTCAGGATGGTGAGTTACTTGGAGGGGAACTTGGAGGTGTCTACAGCCCTTGTCCTTCTAGATGGTAGTGGTCATGGATTTGGAAGGTGCTGTCTAAGGAGGCTTGGTGAATTCCTGCAGTGCATCTTGTAGATGGTACACACTGCTGCTACTGTGCGATGGTGGTGGAGGGAGTGAATGTTTGTGGATGTGGAGACAATCAAGTGGGGCTGCTTTGTCCTGGATGGTGTCGAGCTTCTTGAGTATTGTGGGAGCTGCACCCATCCAGGCAAGTGGAGAGTATTCCATCACATGCCTGATTTGTGCCTTGTAAATGGTGGACAGGCTTTGGGGAGTCAGGAGGTGAGTTACTCGTCGCACGATCCCTAGTCTCTGACCTGCTCTTGTAGCCACAGTATTTATATGGCTAGTCCAGTTCAGTTTCTGGTCAATGGTAACCCCCAGGATGTTGATAGTGGGGAATTCAGTGATGGTAATGCCATTGAACATCAAGGAGCGATGGTTAGATTCTCTCTTGTTGGAGATGGTCATTGCCTGACACTTGTGTGGCACGAATGTTACTTGCCACTTGTCATCCCAAGCCTGGATATTGTCCAGGTCTTGCTGCATTTGGGCATGGACTGCTTTAGTATCTGAGTCGTCGCGAATGGTGCTGAACATTGTGCAATCATCAGCGAACAACTCCACTTCTGACCTTATGATGGAAGGAAGGTCATTGATGAAGCAGCTGAAGATGGTTGGGCCGAGGACACTATCCTGAGGAACTCCTGCAGTGATGTCCTGGAGCTGAGATGATTGACCCCCAACAACCACAACCACCTCCTTTTGTGCTAGGTATGACTCCAACCAGCGGAGAGTTTTCGCCAGATTCCCATTGACTCCAGTTTTGCTAGGGCTCCTTGATGCCACACTCAGTCAAATGCGGCCTCTGAAATAGATGGCTTGACTGTACCAGCTTATAGAGGAGCAAAAGGAGGGACCAAAGGCAGACAAGTCGCCAGGACCTGATGGCCTTCCTCCAAGGGTATTATAGGAAGTGGCTGCAGAGATAATGGAGGCATTGGTTGAAATATTCCAGAACTCACCGGATTCCAGGAGGGTCCCAACGGATTGGAAAACCGCTAATGTGACGCCCCTGTTCAGGAAGGGAGGGAGGCAAAAAGCAGGAAACTATAAGCCAGTCAACCTAACATCTGTCATTGGGAAAATGCTAGAGTCCATTATTAAGGAAGAAATAGCAGGACATTTAGAAAAGCTTAATGCAATCAAACAGAGAATAACATTCACTCCCTCCACCACCGATGCACAGTAGCAGCAATATGTGCCATCTACAAGATACACTGCAGGAATTCATCAAGCCTCCTTAGACAGCACCTTCCGAACCCACAACCACTACCACCTAGAAGGACAAGGGCAGTAGATAGATGGGAACACCACCACCTGGAGGTTCCCCTACAAGTAACTCACCATCATGACCTGGAAATATATCATCGTTCCTTCACTGTCACTGGGTCAAAATCCTGGAACTCCCTCTCTAACAGCACTGTGAATGTACCTACACCACATGGACTGCAGCGGTTCAAGAGGCAGCTCACCACCACCTGCTCAAGGGCAACTAGACCCAGCCAGCGAAGCCCACATCCCATGAATGAATGAAAAAAACAGAGTCAGTATGTTTTTGTGAAAGGGAAATCATGTTTGACAAATTTGCCAGAGTTCTTTGAGGATACAACAAGCAGAGTTGATAAAGAGGAGCCGGTAGATGTAGTGTATTTGGATTCCCAGAAGGCATTCAATAAGGTGTCACATAAAAGGTTATTACACAAGATAGGAGCACACGGTATTGGGGTAATGTATTAGCATGGATTGAGGATTGGTTAACACACAGAAGGCAGAGACTTAGGATTAATGGGTCTTTTTCAGGTTGGAAAGATGTAACTATTGGAGTGCCATGAGGATCAGTCCTAGGGCCTCAATTATTTACTATCTTTACCAATGGCTTGGAGGAGGGGGCAGAGTAATGTATCCAAATATGCAGACGATACAAAAATAGATGGGAATGTATGTTGCGATGAGGCCATAAGGAATCTGCAAGGGGATATAGATAGGTTGAGCGAGTGAGTGGGCAAAAACTTGGCAGATGGAGTTTATTGTAGGAAAGTGTGAGGTCATGCACTTTGGTAGAAGAATCAAAAGGCAGACTATTATTTAAATGCAGAGAGACTCCAAAAAAACGTGCAGCACAGAGGGATCTGGGTGTTCTTGTGCATGAAACACAAAAAGTTAGCATGCAGGTGCAGCAAGTAATTAAGGCGGCAAATGGGATTTTGGCCTGTATTGCTAGGGGCTTGGGAGTTTAAAAATATGGAAGTCTTGTTACAACTGTACAGGGTGTTGGTGAGGCCACACCTGGAGTACTGTGTACAGTTCTGGTCCCTGTATTTAAGACAGGATATACTGGCATTGGAGGCTGTTCAAAAGAGATTCACTAGACTGATTCCTGGGATGAAGGGGTTGACTTATCAAGAATAGCTAAACAGGTTAGTCCTTTATTCATTGGAGTTTAGAAGAATGAGGGGTGATCTTATTGAAATGTACAAGATCCTGAAGGAACTTGACAGGGTAGATTTTGAGAAGGTGTTTCCATTGGTGGGGGAATCTCAAACTAGGGGCATAGTTACAGAACAAGGAGACACTCATTTAAAACTGAGACGCGAATAAATTTCTTCTCTCAGAGAGGAGTGAATGTCTGGAATTCTCTACCCCGGAGAGTTGTGGAGGCTAGATCACTGAAAGTATTTAAAGAGGAGGTAGATAGATGTTTGAAATATCGGGGAGTTGAGGGCTATGAGGAGCTGGCACGAAAGAGGAGTTGAGGCCTGGGGCAGATCAGCCATGATCTTATTGAATGGCGGGGCAGGCTTGAGGGGCCGAATGGCCTACTCCTGCTCCTATTTCTTATGTTCTTATGTTCAAATGATGAAGAGCAGGTAGTGAGTTGTCCAATGTCCCAAAGCAGTCAGTTCATTCAAAAAGTGTTGTAAGGACCTCTTGCCTTTCTTTGAATAATCTTTCCTTGGAACCAGAAAACAAGAACTACTTTATCTATAGATTGAAGTATCATGGACACAATTCACTCAGGTATTGACTCCCCATCGCATGGAAACAACGGAAGACCAACAGCCTTCCCTTCAGGGGTCACAAGGGCATTTCTTGACCATTGACATCCCACATGTACACCGGAGTAGAAAGTAACATGAATATCTCTGTTCTTCAGCATTGATGGCTAACAAGATAATAGCACCTTACTAGACAAGTCACTGCTCCAGGATACACAAACAAGGGAACTCTGTCTTACTGTTCAAAGCTGGACAGTCCCATTATCCACCCCCCTCCACTATACATAAAGCATAATGGTTTTCCATAAAAGCTGGTAGACAGACTGATGCCAGGCCAGTGTCTATCTCAACCACAGCCTCCGACTCTCACTGCAGGGAAATGCCAGGCGCCTCCAGCCAGCAGTGAGGCTGAGGTCGGTGACTCAGTGAGTAAACAGCTACACTTCATCCTGCTCTGTACCTTTGTGCTCCAATGGAATGTCACCTACCTTTCACCTGCAAACAGCCAAGCATTAACAGAGGTCACAAAGCCCACTGCATAGAAGGTGTCTGTGCTTTGTTGTGACTTTGTTCTGACAATGTGGATGATGTTAGCCCATCCCAAGTGGCTTCAAGGAGGTTATAGGCCTTGTTCCTCTCATCTTACAGCAAGTGGCTTGTGGGCCCTTTCGGAGGGCAAGCCCTGATTTTAAATGAACTTGCCTAGTGAGAACGGGTTACCCAGTTACCCCGCCCGATTCCACGCCCCATTCTTGGCAGGCTGGTCACAGTTAAAATTGGGCCTCTGGTACGAGGCTAGAATCGGCTCTAGGCCATGCTGTACAGGGGTGGAAAGTTGGGCTGAGCGACTGGGGTTTTGAATGGCCAGTCTGAGAATTCTCCAGCTCGTTTTACGTGCCCGCTGGACGGGAACAAAAACCGAGTGATTACACTGCTGGGTTTGTAATCCCGGGGTCTGGATTTCTTCATCCAGAGAGTGAGGGATTCGAATCCCACCCTGTCAGTTTCAGAATCTGGATCCGGTTTTAAATATGAACTGGAAGTAAAGTCAAAAAGTGACCATGAAGCTATTGGATTGGTGCCCTCTGTCCTACATGTGACTCCAGTCCCATTGCAATGTGGTTCTCTCTTAATCTTAATGACCTCCTCAGTTGTGACACCATCTTTCAGCAGAGCTGAACTTGGCCAATGTCCACATTCTGAGAATGAGTTTTTTTTTAAAAAAAGATTGCCAAAACTTATTAAATTATATTTCACCACCTCGCAGCCTCTGGGTTACTAGCGCTGAGATTGTAACCTGCTGCAAGACAGGAATGGGCACCGCTCAGCGAGTGAAATGTACATTCTGGGCAATGAAAACGGATATTATCAGCACAGTAAGTTGAACAGATGTACACAGACAGGAGGTAATGCAGGACAGTAAGGATAAGGGAGAGTACAGGATTGCACAAAACAGCACGTACAAATATTATTATTTAGTCAGATTACACCTAGAATGATATTTGCAGTCATCTCACAAACTCATTTAAAAGTTTTACTCAATCTTTGATAACATTGAATTTGGACTGGCTTCATGTGAGCAAACAACGAACCACTGTAACAAGGACTTTGTGGAAAGCAAATGGGTTTTATCTGAGGCAGCAGGGAGTCAGGGCACCAGGCGATATCACCTGCGAGTACCACAGGGACATTCTTGTTCTCTTGTGTCTGATGCTTGTTAACCAATGATCAAAAGGCTAGTGGTCAATTTGCCAAAGAGGATTTAACAGTGGTGAGCTGTGTTGTAGGCAGCATGCTTGGCAATTCAGTCAATCCAATTTTAAGATACGCTGTTTTTTGGTGAATATTTCCTGGGTTGATGATGGAGGGGGTGGGGGGAAGAGGCAGGGAAGGTGGTGGGAGGGAAGACGGGGGGGAGAGTTTGGAGAGGAGGGGCACAGAGGCCTCTTAGGAATTTGAGTGTCTCCAAGGTGACACACCTGCCAATGGAATTTTTGAACAAGGTAACCCTCTGTGTTAGGCACAGACTAACAAGCCAGTCAGGCCCAGTACAGCAACAACTTGCATTTATACAGCACCTTTAACATTGTAAAGCATCCCAAGACACTTCACAGGAAATAATCAATCAAAACTAGGCACTGAGGCCCATCAGAAGATACCTGGGCAGGTGATCTAAAGCTCAGTCAAAGAGGAAGATTATACAAGTGCCTTAAACAAGGAGAGAGAGTCGGAGATGCTTAGTGAGGGAATTCCAGAGGCAAAGCCACCAGTGGCAGAGCAATGAAAAATCAGGGATGTACAAAATTATGAGGGGAATAGATAAAGTGGACAGGATAAAATTGCTTCCCTTGGTGGAGAATTCTAGAACCAGGGGACATAGATTCAAGATAAGTGGCAGAAGGTGTAGAGGGGACATGAGGAAGAACATTTTTACACAGGGTGTCTGGAATTCACTGCCCAAGTTGGTGGTAGAGGCAGAAACTTTAAACTCTTTTAAAAAGTACCTGGATCTGCACCTTAAGTGCTGTAAACTGCAGGGCTATGGGCCGGGTGCAGGAAGGTGGGATTAGAAAGGGCACCTGGGTGTCCTCGGGCTGGCATGGACAAGATGGGCCGAATGGCCTCCTTCTGTGCTGTAACTTTTCTATGGTTCTACAGAAATAGGGGAGGACTATCTCAGAGGGTTCCAGGGCAGGAGGAGGCTGCAGAGATAGGGAGGGGGTGAGGCCTTGGAGAGATTTGAAATCTGGAATATTGGCTGCAGTGGCGCAAGTTATATACTTGTCTATAATGCCAACTCAGAAATGGGCCAAATTTTAAAAGGTTTGCGACCTACCTGGAAGAATAATCTGACTTGGGTTCATCATCTTCGATCTCAAGAGTTCTCTTGAGTAAGTTGTCCTCTGTGTACAGCCGGCACCTGGTGAGAGTGTTTTCTGATTTACTGTAAGCCACCATTGGATTGACACTTGTCTTCTTGTCCACCCTTGTCACCTTGCACCCGGGGCTACCTGGCCAATCAGAGTCCTTGGTGGAGTTCATGCAAGAATCACCGTCGGCATTGGTCCAAGGTAAAAACTTCTCTTCGATCAGTCGGGCGTTCTCCTTAATTTGTTCCTGGATTTCTGAGGTCAGGATTGGGAAGTCAAAGGTGAAATAATTCCCACGGCTCCTATTGGGAGAAGGCAGGATTTCCACTGAGTCTAGGCTGGTATAAGAGGTGCCTTTGGCATGATGAGACTCTAGGATAGATTCAAATTGCTTACTGAATGTATCAGTGCCATCTTCAGAGAGGCTCCGGGCAAGAGAAATCGAAGCGACAGGCGGGAGCATGTTTTTGACCTCTATCTCCGGTGACCTGAAGAGGGTAAAGGTAAATAATGATACAACTGCTCAGGGCATTGGGTAGACACACCTAGGGAACGGCATCTTTGTGTAATGAGGGATATACTTGCACTGAGGGCAGTCCAGAGAAGGTTCACTAGGCCGACTCCTGGGGTAAAGGGGTTGCCTAATGAGGAAAGGTAAAGCAGGTTGGGCCTATACTCATTGGAGTTTGGAAGAATGAGAGGTGGTCTTATTGAAACATGTAAGATTCTGAGGGGCAGGGGGGGGCACTTGACAGGGTAGTTGCTGAGAAGATGTTGCCCCTCGTGGGGGAGTCTAGAACTAGAGGGGCACAGTTTCAAAACAAGAGCTCTTTCATTTAAGACGGAGACGAGGGGGAATTTCTTCTCACAGAGGATCGTTTGTCTTTGAATTCTCCACCCCAGAGAGCAGGGGGTGCTGGGTTATTGAATACATTCAAGGCTGAGTTAGGCAGATTTTTGATCTACAAGGGAGCTTGTGGGGGAGGCAGGAAAGTGGACTTAAGGCCACAATCAGCTATGACCTTATTGGATGGTGGAACAGGCTCAAGGGGCCAAAGGCCTACTCCTATTTCTTATGTCCTTATGCAGTGCAGGAGGTGGCGATTCAGTCCACAGAACCGCAGAACCATAGAGAAGTTACAGCACAGAAAGAGGCCATTCAGCCCGACGTGTCTGTGGTGGCCGAAAAAGAAAAAAATAAACAGTTGGCCATTTTAACCCCACCTTCCAGGCCCACGGTGCCTGTTCCAGCTGTTTTAAAGAGCTATCAAGTTAGTCCCGCTCCCCCTGCGCTTGCCACGTATTTCCCAAAACCGTTTTCTCCTTTTCAAGTATAAAATCCCTTTCGAGAGCTTCTTTTCCCAACTGCTTCCGCCATTCTTTCCATCTCACAACACAATGTGTCATAAAACATTTCTCCTCGCCTCCCTCTCCGGTTCTTTTGCCAATCACCGTAAATCTGTACCCTCTGGTTAACGGACCCCGCGAGAAACCTAACAAAATCTGCCCTGGTTTTGAGCACCTCGCCCAGCAACATCTTTAGCGATTCTCGTTAACAGCAAAGGTCGGAAGAGAAGTTCTCAGAGATGGGACGGTTTCACAGACAGGTCGGGGATCTCGGTTATTTCCCTTTTTAAGAATGCCATGACTGCCACCCGCTGCCCACGGCGTTAGACACTGAAGCAGCAACACTGGCCTAACAAATGACTGCAAATTCAGCCCAGCTTCCCTGAAGGCAGGGCCGAGGGATTTGGCACCATGGCAAGTACGTGTAATGCAAAGGAATGCCAGCAGAGGGGGTGCTGAGTCAGAGTAAAGGCAAAACACACGGTAGACGCTGGAACTCTTGACAGACAGATAGACAATGCCGGAAAACACTCAGCATCTGTGCAGAGGCGATAGGGTGAAACAGTGAAGGGAGGGAGGCACATAGAGAGGGAAAGACACATGGACGGGGAGTGAACGAGAATCAAAATGGAGGGCGAGTGTAGACGTGGGCTAAAATAATAAGATATCCAACCCTGGGAGCTATACATGACAGAGAGATCAAGAGTGATATTAAAGGATTTTCCATATGTAAAGTTAGGTTCACGGGGAGCATAAACACTAGAATGGACCTGATAGGCCAAACTGCCTAAAGATCATATGAAATAGGAGCAGGAGGAGGCCATTTGGCCCTTCGAGCCTGTTCCACCATTGAATAAGATCATGGCTGATCTGACTGTGACCTTAACTCCACTTTCCTGCCTGTCCCCCATAACCTCCTACTCCAGGTTAATCCAAAATCTGTCTTAACCCCGCCATGAGTATATTCAATGACCCAGCCTCCACTGCTCAATAATTCCAAAGACTAATGACCCTCAGGGATGAAATTCCTCCTCATCTCTGTCAAATTGGGAGAACTGTACCCTTCAGCTCTAGATTCCCCTACAAGAGGGGACATCCTCTCAGCGTCTTGCTGTCAAGTCCCCTCAGAATCTTATACGTTTCATTAAGGTCACCGCTCATTCTTCCAGACTCTGATGAGCACAGGCCCAACCTGCTCAACCTTTCCCCATGAGACAACCTCTTCACATCCCCCGAGTCAGCCGAGCGAACCTTACTCTGAACTGCTTCCAATGCAAGTAAGTAAGGAGACCAAAGCTGTGCACTGTTACTGCGCTGTTAATACATTAGCTATTCATTGTAAAATTCGGCTGTATCTGGTCAGCTATCTGTTAATGGCTGCACCGAAACAGACCCCAGATAAGGAATAAATCGGTAGAATTTACCCACAACTTGTTAACGGCAATGACAACTGGCAAAACACGGGGTGGACCTTGTCAACAGGTTGTTGAAAAAGAGAAATGCCACCTACTAGTAAGTTCCCGGATGCCCTTTCTCCAATCTGTTGCCGGGCTGTTTCCGCATCCAATGCCAGTCACAGGTTAGAGCGCTGGTACGACACCCAGAACTTAAGATACTCTCGTGAAGTGCCTCGGGACATTTTTAAGGATGTTATAGAAATGCGAGTTGTTGTTGTAAATAGGAGTTATCTAAACACTGCGCCTGCATCGCTATTATAGAACAGCTGTCAGTCTGTTTCTGAAACATTTGTTATTTGCCTAGGGGCTGTTAATGAACCAGTTAAAAGCTTTACTTGCACAGCGCCATTGCCTCTGGGGGGAAGGGACACCCTGGTATAAGATGGTCCCATTTTCTACCTCCGGGACCCACCACAGATCCATTAGCCCTTCATGTCCCCCTCGATCTGGAGATCTCTTCCTGAATCCCATCTCTCCTTCAAAAGCCTCCTCAAACACCTACCTCTTCAACCAAACCTTCAGTCACCACTTAAACTCTTCAAACTCTTATACTCTGTCTGATTAACCATCCCCCCCCTCCCCATGTGAAGCCCTGTGATGGGTTTCCCTTGTAAAATGTACAACTTGCTGCTCTTAGAGATTCACTATTTAACAAGCCCACTTGTGAGGAAGCTGAAAAGTAAGGGAACACTGGTTTGTAGTTATTATTCTACTGTGCAGTATTTAACCTTTGATGTGCCATTGAACAGTATAACCACACAACCAGTGCTATGCTATTGCCCTTATAATGCATGCAACACATGTTGTTTTGGAACATAGGGATGTAGAAGCAGGAGTAGGCCATTCGGCCCATCGAGCCTGCTCTGCCATTCAAATAGATCATGGCTGATCATCTATCTACCCTTCCACCATTTTTCCCCACTATTACCATATTCCTTGATGTCATTAGTATTCAGAAATCTATCGATTTCTGCCTGGAACATGCTCAGTGACTGAGCTTCCACAGCCCTCTGGGGTAGAGAATTCCAAAGATTCACCGCCCTCTGAGTGAAAAAATTCCTCCTCATCTCAGTCTTCATTGGCCTGCCCCTTATTCTGAGACTGTGACCCCTGGCTCTAGACTCCCCAGCCAGCGGAAACATCTTATCCAAAATCTACCCTGTCACACCCTGTAAGAACTTTGTAAGTTTCAATGAGATCACCACTCATTCTTTGAAACTCTAGAGAATACAGGCCCAGTTTCCTTAATCTCTCCTCATAAAACAATCCCACCATCTCAGGAATTAGTCTGGTGAACCTATGTTGCACTCACTCTATAGTAAATATATCCTTCCTTAGATATGGAGACCAAAAATGTGCACAATACTGCAGGTGAAGTCTCACCAAGGCTCTACACAATTGCAACAAGACAGCTTTACTCCTGTACTCAAATCCCCTTGTGATGATGGCCAACATACCATTTACCAATTGCTTGCTGCATCTGAATGCTAGCTCTTTGTGACTCATGAACAAGGACACCCAGGTCCCTTTGGACATCAACATTCCTCAACCTCTCACCATTTAAAAGTACTCTGTTTCTTTCTGTTTTTTCTACCAAACTCAATAACTTCACACTTATTCACATTCTATTCCAACTGCCATGTTCTTGCCCACCCACTTAGCCTGTCCATATCCCTTTGAAGCCTCCTTGCATCTCCTCACAACTTACATTCCCACCTAATTCTGTCTCATCAGCAAATTTGGGAATATTACATTTGGTCCCCACATCCAAAACATTTATATAAATTGTGAACAGCTGTGGCCCCAGCACGGATCCTTGTGGTACCCCAGTAGTAGTAGCCTGCCATCTTGAGAATGACCCATTTATTCCTACTCTCTGCTTTCTGTCTGTTAACCTATTCTCAAACCATGCTAGTATATCCCGTGTATGTATATGTATGGGATACGTGTATGTATCCCATGCTAGTATATCCCATGTATGTATATGTATGGGATACGTGTATGTATCCCATGCTAGTATATCCCATGTATGTATATGTATGGAATACGTGTATGTATCCCATGCTAGTATACCCCATGTATGTATATGTATGGGATACGTGTATGTATCCCATGCTAGTATATCCCGTGTATGTATATGTATGGGATACGTGTATGTATCCCATGCTAGTAAATTACCCCATATCCCATGTGCTCTAATTTTGTTTACTAACCTCCTGTGTGGGACCTTATCAAAAGAAAAATCACACCACTCGTCACTACCCCATATCCACGTAATAATGACTAGGTTTATGTACAATAGTTCTATTGGGAAGCTCACTGACAGCAGGGAGTCATCAGGTTATCTGGTCTGGTGTTTCATTGTTGGTAATAACGATAAATTTCAGATATGAGCATTTCCCTGCGGTGCTGTATAGCCACTTTATACCCAAAGTAAAGAAAACAGCTGACAGGACAACCTCCGTTGCTGTAGCAGGCTGGCTCTCTGACATCCACAAGGGCCTTAAATGATCCAAGCTTTAGCCACCTCAGTCTGCCCACAACTCAACTCAAATTGTCAGAATTACACCAAAAGCCTCCAAGGATTGTTTATGTGGAAGGTTGAAATCTCACATTGATTCAGGAAGGACTGATCCTCCAATTCAGGAGCTAAGACAGGTTGTTGGAACACAGTATGTGGAGATTTGTCCTGTATCTAACGCTGCCATCAAACTAGTTGGATTAAAATACAGATTCCAAAGACGGAAATCTCGTCATGCTAAGGGACTACCATCCGGGGTCTCTTAATGAGAAGGATTTTAATTAGTTAGAATTCTTTGCAGCAGTTTGATACTTTATGAGATAACTGAATCCAAGCCAGATGATCAAGTATGACTCTGGACACAAATCCTTTACTTGATAGTTTGTTTACTTACAGAACACAGCATTATATATGTCTACCTCCTGCCTACTAACCCAGTGTTCCAGCAGTCCCTCTTTATATGTGCTCAAGATACTTAATCAATCAAAACCTCCATCTGTTTACCCTTAACAATGCAGTTAACATGACATTAACAGGATGCACATTGTAACACATGCTCAATAGGAACTGATTACCTTTCATCAGCAGCAGAAGATGGTTCAGAGAATACATCATCCTCTTTTGATTGCTCTTCTCTGCACCCCTCGCAATTCCCAGTGGTCTCATCTCGCATGTAGCCTCCTGAAGGAGCATGAGGGTCCATCTGAGCAGTGTCACTTGCAACTGTTGAACTCGGATGGTGAATACTGTCGTGCTTGTCTGGACTGGTTATGTTGTATTGTGCCATGACTTCATCCAGGTTAGTCTCCTGGTAGCGTCTGATAGGCACAGCATCCAGATCAGTCTCCGAGTACTTGGTTGTTCTAGTTTGGTCTCTTGCTTTGTAAACCACAGAAGTCCCATTTGACAAAGGTGCATTTTTCAAATCATTAACTACCTTGGCAGCGCCATGACTGACCACACATGGCTGTGCCTCAAGAGATCCACCGGTGGATGCTCCCTTTTGCTGGTTCTTGGCTATTTCACTCGTCACGGTAAAGTGCGGATTCGCCAGTGACTGCCGGGTTTCAGAGCCAGCTGCAAGCACACAACAGATTGTTAGGAACTGAATCCCCGCCCTTGGTCGGTGAGTTATGAAGATCTGGAGCGGCAGCACAAATCCAAAGCTAAAGCCCATTTTTTTGTACAGTGTGTACACCTGAACTGGATCCAGTTTGAACAGCTCAGTGCTTGTACGATTGCACAGAGCGTACCAACCAGCAAGCATGTTTGTATAAGTTCCTAAGTGAGAGCATTAGGCAACTAACCACGCACACGTGGTTACAGCCATGGAAGGAGTGTCGTGGAGCAGCCTACGAATCCTTCCATTACATAGAGCATGCGGCACTAAAGCAGGCCATTTGCCCCATCCAGTCTGTACTACTCCATATGTGTCTCCTCCATCTACACTACTTCCCGTTATTGTCCATAGGGGGTCTTTGAGGATGCTCTAACATGCAGTAGCAAATAATGCAGTTTAATGCGTCAATATAAGTCTACACCTGATCCTATATTACTTCAATATGACTCTTTACAGTCAGTGGCACCTTTTGTAAGATGCCCCAATATGGGTTTTGAGGCTTACCTTTATCTTCTGGAATCTGTGGTTCCGATGGTCCATAAAAGAATTCCCGTCTGGCTTTTGCAATCCGCTGAGCCCGGTCAGAATATTCCCCAACCAGTATGCAAGAGTTAGCCTTCAAAATAAAATGATTGAAGTCTGTCTGTTCATCATTCAGTGAGACCCAACATGCTAGCTGAGGAGCAGTAGCTGATTGCAGTTTTTGAACCAAAAACACTCTTAAAATTCCATGGCTAGAGTCAGGGCCCTAGGGGTCACCATGGAAATCAATTTTTCCTTATGAAACCAAATTAATACAAGTGTGCTCTAATTTCAGCTTCTAGTTTTGTGTCTGGTCCATTGTACAATGCTGGTGAACTAATGCACTATAGTGGGCTCCTATTGTAAAGCAACAGAAACAGTCCCAAACCTGGGAATTTCAAGTGCCCTTTATTCATATTCAACAGAACAATTTGCATTTTGGTAGCACCCTTCACATAAAAAAACACCCCAAGGCACTTCACAGGAGTGTACTCACACCCACAACAAAAAACTGACATCAAGCCACAAAAGAGGTAACGTAACTAAAGTTCCTCATCCCTGGAAACATTCTCATAGACTCGTAGACTCATAAACGTTTACAGCACAGAAGGAAGCCATTCGGCCCATCATGTCCAGGCCGGTCAACATTTTCATGAATCTTCTCTGCACTCCTTCTAAAGCCTTCACGTCCTTCCAAAAGTGTGATGCCCAGAATTGAACAGTTACTCCAGTTGAGGCTGAACCAATGTTTTATAAAGGTTCATCACAACTTCCTTGCTTTCATACTCTATATCTCTAATTATAAAGCCTCATATGCTTTTTTAACTGCTTTCTCAATCTGCATTGCTAGCTTCAATGGTATGTGCACATACACCCTCCGGTATATCTGTTTCTGCACCTCATTTTAGAACTGTACCCCTTATTTTATCTTGCCTCTCCTTGTTCTTCCTACCAAAACATATCACCTTACACACTTCTCTGCATTAAATTTCATCTGCCAATTGTCCACCCATTTCACCAGGCTGTCTGTGTCCACTTGAAGTATCAGGATCCTCCTCACAGTTCACAATACTTCCAAGTTTTGTGTCATCTGCAAATTTTGAAATTGTGCCCTGTGCACCCAAGTCTAAGTCACTAATAATATAAGAAAGGCAGTGATCCAAGTATTGAATATTGGGGAATGCCACTGAACACCTTCTTCCAGTCCAAAAGACAACCCTTTACCACTACCCTCTATTTCCTCTCACTCAGCCAACTTTGTGGTCAATTCCAAGCTGTGATGGAATGCATATGGACTTTGTGTAGACATTTGTAACAGCAAAAATGAGCAGATCTGTTGAACTCAGTTCCACAATCTGCTATGGTGGGTTTGTGAACTTAAATGGAGAGGTGTTTGAGGGGAGTTTCAGCTCTATTTATAATTTTGTAAATGGCATTTCTGTTAAACATCCACTGAAATGACAGCAGTGGATGGGAGAAGCTCCCAGGAAATTCCTAGCCATGATTTCCATGTTGTCGGCGCTGTCACCAGTACATATACCGCTGTCTGTGAGGATATGCTTTGCTACAGCAGGGTACTGTGTGCACATTCTGACTATTAGCATGTTAGTGCCATGGGTTCCTAGTCCCCGGGGATCTCACAAGACTTGTTTGGACTGGCTGTTGTGAAGAGCCAGAAAGAAAGAACCTGCATCTATATAGCGCCTTTCACAACCTTTGGACATTCCCAAGATGTTTCACATCGAATGAAGTGCTTTTTTGAAATGCAGTTACTTTTGTAACATAGGAAACACAGCAGCCAATTTACACTCAGCAAGGCCCCACAAAATGCAATGAGATAACGACCAAATAATCTGTTTTTTTAGTGATGTTGCTTGTGGAAGAAATATTGACCGTGAGAAATGTAAAGCTTTTATAATTTACAGCTCTCAGAGACGACAAATCCAGCTGATTCAGTTTGCAGTCTAATTTACTGTGAATCTTGAGGGACACATTTGATGGCACAACACTCATCCCTGATGCTTGTACAGTTTGCAAACATTGTTCAGTATTGTGCTTGTGTTTTGAAAACATTCATCGACCAGGCTTTATTCAAACTGTTCTGCAAGTTTAATTAGTTGGTTTGGACAATGCAAGAGCATCTGTCCATACTCATGAGGAATGCAAGAGGTCACTGGTAAAGTGTCATGTAGCCATCACAGCTGTTGATTTGTTTCAATATATCCCAATATATATTCCAATGTTCCATCATGTCATGTGCAGTTGGGCTTTCAAGTAGAAAGTCAAATGGACAGGTCTCTCTAAGGGAACAATGAAAACCTCTTGAATCCATCTACAAGGCTATTAACAGCAGTACATATTAACAGCAGTATATAACGCCATCATTAACAGCAGTACATGACGCCATCAATTCATTCTATGTCAAGCATGTTGGAATGTTTCTGAGTGATGTGACAAAACTCTTTCTAAATGAATTTCTTTCCTTCTTTTGTTTACTTCAGTTACTTTAGTTTCCCTTGAGATAGATTTGATCAGCCTTGGACAACTCCTACTTCACAAATTGTCAAGAGGTGGGTATTCACAACAGAAAGAGCCAGAAAGAGACAGAGACACAGGGGGATAATTGGAGAGAGTAACCCCTACACAACAGGCAAACTTTAACCTTTGCTGACAACCGCCCACCCATTATTCACCTCTTCTGATTTTAATTTCCAATAAAGTCAATAGGGAGGAGTATCTGGACAGGTGGTCAGCCCATTATCACCCCTTACACTTTTGGCAAAGTTGAAAATGCCCCCCTATAGAAACAAACATTTGTGTTTATGTAAAGACTAGAAATGACCATGAGGCCTACGCCATGCTCACCCTCATCCTTTGGTTCATTTTATTGTCATGTAGCAACCATCCCATCCTCCCCACCACCATGGAGGAACAAAACTCAGATATCTGTCACCAATTCAGTCCCATTTCAAAGACGTAGGCACTTAATCTAGCCGATATCTCACAATGGGGTACTGAGGGAGTGCTGCACTGCCAAATTTGCCATCTTTTGGATGACACATCAAACTCAGATGCACTGTGGACATAAAAGGTTCCCTAGGACTATTTCAAAGAGCAGCAAGCGAACTCTCCCAATTAACTGATCAATATTTATCCCTCAACCAACATCACTAAAACCAAACCACAGAAAGAGACAGAGACACAGGGGGATAATTGGAGAGAGTAACCCCTACACAACAGGCAAACTTTAACCTTTGCTGATAACCGCCCACCCATTATTCACCTCTTCTGATTTTAATTTCCGATAAATTCAATAGGGAGGAGTATCTGGACAGGTGCTGGAAATCTGAAATAAAAACAGAAAATGCTGGAAAAACTCAACAGGTCCGGCAGCATCTGTGGAAAGAGAAACAGAGTTAACATTTTGAGTCTGTATGACTCTCCTTCAGCAGTAACACAGATTGGCTTTTTAAATATATCTCATTAGCTACTGCGTTTTCCTACAACAGTGACTCACTTCAATAATACTTGTGAGATGCCTTTAAGGGATATCGGCATGACATCATCAGAAGGGAAACATGTCACGTGATCCAGTCTTAGTTTCACTTTTCCTTTGAGCAGCGCACACACATACAGTTCTGATGTCTTCAAGCTTTATACCTATATCTGTTCACATGTGCCTAGTCTTAATAAACCAACCTACTAGGAGTTTACTCAATCCCTTAAGAGTGATTGGTGTCTTGTGTCTTGTACAGTAGGTAAGCCCAAGGTATTATATCATTAGAATAACACGACACTTAATTAGCTGGTAAATGCTTAAGACTTGAAAGGTGCTATATAAATGCAAGTTCTTTCTTTATTTTGTCTCCTTGGTCCAGTGTCATGGTTTACTGACCCTTCTAGCATTGTCGGATTTAAAAATTATCAAACTGTAGAATCTTAGAGTACAGAAGGAGACCATTCAGCCTATCATGCCCTTGCCTGCTCTTTGAAAGGCCTCTCTGGTTTGCTCTACCTCCCTCTTTTGGAGGAAAGAATTTCAAGAAACAAATCATGGGGAAATTGAGTAAAGTTACTGATGGGAAGCAACTGGAATAAGCCACTTCTAACTGGGCTGCATATTCCCAGCAGCAAATGTGTTCCCAGGCCAATTATCACAGTCTATTTAATGATCGGGCACCATCAATGATGCCTACCCAGCGTGTCAACTGGACATTCCAACAACTTTCTCCTGTGTTGGGCATTGAGCAGACCCAGCAACTCACAGCAAGATCCAAATTGTTGGTGCTCCCCATCTCTATCGTCTTGATGAGTTATCCCTATAGGCGCTCTCAATCATTCTACATAATGTTTACACCAAACTGCAATCCACAGCTGCATATTCAGTTCAGCCTCAATAATAGCCTAATAATTGAGTTGGGAAAGCGCCAGTCAATAGTTATGCTTGTCCCTGCAGACCTCAATTACAGCTAACAAGTTGGATTGGTGCCAGCCTAATAGTCTGGCCACAACTGCAGGTCCCATGTCCTTTATGCACAGGGTTTCCAGACAGTGCAGTTGGTGCCTTGCTCTTATGTGTTTATTTACCATCTGCTGCCTCTGGCCTTCCTGCAAGCCTATTTTGACATCGGAGGGTCTCTTGCATGCACACTGAAGACTGACTGTGCCCTAATCCAACAGCCTACGAGAGACTGAAGGCCATGGATAGTTCACTCTGCTGCTTTATAACTGGAAACTTTAGCTGCCGGGAATGATGGGTCAAAGTAAATCTGCCTTAAAAGTAACTTGGTGGGGCCACACTTAGAATATTGTGAACAGTTCTGATCTTCAGATGGATAAAAGGGACATAGCAACACCGGGGAAAGTGGCAAAAAGGTTGATCAGGACTGAGAGATCAAGCCATCGGGGTAGATTGAACAACTTGAGGCTTTTTTCTTCAGGAAAGAGAGGGATTAGAGGAAAATTATAGACGTCTTTAAAATTATAAATGAATTGGACAGGGTCAACGTGGAGAGAATGTGTCCACTTGTGGGAGAACCCAAAAGGAAGAGATATATAAATATAAAATGGTTACTAATAAATCCAATAGGAAAACAAAGAGAAATTTCTTTACTCAGTGATTGGTTAAAATGTGGAAGTCGCTTCCACAGGAAGTGTTCGTGGTAGATGCTGCGTTAAGGTAAATGGAATGGAGGGAAACTAATGTGGAGTATAAACACCAGTACAGACTAGATGGCCCGAATGACTCATACCTGTGCTGGATATTCTATGTAATTGAATGTAAACAGGTTTGAGAGGGGGAAAGGGACAGGCCATTGAGGGGGTGGAGTAAGTGTGATGCTACAAGCAGGAAAATAGTCTCAGTGCTTCATGAACCAGCACAATGTGCTTACAAGGTTGGCCATGGATTGGAAGGTTAGGAGAGTCAAAACGAACTGGGGCAATTAAACTAACACAGTGAGAACAAGGTATCCAATAGGCCTATTTTCGACAGTGCGATTAACTGCACTGAATCATTCAGTTGCACAAAAGCACCTTATGACCAACTGGGCTGCAGTATTGCCAGGTCCATACTGGACATGGGTTAGATCAGATCATTTTTACCTTTAATTTTCACCTTTGATTGAAACATGAGAGATCTTGACAGGGTGGATGTGGAGAGGATGTTTCCTCTTGTGGGAGGATCTAGAACTAGGGGTCGCTGTTTAAAAATAAGGGGCCGCCCATTTAAGACAGAGATGAGGAGAAATTTTTTTCCCCTCAGAGGGTCATGAGAGGAACTCCCTTCCTCAAAAGGCAGTGGAAGAAGAGTCTTTGAATGTTTACAAAGCAGAGCTAGATAGATTCTTGATAAACAAGGGGGTGAAGTGTTACCAGGGATAGGCGTGTGGTTACAGTCAGATCAGCCATGATCCTATTGAACAGCGGAGCAGGCTCGAGGGGCCGAATGGCCTACTCCTGCTCCTAGTTCGTATGTTCAATATCCAGTCTCAAACCCTGAGGGGTTTTGATAAAGTAGACAGAGAGAGCGTACTTCCACTGGCAGGAGGGTTGGTAACCAGTGTACATAGATTTCAGATAACTGCCAGTAAAGCCAGGGGAGTTTTTTTAGGTAATGAGGTGTTATGATCTGGAATTGTCTGCAGTGAAAAGTGAGGCATATTCACTGGTAACCAGTGGAGGAATATCCACCGGTAACTTAGCAAAAGGCGATTGGATAAATAGCTAAAAAGAAAGATTTGCAGAGCTATGGGGAAAAGGAAGTGCATTGGGACTAATTGGAGAGCCCCTTTAAACAGTGTGGGCAGTAGGGTAATGGTATTGTCACTGCACTGGTTAACCAAAGACCCAGGGTAATTCTCTGGGGCCTGGGTTTGAATCCTACCTTAGCAGATGGTGGAATTTGAATTCAATAAAAAATAAATCTGGAATTAAAGGTCTAATGATGACCATAAAACCATTGCTGATTGTTGTAAAAACCCATCTGGTTCACAAGTGCCCTTTAGGGAAGGATATCTGCTGGCCCACATGTGACTTAAATGCCCTCTAAACAAGGGCAATTAGGAATGGCCAATAAATGCTGGCCTAGCCAGCAATGCCCACATCCCAAGAGTAAATTTTTTAAAAAGCTGACACAGGCACAATGGGCTAAATGGCTTCCATTTGTGCCATATGATTCTAAGCTTGACTAACTTCTTCTCACCTATAATTCCCTAATATTGAGAGTGGCATTCTATCCAACCTTGTATGTACAGCTAATGTCAGGGCAAGATTTACGAATACGTCAACATAAGTGGGACAGCAGTTGAAATATTCAGTGACACTTGCTCCAAACAGTCTGGTCATACACCAGAGAAAGTTGCTCCTCAGTAAAAGCATCACTCTTTTCACTGAGTGGCATCTTATTTCACCTATAATCTCTGCCACATGAACAATCACTGTACACTTTTATATTTAACTCATAGATTCTTCTTCAGAACCATTTACCAGATAGAATCATACAATGGTACAGCACAGAAAGAGGCCAATCAGCATAATGAGCCTGTTCGAGTGGATATTCAAGATCGCATGCACAACTTGAAAAAGAAGAAAATTACTTGCAAGGCTATGGGGATAGAGCAAGGTAATAGGACTGACTGGATTACTCTACAGAGAGCTGGCATGTGATGGGCCAAATGGCCACCTTCTGTGCTACAGTGACTCTATGACTTTTTGACTCTAAGAGCAGGGAGTTCTCCCAGTATCCTGGCCAACTTTCCTTCTCCAGCCAGCAAATTATCTGGCCATTGCTGTTTCATGGGGTCTTGCTCTGCGCAAAAAGTCATTCATTTTTAGCCACTTTATATCAAGATTTATTGCACTTAGAATCATGTAGCACAGCAGGAGGCCATTCGGCCCATCATGCCTGTTCCAACTCTTTGAAAGAGCTATCCAATTAATCCCACTACTGTGCTCTTTCCCCATAGCCCAGCAAATTATCCCTTTGAGTATATATCCAATTCCACTTATGTGACAAGGCATTGAAAAATACAATCTTTGTATTAATGACTGATATATCACAATGCTGTGCAAGTGGTTGAATGACTGGTACAATGAATGAACCCAGTGGTTATTAAAGAAATCTTTTTTATGCAGTTTGAAACCCAATTCTCATTAGATTTTAAAGGAGTGAACTGCAGCAGCACTCTGCCCCTTGTTAAAATACAAAGCTCACCTTAGACAACCCAGAATATTCACCAACAGCAAATAACAAAGGTAGGGAATATTGACATGAAACAATGTCATCCATGCCATGTAACCATGGATAAGCAACACAAGACTTTAAAATAATACAGCAAGAATCAAAACATCGGACCAATAGTCCTGAAATATTCAGCAATCTTGTGTTCATCGGAGACACGGGACATCTTAAGAAGGTTTGGGAATAAGGAAATGCCATTCAGCACTCACTAAGATGTTGGTAGTCTTGTGGCGCAGTGGGTCGTGTTTTTACCTCTGAGCCAGAAGCTCCAGGTTCAAGTCCCACCCCAGGACCTGATGGCCAAGTAGGTTGAGTATCAACCGGCAAATCCTTCCAAATACACACCAATGGGTAGGTGGTAAGAGTGGGAGAGATCTTTAGGTAGCCATGTGATGGAATGAAAGTTGGAGGCTCTCTACCATCATGATTCAAAGCTCCTTTGTAAACTATAACACACCAACCAGCATTCAGCAAACTCCTCCAATCAGCACTGAGATGAATAACAGATAGTTTGCTATTGATGATCCTGGATCCTGGCTCAGGGACACTTCACTTCATGAAGCTTGTACACTGAACACCTCATTCACAAATGTCCCTCCTCACCAAAGCCTCTGTACGTTTCCCAACCACCAATCTGGTGGTAAAGCTGGAGATCTAGAATTCATTTTCACAACAGGGACCGATGAAGCAGAATTAACAGCTTTCTTTTTCCTGCTGACCTGAAGGAGGTCTTTCAGCCCATCATGCCTGTACTGGATCTTTGAAAGGGCTATCCAATTATTCAAAGGAGAATTGGATCATTGTCTGAAGAGGAAAGATTTGCAGGGCTACAGGGAAAATGCGGGTGAATGGGACTAGGTGAATTGCTCCTGCAAAGAGCCAGCACAGACATGACAGGCCGAATGGCCTCCTTCTGTGTTATAACCATTCTATAAATTAACCCCACTCTGCTGCTTTCATCACAGGCCGGCAAATTTTTCCTTTTGCGTGCATATCTAATTCCCCATTTGAAAGTTCCTATTAAATCTGCTCCCACCTCCCTTTCAGCCAGCACATTCCAGATCATAACAACTTACTGCGTAAAAAAATTCTCCTCATCTCCCCTCTTGGTTCTTTTGTCCATGACCTTAACTGACTGAAAGCTCCATCCACACTAGCCGAAATTTGTACTGCACCTTAATTCCAAACCTTGAAGAGCGCACATTATTGCAACAGCTTGACATCACCCATTTCCCACACCAACCATCAGTGTGGCTTCACTGAGCAAGTTTACCGACTCTACACAGATTTATATCAAATTACAGGCCGTTCAGAAAAAACTAGGTCAACATTACTCACTCTATTTAGTACACTTGCAGTCAGCAAACGGAGCTCATCTTTGCCTAATCAGCCATACCTGGGTTTGAGCACGGACTCCAGGGATGAAATGTGATCATCTGGCCAGTCCTCATCCAACAGGGTTTAGGAACAGATAAGAGACAGTGACTTAATGCCTGTAATCTAATATCCGGATTTGGACAATGCTTATGAAGTGGGATTTGTTCTCACGGTCTACAGTGTCCCTTGATGAGAAAACAGTCTTGTAATTATGCCGTTATCCAATTTTGGAAGCAAGACTTGATCTGACTAAGTGTTGAAACCAGCCGTGAACCTAGTCATACTGCAGGCTGTAATGTTCAATGGTTCAATCGTTCTGCGTTTGATTATGTGAGTCTGATCTATGCTCACTGTGCTAGATTGGTTAAGCCTGGGCATTGATTCAGAGGTAAATAAACAGACCACACAGAAGCTACTAGAAACTGACAGCTGAAGCATGGAGTAGACATTTTAAAGCACTGTATAAAACTCTGTGAATAAATTTCCTGCACACTTATAAACTAGTGTCATCTCTGCTTTGCTCTAAGAAAAATCAAATATACAACAGAGACCTGAGCTGCAGCAACATCGGACTGCTGCTCGTACTCATGAGTGCATTTCCTGATTTTCAATGATTTTCTCTCAGGAACATCCTATAGAACTTCACATACAGTGCATGGCTTTGTGCAGAAATTTGTCTCATGTCAACAAGTGATATAGCCATTTTGTACACAGTAAGATCCCACAAACAGCAACACGATGAATGTCAGGCTCCTCTGTTTTTGCTGGCAGTGGTTGAGGGAAAATTTTGATCGGGCCATTGTTCTTTGAATTAGTGTCCTGGGACCTTTAACACGTGCCAGTATTGCTGGAGGAGATGGGGTTTCAACTTAAAGACAGTCATGTCTGGAAACCAGAATAGATTAGTTCCAGATTCCCGCCACCCTTTATGTGAAGAAGTTCTTCCTGACATCACCCCTGAACTTCTAGCTATAATTTTAAGGTTTAAGCCCCCTTTTTCTGGACTCCCCCCACCCCAACCAGAGGCAATAATTTCTTTATTTCTGTCAAATCCTTTAATCATCTTAAACACCTCATTTAGATCAGCTCCTGGTGGGATCAGACTGAGGTTTCCCCTTTTAGATTCATTCCATGACAAACACGGCTAACTAAATCCCCTGCTGTAATTCCGAAACCCTCATTATTTTCATTTTTTGATCACAAGAGATTGAAGATATTTCTAACAGAATTCTCAAAGTCTAGGACAATATGCCATTATAGAAGGGACAGACTTACCTGGTGCAGCATGTTACTGAACAGCAAGCACACACAAAGAGACAGTGCTGAGAGTATATTATGTGCCTTATATCAAAGCCATCCATATGCAAGCGTGCGATAGTTCAGCTTGCTTTACCTGAACAATTCGAAATCAGTCTATTCATACAGGGTTTGCTCGATCTGATCTGAGACAGAAGATGCCTTTCAGAGCATTAAGCCCTCCCACACCGCTTCACGCCTTGCTGCATTTGTACTTTCAGCCCATACAGTGACTATTATATATCTAGTACATGCTCCACAGGTCTCACAGGAACCTCAATGCAGACAGGACTTAGGTCAAGCAGGGCAGCTAGAATTTTATGAACATATGAGCCCATCATAAGTTGTTGAGATAGGAGAAGGAGCGGACTATCCAGCTCCTGGAGCCTGCTCAATAAGATCATGGCTGATCTTCCACCTCAAATCCACTTCCTTGTCCATCCCTTAATCGTCTTACATGTGCCAATGCTTAACAACCTGAATTCTCGGGGGCTGGGGGACTGAGGAAGATTCTCTAGAGTTGCAACATGTCGCAGAGGGATAGGGATAGAGAGAGCAGATCCAACAAGGTAGCAAGAAAAGGAAAATGTGTGGTGAATAATATTTGTATCACATCTCTACTGGCGCCTATCAGCCTGTTAGGAGATATTTCACACTTAAGGCTGGCCATTGGGTTTCTCCAGGATCTCTGTCTGATCGCTACAGGTAGATTCGGATGAGGAAATCCCTTTAGTCAATGCTAATACATCAGCAAGAAAATATACTACAGTCTTCCCTCCACCACAGAAGCCAACTTGTTTCTTAGATGGCTCAAAACCAACAACACAATTTGCTTTTATCTACTGCCTTTAAGGATAAGAAAGATTTTCATTTATATAGCATCTTTCACAACCTCAGGGGATCCCAAAGCACTTTACATGTAATTAAGTGCTTTGGGGGTGTAGTCACTGTTATGAAATAGGAAAAGATCCCCATAGCACTTCACAGAGGTGTAACTAGACAAAAATAGACAGAGAAAGCTATTAGGAAGGATGACTAAAAATGTGGATAAGGAGGGAGATGAAGAGGCACAGGGGCTTAGTGAGGCACTTGGCTGAAGATGTGGCCATTAATTGCAGGGGAAGGGGGAGGGGTGAACAAGAGATCAGAATGAGAGGTACAGAAATGAACCTTGAGCGTCAGCCTGGAGGAGTTAGAGAGAGAGAATATGTATAATATTCTATAATTTGACTTGATGGAATTTAAACGCAGGGATAATCATTTTAATTTAGAAGAATTGGGACCAATGTAGATCGGGAAGGATGGAGTAAGAAGTGAGCAGGAGCGGGAAAGGATATGGACAGAGGAGGTTTGGTTGGGCTGAAGTTAATGGAGAATGTGAGGAAAACCAGCAGAGGACTGGGATGGTGCAAAGTGGAGTTAACAAAGGCATGAGGCAGCTTGTCTGACACAAGCAAGATTACAGAGACAGGAGTTGACGTACTTTGTACTGGATCGTTAATGGGGTCAGAAGATCAACTTGGAGTTGACTTGTAAAATGAGATTGTGAAGAGTCTGGTATAGCCTGAGACGCTGGCAAGTGTCTGGCGTTTATAGTGTAGCAATGAGAACATCACCACTCTGAAACTTCAATGTCAGAAAAAACAAGTAACCTTATAATGGATTAAATTCTGTCCAGTAGCTCTGGCAGTACAACTCCGCACTCACAGTTCACACGTTTCAATTCATTTTCATTCTGATTTGACCATCACCACTGGACAAGTTTCGCGTGTGAATGTGAAATCTCCTGCAGCAGTTTACCTTCTGTTTGGAGCAAGGAGTGAACTCTGCTGCTCCACAGCAGCATATCTTATCAGTGGGAAAGACAGTAGCGTTGACAGGAGCCAGAGAGGGGAAGAAACTCCCATCTGCCAGCTTTCCAATCATTAGCCATCCCAGGCAGCCAATCCCAGGGGCTCTAAACTCCTCTATTAATACCCCATCTATTGTGAAGATTATTCACAGTTTAATGCTGATGTATGCTTTAGGCAGTATGTACCTGTTTGATGTCAGGACTGTTTGGGGTTTCTCTTCCAATTGGATCCAAGTTTGGAATGGCAGCAACAGCTTGGCTATCCGAAGTTTCGGTGCGAATCATCGCAGTCATTAGATTTGTTCCAAGATCCACAGTCTTTGTATGGATTGGCTTTGAGACAAGCTCTTGAAGTATTTTCTTCCCAGTCCGGGGGCTATTTTCTCCAGAGCACGAACCTGGAGTTGCAGCGTCAGAATGTTTTTGACCTGCACTCCCAACCGATGAAAGCAAACTTCGGGTAGGAACTAGACCATTTGATGGCTCTCTGGAGGTTCTCGAGGTCACTGCACTTGACCGCATGTCAAGATGCTCCATCTGAACTGGTTTTGATACAGGTCCCCGAGGCATTTTGTGCCCAGTTTGAGGGCTGTTCCATCCAGCAGAGGGGACAGTAAGGTTTGCTCCCCGAGGAAGCGCTGATACACTGAAGGGATTCCCGATAGTTTTTATTTTGGCCTTTTCGATGTAGCTGAATGTGACTACTGAGCTTTTACCTCTGGTATCACCGCCCATCCCTCTTACTGTATTCTCCAAGGTAACTGGATAAAATGGATGAGTCCTAATGCATACTGGAGAGGTTGGGGCAGTGGACCGCCCAGGACTAGTGGGAGTAATTTCCCGAAAGGGATTGGTCTCCGATCGTGTGCGAATGAGTGATGTCGTGCCCTTCTCATGACCAGGAAAGCCCAGGAAATCCATCCTTGTGTCTGGTGGCAGACTACGTCTCTGTGCACGGGGTTGTGGCGTCCGGGGACTGAGCGAGAGCAGGCACGGAGACTGGGCACTGGCATCAGACTGTGCAGTGTTCAGACTGGCACGGCTCGACAATCCTGGAGATCTTTTGGCACAGCTCTCAGAGGCACCAGCTCTCAGCTCCACGTAGAAAGTCATGACACTTGCATTCTGCGCCATTTTGCACAAACTCAATCCAAATACAAGTTAGTAAGAAGCAGTAGGAGTGGGAGTACCACAGTCACCTTCCCATGTTGAGGTGCATCGGCTCTCCAACCTAGGAAAATGCAAGAAATATATTACTGACAAACACCATCACCGTATTAATCAGCATGGAGCTCAAACATAAATTCCAATCAAAGTCCCGTGAGACTACTGGAAATAGAGGGTTTGAATCTAGCCGAGGACCTAATCCCAATGATTCAAAGGGGCAGCAATCATATTGGACTATTTCCCAAAATTGGGATTATCCCACATTAAGCCCAATAATGTAAGGAAGCTCAATTAAAAGCCACGTACACCCATACAGGAGCAAATGCCTAGAACACAACACATGTACACGCACATACACACCTACTTAAAGACAAATGTACACGGTGTGAAATATCACTAGGCTAGGCTGTCCCAGATCAGTTTTAACTAATTGAATGAGTTTACAAACTTACTACAAAGTAAAGGAAATCTATGGTTGCATTTGCAATGTCTCTACACAGCGGCCTGAGGTATGCTAAACCCAGTGCTGCTCCAACATCCAGTCTAAATGACATTGGCTGAGTTCCTGCCAACATAACAACAGTCTCTGTGCCTCAACGTGTTCCAGGAGTAAGTGCAATATAAAAGCTTCTTTCAGTAATTCCTTGCAACCAGTGAATAATGATTTTATAACAGAAGGTTACCAGTGGTATGGCTCACTAATTGAGAATCAAAGCAATCCGTGTATGAAAGGACATTTCATTTACTCAAGTGCAAGAGCTCTGGGTTAAGGTCAGTCGGGTCATTTCTGATCCCATTTAAGGAGAATCTTTTCATAACTTGTCTACTTGTGGGAGCTTGCTGTGCGCAAACTGGCTGCCACATTTCCTACATTACAACAGTGACTACATTTCAAAAAGTATTTCATTGGCTGCAAAGAACTTTGGAACATCCTGAGGTTGTGAAAGGTGCTATGTAAATGCAAGTCTTTCTTTCTTCTTTCTTGGGTACTTTGTGCCCACAGGGTTAAGGGCAGCATGCGTGCGTCTGCCCTGCACTGTACTGTACAGCTGGTACCTGTATTGTGCAGCCAGTTACCCTGCCATCTAGCAAGCACAAACACAGGTTCAAAACCGAAAGGACCAGGGTAGAACTTGGCTGCTGGCATTTGACAGGAACAAAATTGAATTTTAATCCGTCTGAGCAAATACCCAGACCCCATGTTACCAGATTACCAGGTTACCATGTTACCATGTTACCAGATTACCAGGTTACCATGTTACCAGGTTACCATGTTACCATGCAATCCGAATAAGCTTGTTTAAAGTAAGTCATAAAATAGCAATAATAATGGAACTATCTCAAGCACCATCGCGGAACCTGTCGTGACACAGCTCACAGTGTCCACGGACGGATAACAGGGAGAATGGCAGCTGAGACTGTCTCCCCTCCCCCCGCTCCCTGAACTGTTTACACTACATCCATGAGAATGAACTATGATTGAAGTTGATTTAATCCTGATTAATATCCTCGGGCCACGTGAGAGGATGTAGGCTGGGGAAAACAGCAGGACGGACAAAGGAGAGTCAGACAGACAGTGAGCAACAGAGAATGGAGGCTTCTCAATATTAACCAACTCGCAGCGTTCAGAACTAAGATTGCTCACAAATCAAGAGTGTTGTGCCTCTAAAACAAATATAGCAATAAAATGAGCCGACTGATTATTTTGTTCCTACTTCCAACACGTTCATTCGTCCTATGCTAAGTATAAGACTAGACAGCCAACAATTTATTGGGTAGATATACCACCAGAGTAGAATTCAGCTTCTACAATACTGATTTAACAATACTGACCTTTAGATGCAGGAGTGCCAATCGAGATGACTAGCTAATAGCTCCTCGATGGAAAGTCCTGTGTGCGGGTGGATGTCTGTACCCATGTGTGTTATATGTACGGGCATCAGGTGAGGGCAGGAGATGGTGGTAATGGTTAACTAGTTTGCCAACGCACATTCTCAGGGCTGACTGGTTAAGGCAGCTGTGAAGCCAGCCCAAGCGGTAGTCACACAGGGAAAACTGAAAAAAGGAAACAGCTTCTCAGTAACAGCAGCCGAAGGTTAATGCTGTTCTGAACATAGAAACAGGGTGAGGCCATTTAGTACCTCAAGTCTGCTCCAACATCTGAAGAGATCATAACTGATCTGTGACCTAACTCCATATACCGACCTTTGCCCCATATCCCTTAATACCCTTTGGGTCAGAAATATCTCACTTTCAGGTTTAAAATTGACAATTGATCTCGCATTAATTGCCATTTGTGAAAGAAAGCTCCAAACTTTCTACCACCCTTTTTGTGAAAAAATGGTTCCTAATTTCACTCCTGAAAGGCCTAGCTGTAATTTTTAGGCTATCTGTCCTCCGTCTAGTCTTAGACTCCCCAACTAGCGGAGATTATTTATCTCCATCTATCTATACTATTTGCTCCCCTTAATGTGTTGAAAACTTTAATCAAATCACCCCTTAACCTGCTACACTCCAGGGAACACAACACGAGGGCTGCATTTTACAAGGACGCAGACAGCTCAAAGCCGACTCAGTCCACGCCAAAGCCTCCTGTGGGTGGACTAAAATACCCCGCCAGTGGGACTCCTGCCCCTCACTGGGGAGGAAGCCCCTCCCTCGGCAGCTGCTGGCCAATCCCGCGTCATGGGCACTGCTGGGATGGCAACAAGGAACAAGGCAGCCCAATGGATCCCTGGGAAAAGTAAGTCTGTGGTATTTGGCAGGGAGGGTTTGGCCAGCTTAGGGAGGGGGTTGGGTTGTGGGAGTGGTGTGTTTTAGAGAGCAGGCGGGTCAGAAGGAAAGGGGGGGTACTATCTTAGGGGAGTTGCCTCCACCCCCCCAGCAATGCGCAAGGTGCAACCCCCAAAGATAGCAAGAGCCCCCCCCTTCCCACCCTTTTAAAAACCTTTTAACAAAAACGGCCTGCCCACTCTCACCCGACTGCCCTCGCCAACCATATTATGGCATGGGCAACATATTAACAAGCTCAATTGACCCTTGATTATTTATTTAAATATGGCGCGCTGATTTCAGCGCCTGCCCATCTATCATGTTATGGGGGTGAGCTTGGGAGTGGGTGTCCACCCTATTTTACATGCCCTCCTACCCGAAAACACACCCAGCAAGGGCACATAAAATCCAGCCCCTGGTTTGTATAATCTCTCCTTGTAATTAACCTTTCAAGTCTCGGAACTATTCTGTTAAACACAAGCTGCACTTCCCCAAGACCGATCAATATATTCATCCTAAAATATGATGTCCAAAATCTAAACGTGGTCTGACCATACCTTTATGGATACTTCATCAGGGAATGCCAGTGAAACTATTCCAAGGCCATTGGGCTGTTCCACTGCGTAAGGCACAGACTGAAAGGGAGATGTATATCGATAATAATAATCTGTATAATGTCGGAATTGCTGTACCTAATCCTACAGTCCTCCCATGATGCTACACTGAAGCATCAGGATAGATTATGTGCTCAAGACAAATTTTTATGCCTTTCCAAGATTTCCTCACAGCTTTGAGCTTGACAAAATGCAATGCTTTCAAATGCTCGCTCAGGCAGTCTCAGTAGAACATGCTGGAGATAAATACTGTAATCTCAAGGATAGCATCCTTGAGTGTGGCTGAATGTTGATTATGTCAAACACACACACACACAAAAACACAGACAGACAGACACACACACACACACAAAAACACTCAAACACAGACAGACACACACACAGACACACACACACAGAAACACAAAAACACACACAGAAACACAAAAACACACACAGAAACACAGACACACAGACACACAGACACACAGACACACAGACACACAGACACACAGACACACAGACACACAGACACACAGACACACAGACACACAGACACACAGACACACAGACACACAGACACACAGACACACAGACACACAGACACACAGACACACAGACACACAGACGAGAGGCATGATTAAACACCATTAAAAGACAAGAAGAGTCTGAACACTAATGCAGTGCGCCTCTGGGGGATTATTTTCTTGACTTTCTTTGCTCCCAGCAGGAAGCCTTGTCCACTGACAGAATGAGTTGGAAATTGCTGCAAAGTGCCTAACCAATTCCGAATGTTTTGAGTAACGGTTAGGTAAGCATGGCAACAGTTTCTCATGCGTACTGTGAGCACCTAAACTGAGATGACAAAATGAACCTGTCAACGATTCAGATTTCTGAAGAAGGTGGATTCTAGGGTAATGACTGACAACTTCCCTTCGATTTAAAATAATCAGTGCTTCACTTCAGTTAAACCCAGTGGGGTTAATTTTGCCTTTTGTACATTAGTTGTAGCCCTTGCAATTGCGTATCCTGACTTAACAATCAGATATCAACTTTGACGGGAATATAAAAATCAGGAGAAATGCAAAATGTGCTATAATCCATTTTACAGCGTTAGTCAAAGTAAGCACCAAAGTGACCCAAGCAGACCACAACGTAGCCACAGTTATAGCAAAATTCAAAACTAATTATCCAACAAGACAGGTTTGGAGATCACTTCTGCAGATGGAAATTGCTGGAAACACAGCAGGTCCATCAGGTTCTGTGATGGTCAAAAAGACGCGCTAGTGTCCGGGGTCAGATTTCTCTACCTCAAGAAATTCACCCAAAATTGGGATAATCCATGCAGAGGATCGAGGGAGTTTAAGCACAAAATATGTCCAATGCAAATTGGCTTTCCATCATTTTTAGAAAACTTTGCACTAAAGCAATTCCTGGCCACAAAACAGGCCAGACACCCAGGTCAAGTTAATCACCATTGGCAAGTTTCCTCCAACTAGGTCCATTTGTGAGCCTAAGGAGGTCGTTTAAATTCAGCTGGTTCTTTTGTGAGCAAGGAAGCATTTAAAAGCTTTTGAATGTAATTTTTGTTCTAAATTTACAGAAGAAACCAATACTTGCATCCCCAATATAACCAGGAAATGGTTCAGTGTAATTTTCAAAAAGTAATTTTCAGTACTTTGAAATAGGGTTATTTACAGCCAGCGAATTAATGCTATGATTAAAAATGCCTATTTTGTGTGATATACCCATTTTCAACTTTATTAATTAAACTTCACCAAGCTACAGCTCTTAAATACATCTTTATTGGCACCCCGTCTACAAACATTCATTCCCTCCACCACCGACGCACAGTAGCAGCAGTGTGTACCATCTACAAAATGCACTGAAAAAACTCACCAAGGCTCCTTAGACAGCACCTTCCAAACCCATGACCACTACCACCTAGAAGGACAAGGGCAGCAGATAGATGGGAACACCACCACCGGGAAGTTCCCCTCCAAGCCACTCACTATCCTGACTTAGAAATATATCGCTGTTCCTTCACTGTCGCTGGGTCAAAATCCTGGAACTCCCTCCCTAACAGCACTGTGGGTGTACCTACACCACATGGACTGCAGCGGTTCAAGAAGGCAGCTCACCACCACCCCCTCAAAGGCAATTAGAGATGGGCAATAAATGTTGGCCCAGCCAGTGACACCCACATCCCATGAACGAATAAAACAAAATATGTCAAGGAATATTTAAAGCAATTTTTCTTAAATTACGCTTTAAAAAGCTTCCAAATTGCACTGGTTTACAGCAGATTTTGTAGGTACCGATATGCAAATGGATTGGAGTGGAAACTGGAGAGGAAAAGAATTCTCAAAATGGGCACAATTTTTGGCACAATTTATGCTCAGATTGTCGATTGTGCTCAAACTGGAAATTCCCGGCCCTTTTCTCTTCACAGACGCGGAAAAGGCACCGTGTATTCCTGCTTTTGTTTTCCAATTGTGGAAGGCTTTTGTCACGCAGGCAGGAGCTGTGGCACCAGTCGCCCAGTGAAAGGGTGGGGATCAGTTGTGATAAATCACGGCCCATCCTCCCACCAACAGAAGCCAAAAGTGCCATCAGTTCAGTCTCTGGTCACTCGAGAGAGAGAGAGAGTGGAACAAAGCAAGAATGCTCTCAGATTCTCGCAGCAGCCAGTCGGTGAAAACACAAGTCTGTTTCGTGATAAATCAAAAGGCCTCACTCTTTTTTTAAAAAAAAATGTTTTAAACTTTTCAAGGAAAAAAACCTCTCCTTTCCTCCCCGCTTCCCCAACAATAAACAGCTGGGCAGTGCGACAGACCTCGGAGTCTGTTCTGGCAGAAATACAAGAGGAGGAGGATAATGGGGGTGTTTTTCAACCTTCAATGAGAGAAGTGCAAGTAGACATCCACTCAAGGAACACACTTGGCTGGACCACATCATGCAAGTTATTTATGGATGCCTCACTAATAGCAATGTAGCTATTACAGCTCTGCTGTAGCACGTACCTTGTAATCTCTCCATTTCCCTTGTGAAAGCTCCTCGTCCAGCTAGAATCACAAAGCCTTTTCATTTTTTTTTTTGCTCTGGAAGCATTAATAAAACAGAAATGAGCAATTACTCAAGTACTTTGGAGGGCTTTTGATAGAGCAGACAGGGAGAAACTGTTTCCGCTGGCAGGAGACCTCGGTAACCAGAGGAGACAGTTTTCAAATAATTGAGAAATAAACATAGTGGGGGATGACATTTTTTTTAAACACAGTGAGTGGCTGTGATCTGAAAGAGCATTGGAAGCAGATTTAATAGTAACTTTCAAAATGAAATTTGATACAGACTTAAAAAAGATAAATTAGCAGGTCCATAAAGAAAGTGTGGTGGGAGGGCCCGAAGTCGATAGCTCCTCCAGAGAGTTGGCACAGACATGATGGGTCAAGTGGCCTCTTCCTGTGCTGTATAGAATCATAGGATAATACAGCGCGGCTGGAGGCCATTCAGGCCACTGTCTGTACTGACTCTTAGAGAGAGCTATCCAGTTAGTCCCATTCACTGCCCCTGCCCTTTCCCCATAACCCTGTCAATTTTTCCTTTTCAATTATTTATCCAATTCCCTTTCAAAAGTTACTATTGAATCTACTTCCACCATCCTTTCAGACAGCACATTGCAGATTAGAACGACCGCATATTTTTTCCTGTCACCTATGGTTCTTTTGCCAGTTCCCTTAAATCTGTGCACTCTGGTCATTGGCTCACCTGTCACTGGGAATAGTTTCTCCTTACCTACCTCCATCAGAACTCTTCATGATTTTGAACATCTCTGCACTGACCGTGTCTAGTTCATCCCTCTGGCCCAGAAACCTCTTCCCTTTTCTATCGGAATAGGACTCAGTGTGTGGACTTGGACTCTAATTAAGTTTGAGATAAACAGAAATAAAATCTGGTGGTATTTGTTATGGTCGATCCAATATCACTCCTCCCAAAAATTAATATTGCTCCCATAGGTTCTGGTGAGAGGAGGAGCCCGAGACAACTGTCATGTTGAAGAATGTCACCTTGAGGTGTGATCCAGGGAGGAACTGCACTGAGTGGACTCTGTATGAAGGGGAAGCCATAAATACACTTTCGGTACAATGAATAAGTGTCACTGTTTTAAAAAGCCATGTCCTATTTGGTGCCTAAACCCCTAATTCTACTGAAGTTGGAAACTCACATTGGTCAACTCTCTGGTGCCTCATTCGAGTGGACAGGCTTTGTTTTCAAGCTCAAGATCAGCCCCACCCCACCCCCCAAATGCCCCACCACCTTTCCTAAACTTGAGAAATTGAGGGTCATTACTCTACATCCATCACTGCCCCTGGTTGAGGCCAAGTGACCCAAGAACAGGGTCAAATGCGGAACCTTCCAACCCAGTGTCACAGTGCACAGTTCACAATCATTTATGAAGGCAACATTTCACAATTCACTCTTTCAGAATATTTGCTTGACCTCTGCACTGACTCTGGTACACTCTCCCAGTGGGTATTGGTCCATATCAGGAGCATAAGGTTCCAAAACCTTTAGATAATGCTACATGCACCTCAGAGAACATCAGAAGGGAGAGGTCAGGCCACTGAACTGGAGGCCGAGGAGGCAGAAAGGGAGCCTTTGAACCTTAGGAGAGATATAGCCAGGGGTAACAGGATTATAGTCAGAATTCCAGCAAGTAGGAGCATGGTGATTGAAGATCAGACATTGGAGGTAGAATGAAGTTACCAGAGAAGTCAGGAGTAATCTGGAATTGGCAGAGTGCAGGCAGTGAGCTGGGTGATATTGTGCAGAGACTGGAGTAGAGTAAGGCCATCGGGGCATCTGAAGATGAGGATCTCAAAAAGGATTCACTGGATTACAAGGAGCTGGCCAAAAATGGGGCTTTGGGAGGGGACAAGGGCCACATGGTTCTGGATTGGCTGAAGTTTGTGAAGGGTTATGGGTCAAGATAGGTCAATCCTTGAGATGATGAAAGGAAGGATTAGGGTTCCAATAGTAGAGGGGAAGAGCAGGCAATATTCTGGAGGTGGAAGATTGAAGTCCTGATGAAGAGAGGACTTAGGGTAAGGAATTCGGTTTGGAGTCAAACAGGATGCCAAAATTGCACACCACTGTACCTCATTAAGGGTAATTGAGGAATCAGCGCCATGCAGAGATTCGTTTTGGTTTTGCTAAGGTTGAGTTGAGGCAAATTTTGAATCCTTCCACTGTCAGTTGGACCGTGCTGTAATAGCTTTGGAGTTCATGGTGTTCGGGAAGAGGTAGAGTTCAGTGTCGCCAGCATACACACAGGAGCTGACCCGTGTGGACAATTTTACTGAGACGTTACTGACACCAATTGTAGCCCATGTTTCAATGAGGCTCTTTCCATTAGTCAGAGCCAAAAGCAAGATGCAGTATTGTAGATGCTGAGGCACAAATTAACAACACTTTAGCCTGGTGTTGCAGCAGCATCCTCCCAGGCTCTAACCTGGCCCTAAAACAAACCTTTCTCAGTCTCAGAGGTGCAGAGCCGTGACCATTAAAGAGAAGAAGCAGCCTTTTACCTTGCAGTTTTATACACTTCAGCATGCTCGCTGATCCCAGCCCGTTACGTGAAAAGAAAATAAAGAAATGAGCATTTGCATTCCCTGTCAGACTGGTTTCAGTCCTGCTGCTCACCCCATTTTGCTGAAGATACTGCAAGTGCTGAAACGCCCCAGCACAGAAACTGAGCTTGCATCTGCTGTCACCAGATGCCACAAACAGGGGAAATGAATCGGGCTGCAAACGTTTAGAAGTGCATGCTTGTAAAGTGCGGACAGAGACAGTGATGAAATGGCTGCTCCCTCCAATGTTCACATTTGGTGCAGTTACATAACTTACAGTAACCCTTTTCTGGCTGCACAATCAGCTCTGTTTACAAGGCACCAGCCGTCAAGGCCTCAACAAAGAGGCATTTTACTTCTTCATTGCAAAGAATGTTAGAAGACTGAGCTATGAAGAAAGATTGGCAAGGCACAGACACTTCAAGTCTTCCAACAAAGCCCAAAAGAAAGGAAAAATCTTGAACTTCTTGCATCAGTTAAATCATCACTGTGGGGCAAGGGACATAGGTAGAAAATGGTCATTCATGGCTGGTGTCAACACATGACACCTTCAAGCAATGTGTGTTAATACTGAGAGCATAATCATACATATCCAGATGGTAGAGAATCTCAACCAAGTTTATAATGCACAAGTCATAGGACTAACTCAAAGACTAGAAGGACAACTAGGGCTGGAATCAGCAAGTGTCACACTGGTGCAAGTAAGGAGTCCTCTTGTGAGGTTGGGATTAATGGCATTTTGTTGAGTTTAAGTAGAGACAGCTGTACCCTTGTGCCTAACACATTCTACACGGCCTGTAAATGCTCAATACTGAGAAAATGTACCAACGAGGTGCCAAGACTGAGAGAATGTTCCATTCCTCTTCAGAAATTCCCTTGAATTATTGAACAATTAGCTGCGGTTCAGTGGGTACCTGTCTCTGAATCAGGAGATTGTGGGTTCAGGTCCCTCCCCAGAGGCTGGAGCACAATATCTAGGTTGACCTTCCAGTGCAATTCTGAGGGAGTGCTGCACTGTTGTCTTCAGGTGGCCTATTAAACCAAAATTGCGTTTGCTCTTTCAGGTCAATGTAAAAGATCCCATGGCATTAATTTGAGGAAGAGCAGGGGAGTTTCCTCCAAGTTCCTAGCCAATATTTACCCTTCAGGTAACACCTACCTGGCCACTATGACAGTGCTGCTTCTGGGACCTTTCTCTGCACCAACTGCCTGTTGCCGTTCCTACATTACAACAGTGACTACACTTCAAAATGTACTTCAGGGACTAAAGTGCTTTGGGAAAGACATTGACCTGGAGCATTGACTTTGTTTCTCTCTCCACTGACGATGCCTGGCCTGCTGAGGATTTCCAGCAATTTCTGCTTTTCCCTCAGTGAGACTCAACTAATTTTTATCAGATAATCCAGCCTGGAGTCTGATATTTAATTCAATTTTATCACCTGCGTTGCACCCACCCACAAATTGCCTCCTGTTTGCACACACATTGATTCTGTGCCAAATCCAGCCTGTTCCACTGCCAAAATAACAGTTAACTACATTCAAAGCCTATGAAAGTGTTGAAGAGCTTTAAAGCCTAAACAAATAGAACAGAGTAAATATTTAGTAATGTGAATAAATGCTCCCCATTATCAGGTCATCATTGTATTGCTGGGGCAAGCTGGAATCCCAGGCAGTATGCCAAGATACATGCACAGTATATTAACATGTATATCAGAGCACAGCACAGGTACAATTTTATAGAACTAAAGCACATATGCAGACCTCCCTGATACCCAATGGCAGCTGGGCCACAGGAATTGATTTCCTATTACTAGTACTTACAAAGCAATTGAAAGGCACAGAGTGACAGGAACCAGTGTGTGCCCAACACAGAGCTGCCAACGACCATTAAGCCACAGGGTTGAAAATCCTCAAAATTAAATCATTAAATTTGTGCTCACAACGTGAGGCCTGGGCCTGTCGAGAGTGGATAATCAAGAATTCAGGTATAGGCTCCCCAAGATTCTCCATCGGAATTCCTGAATTCCCAACGTGTGCTCCTGGGAAGCAATGGTGGGCGATTGGGAGCAGAACATCTGAAAATGATCCCTCATGGAGAACCCAGGAGACACCATGTGGCCATCAGGATTCTGCCCTACTGGTGCCCAGTGTACCAATGCAAGGGAAAAATCCTGCATTCAATACTGAGAGGTTTAAAGAGGCGTCACCTTTTAGATAAAATGTTAAACTGAGGCCTAAAGGTGATGCAACATCCCATGATAGTCCAGGTGATTGCTACAACTTGTTAACCAAATACCGAGATTTCAGGGTGAAATGAAGACATCGGCTTCTCAGTATTAACCAACCACTTGCCATCACAGGCCACCCACTCTAACTCTCTCTGCACCAGTGTGTTCCAGCCTCCCACCACTTTTACTTATTGTTACATTGGATTCTCTTTCATTCTCAGAAAATTCTTGTGGCCCCGTCTGCCCTCGCAAGTGATTGTAAAAGATCCCATGGCACTATTTCAAAGAAGAGTAGGGGAGTTCTCCCCAGTGCCTCGCCCACTATTTATCCCTCAACCAACATCACCCAATACAGTTTCTCTGGTCATTAGCACCTTTCTTTTTTGTGGGATCTTGCTGTGCATTAATTGGATGCCATGTTTGCTACATTACAACAGTGACTACACTTCTTTGGCTGCAAAGCATGTTGCTATGCCCCGTGGATGTGGTTGGCACAATATAAATGCGAGTTCTTCTTTCATACTCTTGGCTGACACTCCAGTGCAGTGCTGAGGGAGCGCTGCACTGTTGGAGGTGCCAGTGTCTTTTGGATGAAACATAAAGTCTGCCTCTTCATAGGGCTGTAAAGGACCTCAACGCGCTTTTTTTGAAGAGGAGGAACAGGAGGTTTGCCTGTTGATGTTGTGTAATATTAATTCCCCAATCAAATCAGATTAGCCCATCATTCATCTCATTATTGTTTGTGGGGCCTTGCTGCACCTACATAATAACCATGACGACACCTCAAAAGTAATCCATTGGCTGTCGGATCTTGCTTTTAATATTTGTTCATGGGATGTGAGCATCACAGGCTGGGCCAGCGTTTATTGCACATCTCTAGTGGACATTGAGAAGGTGGTGGTGTGCCGCCTTCTTGAGCCGCTGCAGTCTATGTGTTGTTGGAACACTCCCATGAGTATATGAAAGGGGCTATGTATATACTATACTAGTATTCCTGAGACCCAGGGGAATGCTGCGGGGACCCAGGTTCGAATCCCACCACGGCAGATGGTGAAATTTGAATTCAATAAAGATCTGGAATTAAAAGTCCAGTGATGACTGTGAAAGCATTGTTGATTGTTGTAAAACCCCATCTGGTTCCCTAATGTCCTTTAGGGAAGGAAATCTGCTGCCTTACCAGGTCAGGCCTACATGTGACTCCAGACCCATGGCAATGTGGTTGACCCTTAAATGTCCCTTTGAGCAAGGGCAATTCGGGATGGGCAATAAATGCTGGCCTAGCCAGCGATGCCCACACCCCATGAACAAATAACAAAAAGTCCTTTCTCTGTTTCAGTCTATATCATTGCCATTTTCCTCTCACAATCTGACTAATTTTCTAGCTTACTGGAGCATAACAGGAGGAAGCCATTCAGTCCTTTAAGTATGTTCCCTCCTTCAATTAGGCCATGGTTGACCTGTAACCTCAAATCCATTGATGACCCTATGTTCCTCATCTCTTTACACCCTTACCTAATCAAAATCTATTGACTGGAAGATGTTTTCTTTTGAGCATAGTTTTTGACTCCACTGTCTAATCTGCTTTCTTCTGTATCCATGGGTTATTTTTTTATTCATTTACAGGATGTGGGTGTCACTGGCTAGGCCAGCATCTATTGCCCATCCTTAACTGCCCTTATGAAGATGGTGGTGAGTTGCCTTCTTGAACAGCTGCAGTCCATGTGGTGGAGGTACACCCACAGTGCTGTTAGGGAGGGAGTTCCAGGATTCTGACCCAGCGACAGTGAAGGAACAGCGATATATTTCCAAGTCAGGATGGTGTGTGGCTTGGAAGGGAACTTCCAGGTGGTGGTGTTCCTATGTGTCTGCTGCCCTTGTCCTTCTAGATGGTAGTGGTCATGGGTTTGGAAGGTGCTGTCTAAGGAGTCTCGGTGAGTTTTTTCAGTGCATCTTGTAGATGGTACACACTGCTGCTACTGTTCGTCGGTGGTGGAGGGAGTGAATGTTTGTGGAAAGGGTACCAATCAAGTGGGCTGCTATGTCCTGGATGTTGTCAAGCTTCTTGGGCGTTGTTGGAGCTGCACTCATCCAGGCAAGTGGGGAGTATTGCATCACACTCCTGACTTGTGCCTTGTAGATGATGGACAGACTTAGGGGAGTCAGGTGGTGAGTTAACTCACTGCTGGATTCCCAGCCTCTGACCTGCTCTTGTAGCCACAGTGTTTATATGGCTGGTCCAGTTCATTTCCACCCCAGTCTGGGCCAGCAACTCTGTGCTGCGTGTTGGGAGCTCTCCATGAATCTGAATCCAAATCCCAATTGCTGGCTTTTACCTGACCCTGGCAGCCCATGAAGGGACCTCCTTAATAGAATGATCTTCAGTGGGGCAGCAATAGCAAGAAACAAGTCTGTGGTATGAACACAGCATGCAAACTCCTGGCCTATGCCAGATTGCAAAACTGCACTGCCAAACTCTGACTATTCATCCATTCATATTGAGGATTGAGATGCTACAATTCTGAGACACACATTCCCAGAATATAGATAGAAAGATAGGTAAATGGAAAGGTAGATGGAAAAACGTGTACTTACATATCACCTTTCACAACCTTAGGACATCCCAATGTGCTTTACTTTTTAATTAAGTACTTTGTTTTTTTGAAGTGTGTCACTGGCGATAATGTAGGAAATGTAGCAGCCAATTTGCACACAGCAAGATCCCACAACAGCAACCTGACAATGACCAGATCATCTGTTTTAGTGATGTTGGATGAGGAACAGATATTGGCCAGGGGAGCACGGACAGCTCTCCTGTTCTTCTTCAAAATACTGTCACAGGACCTTTTACACCCACTTTAGGCGGCAGGTGGGGCCCAGTTTAACATCTCACCTGAAAGACAGCACCTCCTCAGTGCTGCACTGGGAGTGAAAGCCCAGGTTTTGTGCTCACTTGTCTGAAGTGGGACTTGAACCTTCTGATTCAGAGGCGAGGGTGCTACCAGCTGGACCACAGATTTTAAAGACAAACCTGTTCAACTACCAGCATCATGAAGCCTATGTCCCCCTAAATAAATATGATTACACAACAATTACGATGACATGCACTGCCACACTGTCCTTAAATAAAGTGGGAGTGCAGAAATGTTTCTGAATTTTTTTTATATAACAGTGAAGACATCCTGAGTTATTTGCAGAGCAGAAAACTCTTCCCATGGTCCTGGCCAACACTGGCAGAAAAAAAAACTAAGGTCGACTGGTCATTCACTTTAGTGCCGTTTGTGGGATCTTGCTGTGCACAACACAGCTGGTGTGTTTGCCTACGCCACAAACTAAACCTCAGATTAACTCCCTGTTATGTGAAACACTTTGGGCAGGATCTGAGCGGACGGATAAGATGCTGGGAGTGCAAACCTTTCTTCAGTTGAACTGAACGCTCAGTGGCAATTTTTCTCTTGTTAGTCAGCCGAACATTCTGTACGCACTCAACAGGATCGTCCCTACATGAGCTCCACATTTCTTGTCCTTTAATCCCTCTTATTGCTGCCTAATGAGAGAGTGCTGTCGGATTTTCTCTGCTGTTGACTGAAAGCCAGTTCAGTGCAGTTGCAGCTTTATGTGGGCCAAGAGCTCAAGGCTGAGACAAAATGCTGAGAAATGAGCATTTTCTGCAGTCATTTTTTGCCTAAAGACTATCGAGGGCTTCCCTTTGCCCACGGAACGAGAAGTGTTTAAGGCACCGCGCTCCTTCCTTACCTGATCTCCAGGCATCCTGTGGATCACAGGACCAGTTGCTGACCCGTCTGCAAGCGCTGCTATCAATACAGCATCTGTTTCGGCAAAAGAACATAGCTGCTTCTAATTACTGCCTCCAGATCAAAACTAAAAGCAGGCCGTTAACTCCCAGATACTGAGGCATTTCCTTCGAGTCCTATTTTAAAGTTCGCAGTATCATTCTTAACTGAGGGGCAACCTATATCCGCTCTTCAAAACAGCATGACCACCTTGGCCCTGTCCATCAACCTACTCACTCCATTACAGCCAATCCACTGTGTAGTGGCAAGACCACAGGCCCCTCCTCTCCAGGTCACATTAAGTTTAACAGATGGTCAGCGACTAGCTATAGCATCCACACAACTAGTGCCTCCAAGGTCAGTGGCTCAATTGAGGGGGGCTTTGCTTTCGGACAAAAGGAACAGATGGAATGAATTACAGTGTTATTCCGCTCGGTTGGTCAGCAGGCTTCAGCAGAATCCAAAAGGCAGCCTCAAAATAAAACAACAGCAGGGCTGCCCTAATGCGGCAGAGTTGATCCCAATCCAGTGAAAATGGGATTCGGATAAGAGGCAGGTGACGAGCCAATGACTTGTCCACTTGTCACATTAAGGGCAAGGGAATGGGATCAATCGGAAAGCTCTTCCAAAGAGCTGGCACAGGCATTATGGGCCAAATGGCCTCCTTCTCTGCTGTATCATTCTATCACACTATAATTAATGGTGTTTACTGATGTACTGTATTTTGTTTTTAGCTCCTTAGCTTGTTAGTGGCATTGTCTGTACTTTTAATAAACCCGTCCATTTCACACACACCAAAAAAAAACAAGTTAAACGATAAAAAACATACGCAATTGTCCTCATTAACTTTAGATGAATGCTGGGCTTAGAGACAGCACTGAACTGAATTCTTAATTCAAAGGGACTCAAACTGGGTTGAATCAGAATGGTGCCTGGATTAGGTCCAGTTCTCACCACTGTGAGTTCAGATGCAACTGTCCCTTGAAAGAAAACTGGCTGTACACACAGCGGAAAATAAAGAAACAATCCCCCAGTCCCTGTGTGAGCATGGTAACAGTTCCCAAATCCCATTGTTATCATGTAGCTACAGAGTCTCTCTGCAACCACAGAAACAATGGAACAGAAGGAGGCCATTTAACCCCTCAAACCTGTTCCACAGTTTAAGGGAATTGTGGCTGATCTGTGATCTAACTCCAGGCATCTGCCTTTTCCCCAAATCCCTTAGTACCTTTGGATAACAAAAATCTATCAATGTCAGATTTAAAATTAATAATTGATTTAGCATCAATTTCCATTTGCAGGAGAAAGTTCCAAACTTCTACCACCCTTTGTGTGAAGGAGTGTTTCTTGATTTCATTCCTGAAAGGTCTGGCTACAATTTGTTAGATTTGCAAATTGACTTGCCAACCAATCAGCACCCTTTTCTCCTGTGGTGTAAATTGATGAGATTGTTTGAAATTTGACATTCTTGCATTTGTCCTGATGAGTGCAAGACGAAATGCTTCGGCAACATGTCTCTCTTTTCGACAAGATTCAATTTTAGATGATGTCTCCTAGTCCTAGACTCTCCTACCAATGGAAAGGGTTTCTCCCAATCTACCCTATCTGTATTCCTTAGCAACCTTTTTATTCCAAATAGATGTACCCGATTCTTGATTGGATTCAATCACCTGTCCAAATGGCCAATGTCTGGTCATATAGAACCACACCCAATACTGTACATCCTCCCTTGGTCTTGTGCAGGAGTTAATGATGGTTTACTGGACAGGTCAAGGAGAGCCAGTCAATTGGACAGATCACCACAGATAGCACATGGAGGAAACGTCCCATTTTCTGTTGCCACAAAGGTAGTTTTCTTCAGAAGTATATAAAAACTTTATCTCAAACTTCTTCAAGAAGATGGGTGGTTGGCTCAGTTGTCATCGTGCTTGTCGATGAATCAGAAAGCTACGAGTTTTATTCAGGATTTGAACATGTAATTCACATACGTGAATGTATACCACACAGACAAACACATGCGTGTGGAAAGACTGTTACTACTTGTGTGAGAATTCAAATCTTGGAGCTATAAATAGTTATTAATACAGGTATAGCCTCTCAAATCTGACTGTCCAAAAACCAGAATTATCTGAAAGCCAGACATCATTGGAATGTGCTGTGCATCAATTATAATCGAGTAAAATGAAAAATAATAACTAACCTGGCCAATCTGGCTGGGCGCTGCATTGGCACCACATGGCGCTGGACTGGTTATCCGTTTCACTACTTGCATTCCCGCGCTCCGAGCGACACTTCACACCACCCGACCCAGTTAATTGGCCTGAGAAAAGGTAAGATCCAAAATTTGGCACAGCCTCAGTGCCGAGGCTGCCAGGGTTTTGAGACACTGGGTAAAGGTTTTATAGCTTGGCAGGCAGTCACGCGCCCGACCCACTCGAGCGTAAAGTGATGTGCGTTGACGTCGGCTGAATGTCCTGACGTCAACGCGCAGTCGCACGATATTTCGTTTGGCGGGCACACACCAGAGTCGGCAGCACACCCGCTGACAATTAAAAAGCCTGCTAAGGTCATTAAATTATCAATGAACTTGAATTTTTCAATGCCCGTCCAAGCTTATGATGGGCAGGCAGGCGAAAAGGCCAAATGGCCTTTGCACTTTTTAGGAAACCTCATCCACGGGTGGGGATGAGGTTGCCTAAAGCAAAGAAAAATAGAATAAAAATTTTAAAAACTTAATTAATAATATGTCCCTGCTCATGTGACAGAGTCACGTGAGGGGACATGTTTCATTACATTTTTATTTTCTTCGTTTTTTTTTATATATAACATTTAATCTCCCTGAGGCAGCTGTGCGTCTTAAATAGCCTTCCGGCCCCGATGGTGGGTGGTGGTCAGCTTCCCGACTGCCCTCGCCAAGCCTATCCGACAAGGGTGAAAATCTGCCCATTGCCCCTGTAAATTCAATTGCGATATAAGGAGAAATGTCTTCTCTGAGACAGCAGTTGGAATGTGGAACTCGCTACCACAGGAAGTGATTGAGGCAAATACTATGGATGCTTTCAAAAGGAAAAGAGCATATGAGAGAAGAAGCAATAGAACGATATTCTGAAAGGCTGAGTTATGATAGATGGAATAGGAGGAGACTCGTGTCTTCTTCTTAGGCAGTCTCTTGGGATCGAGGGTGACTTGCTCCCACTCCGGACCGATGGCTTCTGAGATGGCTGATAAGTCCAGCACACCATCTGCAGATTCATGTACAGTGCAAGCACCAGCACTGTCTAGACGGGCTGTTTCTGTGTTGTATGTTCTCTGTCATTCTGTATAATCTGGTCTGGCAGTTCAATGCAGTATTGAAGGGGTGCCGCATTATTGGAAATGTCATTCCCCCAGAGAAGATGTTAAACGAGGTCTCCTCTATGTCATGTGAATGTTTAAGATCTCTCAGTACAATGTAAAGAGAGAGAGAGTTCTTCTATCCTGGCTAATGTTCCATCCTCGCTTAGCACCGCCAGGGAAAGCAATGGTCATCTTTTCCACTGGAATCTAGCTTGGGGGAAAAATGGCTCACTTGCTTGCCTACATAACAATAATCACTGCACTTTGTTGTGTGCCAAATGTCATCCCCCAGAGAAGATGTTAAACGAGGTCTCCTCTACGTTTGAGCTGCAATATTATAGAAAGCTTGTTCTTTACTTGTAAAACAGGAGCCTTCAAACATTTGTGCATAGACACAAGCCTAATGCTAAATGAGACAATGTCCTGAGGCTGGTCAATAACTGAAGGTTTCAGCAAGTACCCCTAACATCATCTTCAGAAATACACTAATAACGTTTACTGGAAACCTGGAACAGTTAACACTAAAATTCCACAACTCACTTCTGCATCGCTTCACGTCTACCCATTTGTCTATCTACATCTAATTATCCATTTCGCAATCCAGCGGATTAATATTTCCTACACTACAACCGTGGCCGCATTTCCAAAGCACATCACTCACTGTAAAAGGGCCTTGGAAAGTCCTGAGATTGCGAAAGTCGCCACAGAATTGCAAGTTCCTTCAATTTCTAGCCATCCTTTCTTGTCTTTCCTTTGTAGCCTAGCAACCATTTGGCTGTTCAGAGCAACAAACAATGGGCACTAAATACAACACCCACATCTGAGAAATGAAGGTGAATAACTGGGAGGTCTGCAGCTGTAAAACTGCTCACCCACCCCCCCATGTAAACCCACGCAGCTCCTACACTATGAGCTCAGATGAAAAATGTGATGGCCTGGCAGAGGTCATCCTTAATGCTCGCCGGAACATCCAAAGCCTGGTCTTATAAAGTTCATCAGCAAAGTCATATCTTATTTTCTGCGAAGAAAAATCGAATTAAATTCAGCGTAAAAATTCAATCTTCGCCCAAAAACCCCTAACATTGAAGCACTAAGTGGATTAAAATCCTAGCCTCCAATTAAAGTATCACCTTTCACAGAATATGAGAACGCATTTGTCAATGTTACCATTTTCACACAACTCAGGCAGCTTTCCTGAGGCATGGAATTCTCAGGCAGTAATGTAAGGTCGGCTGGGGGCTACATGTTAAACAGGGAGAAGTGTTAGCACATGTTCTGGGAGTGGGGAATGTACCAGAAGTTTCACACTTCCCTCCCAGTTCATGTTCATTTTTACAAGTGGATAAGAGAAGTAGGCCCATAAATATTTCAATGCATTTCCATTGTTAAATGTTACCATAAATCAATGAGGGTTCCCAGTACGCTGACTTGCCCACTGAAATTTAGCATTCCATTAGCTGTGGGGCTACTGTATAGAAATATCTACCCTGCCCCAGGCCACTCACACTGCTATACTGGCTCACTAGAATTCAGCAGATGCTTAAGCTAGGGATTGATCCTTTATTTCAATGGAGGAACTTGTTGGATTTGAGAAAAGTTTACAATTAAGATTTTTTAAAAATTCATTTAGGGGCGTGGGCGTCGCTGGCTAGGCCAGCATTTATTGCCCATCCCTAATGGATGGCGGTGAGCTGCCTTCTTGAGCCGCTGCAGTCCACGTGGTGTAGGTACACCCACTGTGCTGTTAGGGAGGGGGTTCCAGGATTTTGACCCAACGACAGTGAAGCAACGGCGATATATTTCCAAGTCAGGATGGTGAGTGATTGGAGGGGAACTTCCAGGTGGTGGTGTTCCCATGTATCTGCTGCCCTTGTCCTTCTAGATGGTAGCGGTCGTGGGTTTGGAAGGTGCTGCCTAAGGAGCCTTGGTGAGTTCCTGCAGTGAATCTTGTAGATGGTACACATTGCTGCTATTGTGCGTCGGTGGTGGAGGGAGTGAATGTTTGTGGATGGGGTGCCAATCAAGCGGGGCTGCTTTATCCTGGATGGTGTCAAGCTTCATGAATGTTGTTGGAACTGCACTCGTCCAGGCAGGTGGAGAGAATTCCATCACACTCCTGACTTGCCTTGTAGATGGTGGACAGGCTTTGGGGAGTCAGGAGGTGAGTTACTCGCTGAAGGATTCCTAGCCTCTGACCTGCTCTTGTAGCCACAGTATTTATATGGTGGTAAATCTCCTCCATTTTCCCATTCTGGCTGGAGATTTTCCTGGTGACCTCATCATGACCTTCTGCCTCCATCTGCCCCACCCCCATGCTCCCGCCTTTGGTCACCTGACCTGTCCATTCCCCTGGAGCCCTGTCCTCCCGCCAGGGCCAGGGAGAGAGGTCATGGGTCGCGGTGCTTCTCCTGACAAGCCCTTTATTTTGCCCCCGCCCCCTCCCCCCAAAGCCCCGTTGCCACGGGGCACAGGGTTTATAATGAGCGTGTTGCGAACGCTACTGTATCGCTGATTTCTTTTTCTGAAATGCAAATTTTCTGTCACAGCTGCAAACGTTTTTACATTTAGATTGATCGGTAACCTGGGCCTGAATGTTTCCCGCGTTGGGCAGGCTCAGCGGGAGCAGCATCAGAGACGGCCGCTGCCCGCAATCGGCTCCACACCGCCATTTTACACGGGGGGGGGCCGATTAAGGCTTAATACTCGAGCGGTAGCGCTGAGCAGTCAGGGGGAGGAGCCAGAGTCTGCGCGCGGAAGAGCTGCTTCAGGGAGATTGGAGCTTGTCTGAAAATAATAAATAAAAATCAATAAAAAAATTTGATTAAACATGTGAGACTGTGTCGCCCGAGATGGGAGATGTTTTGATTTTATTTATTTTGTTTTCCCGCTCGTGGATGAGGTTTCCTAAAAAACGTAAAGGCCGCTTGACCTTTACGCCTGCCCACTGACCGTGAGGTTGGACGGGCAGCGTTAACTTGACATTCATTAATTCGTTAATGGCCTTAACAGGCCTGTCAATGATCGGCGGGCGCGCAGCCGACTCAGGTGCTTGCCCACCAAACGAAACATCGCGAGACAGCGCCATGACATTGGGACACACGCCCGACATCATCGCACATCATTTTATGTGTCAGCCTGTCGGGCCCGCCAACTGAAAAATCCTGGAATATTTGCAGTGTGGTTTCTCTCTCAATGATCCAGGACAATTTATATCAAGCTGGCCCTGTTAAAGATAATCTGTGTTCCATTGTGGTCACCTTCACATAAACACAAACACCCTGGTCACCCAGGGGCTGAATTCATAGCCCCATCGCAGGGGGGCGGGGCCATAAAATCCGGCTGACGTAAATTCCACCACAGAACCGAAGCCCTAGTCATTCCCACGCTCGATGGCTTCCCAGCCTCCTCACAGTTAACAGCCCTGTCCCGATCACTCACTCGTCACAAGGGCACAGGAGAGGGGCATCGAGCGGGAGGGAGCGAGAAGGGCCCAGCGGGAGGAGGTCGGAAAGGGTCACCATCGAGCGGGAGGAGATCGGAGAGGGTCACCATCGAGCGGGAGGAGATCGGAGAGGGTCACCATCGAGCGGGAGGAGATCGGAGAGGGTCACCATCGAGCGGGAGGAGATCGGAGAGGGTCACCATCGAGCGGGAGGAGATCGGAGAGGGTCACCATCGAGCGGGAGGAGATCGGAGAGGGTCACCATCGAGCGGGAGGAGATCGGAGAGGGTCACCATCGAGCGGGAGGAGATCGGAGAGGGTCACCATCGAGCGGGAGGAGATCGGAGAGGGTCACCATCGAGCGGGAGGAGATCGGAGAGGGTCACCATCGAGCGGGAGGAGATCGGAGAGGGTCACCATCGAGCGGGAGGAGATCGGAGAGGGTCACCATCGAGCGGGAGGAGATCGGAGAGGGTCACCATCGAGCGGGAGGAGATCGGAGAGGGTCACCATCGAGCGGGAGGAGATCGGAGAGGGTCACCATCGAGCGGGAGGAGATCGGAGAGGGTCACCATCGAGCGGGAGGAGATCGGAGAGGGTCACCATCGAGCGGGAGGAGGTCACAGAGGGTCACCATCGAGCGGGAGGAGGTCACAAAGGGTCACCATCGAGCGGGAGGAGGTCACAAAGGGTCACCATCGAGCGGGAGGAGGTCACAAAGGGTCACCATCGAGCGGGAGGAGGTCACAAAGGGTCACCATCGAGCGGGAGGAGGTCGGAAAGGACTGCAGAGTGCAGATTTGCACACACTTGACATAATGTGGTACTGGGAACAGTCGAGCTGGAACAATGCGTCAGGAAACTCTGAGGCAGGATGTGGGGGTAAGGCCATAAGCTTAAAGCAGAAGCAGGCGCTTTACCTCGTTCGCCATGCGCTCCAAGTCCGAAGGAAGCGCCTGCCACATCCTCCACCTCTACAACAACAAAACCCGTCACTAACGCCCAACAAACAGAACTCTCCTCCTCAGATGAGGCAAGGAAGAAAGGAGGGACTGGGGAAGTCAGGTGGGTCCTACTCAGCCAATGGTTGCCGATGTTCTGGCAGCGCATGGAAAATAGCTGCTTGCCCCCGCCCGGGTACAGGTGCTGTAGGTATTTCACCTTGTCCACCCCTCTACCCCGGGCTCTGCTTCTCGCAGCCAATCAGAAAATGAATGTAGAACCTTTCTTTCCTGATTGGATGACACAGCGCTGTCAGTCAACAGCCAAAACCGCCCTCTCCCCACAGCATGTCAAATATGTTCATGATAACAAATTAATTGTTGCCTGATGATTGCTCCTGGTTGACTCGCTCCTGAAGATTAATTGTGAGTTCCTGGAAAGGCCAGGCCAACCCTGGAGGGTTGGCAACCCAAACTGAGTACCACGGGCAGGATTTTTCCGGTGGATCTGTGAACCCCACTTCAGGCTCAAATAGGAGTCCGAAGCTTGATCTGGTGGAATTTGGAGGCCGGGGGTGGGGGGGCATTTAATCAGGTGGGGGGGGGCTGCCAGGCGGGGATCCACCACCTTCCCGCCTTGGCCCTGATTAAGTCTGGGGCTGGAAGGCCATCCACGCGCTTTCCTGCCTCTAATTGAGGCCATTTGGTGGGCAATTAATGCCCACTTAAGGCCCTCATCCCGCCCCCATTGGTATTCCAGCTGTGGGCTGGGCAGTCACCACGTGGGGAGCTCTGGAAGTAAAGTCCGTCGGGGTTACTTGCGGGTAATGGGGGGGTGGGAGTGGTTGTGGGCGCTGAAAGGCACTCAGTACCTGATTGAGGGACCCAAGTAGGGGACCCGCTGAGACCCACTCCCCTGCTCGTGTTGCTGACCCCCTTCCCACATGACCCCTGCCCTGTGACCCCCATCCGCCCTCGCTCCCCTGAGGGCTGGGTACCTCAGCCATCCTAGGTTGCCGGCAGCTGCCACCACTCCCGGCCTCCGATTGGCCGGCCCCTTGATCCCGGAGAAACCCGCCACTGGCCACTCAAGTGCCTGGGAGACACTTATAATTCAGCGGGTCTTCCCCAAATGCCGGCGACATGGGGGTCTCGCTGGCGCTCCAGCCAATGGACGGGAATCCCGCCTCCTGCATTAAATCCCGCCCACTGTGTGGGAAATAGTCACTCCAGAGAAACCAATTAACAGCCAGAGGGTGGACTCGCCCGTCGAATAAAGGATGATAGGTGGGATCTCGAAACTGGAGGGCCAATCAGAGGTCTTCCAGCTGGAAAGCTACAGCTCACTGCAATGGCGAGTGGGTATAGGAGAGGGGTCTTCAAAATGAAGACGCCCTCTCTCCAACATTGTAAAATTTGAAATAAATAATATTCTTTGCAGACAGGCTTGCACTGCGATGGGGGCACCCCTCTTATCGCACTGTAGCAGCCAGGAAAGACCTCTGAGCCTCCTGGGAGCACCTGCCCCCTCACCTGCCCCCAAGAGGCTAACTCCAGGCAGCTAATTGGCCCCACTGCCTCCAGGAAAAAGATTATGAACGTCAATTTTCCTGAAGTGGCTTTTAATTAGTTTAATCGGCTACCCACAGCACACCGATGATTGGGATGGAGCAAGGGAACATGCACGCTGGCCAACAGCATTATTTTTGGTGCCCACTTATTTTTAGAATCTGTTCCTGACCCCAGCAGGGCCTCCAGGTCCAGCCTATGTCTTTCTTGACACGCTCCGACTGGCTGCACAGCAGGGCTGCAAATAATGCAAGCCAAATTTTTCGATAGGGTGCGTGTTCCGGCTCCCGCACCACTCGAGGAGCAAGTGTCCTCTCTGCCGCCACCACCCGAAGCTGGCCATTCATCTCAAAAGCTTCGGGATCTTGCTGTGCGCGGAATGGCTGCCACACGCACCCACACGATGATGGTCTCTGCTTTCCAAAGCGATTTATCGAATGAGTGGGATTTGGCAGCTGGGAGAAGCAAGTGGATCTGCGTCTATTATCAAACCATTCCCATTAAACACGCACACTACAATCGTGGAGGAGGAACCAGTGGCTGCTCAAACATTCCCTTCAACGTTATGGACAGAGCAAACCCATTAATTGGTACGTACATCAGAACTGGTCTGTTTTTAACCAGCGCGGCTGTGTTTGGTGTCATTTATCAGGCTCAGTTTGCTGAGCACAGTAATCAGCAGCGAGTTCTGTCTGACATGTTGCAGCCCTCCGCATTTTAAGAACTATTGTCAGTTTGTGAAATGAGCTTCAAAGAAAGAGGTGGATAAAAACCTTCAGAAAACTCACATTACAGATTTCACTTTCCTTCTTTTCAGGAAAGATGTATATTTAAAGTTGATACCCGATCACAAAATGTTTTGCTAATATTGCTGAGAGGAGAGTCACGTTGCTGAAGCTCTTCATCTTGCACTCATCAGGACAAACGCAAGAATGCCAAATTTCAAACGATCACAACAATTTATACTGCAGGAGAAGAGGGTGCTGATTGGTTGGCAAGCTGACTCTGATTGGCCGAGGCATTGCCATGAAGAAAGCAGCGGGTACTATAGGTCCCCAAGCTCCCGGGTAATTCAAAAAAGGTGCAAGGCTTGAACATGTTCTTTTTATTTACACAGAAAAGGTCCCTGTGTAGGAATGTACGTCACTTTGAGCATAAATGAGCCACATTATGAGCTCGAACTGATTATCTTAAATTGGTGGTTAGTGTAGTTATTAGTGTGAAGATATATGTTTTTCATATATTTTTATAACAGTAAGATTACTACCCATCCTTGAGCAATGCATTATCTTTTCTTCTCTCTGACCTATGTATCATCCTTGGGTTTTCCAGGGACCTGCAGCCACTCTTGTTTCCAATCACTAGGCACTGCCCTTGGGCCATCCTTGGTGAGTGGATCTCCCTCAAACATGCAGCAATCCCGGTAAGAGCACAGGCGTAGAGGAGGCTGTACTTGGGTGTACTTTTCATCCTTGGAGGTGATAGTTCAAATCAGGATAAAATATAAAGGAGCCAATTATTGTGTTCATCTGTTTGTTTCAAACGTACTAATCATACAAGGATTGGTAGAACAATAATGTGTGTCCTTTATTTGGAGATAAGGTTATATACAGACAATGGTAGCTGGGAGGCTATGTAGGCATGTCTGATCTGTACAACTGCTGCTGTATTCTGTCTACAGAGTCATGTGATAATACATCACATCATGTCTTGTGGTGGATAGTGATGGACAGCAGTTTAAGAAATGCTCCCTTAAAGGTACATGTACATCGCATCACAACACCAATCTCTAATTTGGTGCTAGTGAGGACCCTTATCTGCAAGCCATGCTTGTCAGGCAATCACAGTTGGGTTTCTTTTGTGTTCAACTGAACCAGCAATTACCTATTGTCTGTATGATCAATGGGCAAGACCAGGAGTGCACAGTTGGAAAAATGTCTTGTGCTTAATCCTCAAAGAACAAATCTTCTGGATATTTTATGTGTGGGTGTAGACACGTCTTTACACCTGTTACTACAGTAAGCCAGTTGTACACAGGTAGGTGAGTGTTTTAGATCATTGGCAGTGACCCCCCACCCCACCCCAAGCCCACTACCCCTGGGTGTATTCTGGGACCGGGATTTGTGGTATTCACTGAATGGGAAGGTCAAAATTCAAAGGGTAAAAGAGCTAGAACCTTCTGTCAGCACCGCTGGTCATGTTACTCTGCATCAGACACCTCAGTAATTTCCTTCGCTATCTGGGGTTGACAGGAGGAGGCTGGCCCAGCAGTGACATAAGGCACCTTAAAAACCCATCCAAATTATTCAGTTCCCAAGACTACGGGATTTCTCCACAGACAGGGTGCAGTCATCGAGTGGAACCAGTGAATGGAAATAGAGAAGGAAAGTCAGGTAAAATCAAAGGGTAAAGAGGGAGGAAATATGGATAAAAGAGTGAAAATGAGCAGAGGGTGAGAAACCGGGTGAGGGAGGAAATGAGAGAGGGGGCAATGGAGAGAGTGACAAAATGGAGAGGGGGAAAAATGGGGAGAGCGAGGACATGGGGAGGGGGCAATGGAAAGAGGGGGAAATGGAGAGAGGGTAATATAGGGAGAGGTGGAAAACAGGGACAAGGGAATTGGGGAGAGGGAGAAACAGGCATGGGGAAATAGGGGGATGAGGGATGGAGAGAAGAGGTAACAGGAGAGTGGGAAACAGGGACAGGAGGAAACAAGGGGAGAGGGGGAAATAGGGGAACGGAGAGAGGGGAGAATGGAGAGGTGGGGAACAGAGAGAAGGGGGAAAACAGAGAGGGGGAACGGAGAGGGGGGAACTGAGAGAGGGGGAACGGAGGAATGGGGAGGGGAACAGAGAAAGGGCAAATGGGGATGGGGAATGGGGAAACAGAGGGGAAAAGGAGGTGCGGAAACTGCAGAGGAGAAAGATAAAATGGAGAGAAGAAATAGTGATGAGAAATATTGGGGAAATATGAGAGAAATTGTTTATGGAAAAGAGATTAAATATAGAAATGAAAAATAGTGAGGGGAAGCAGTGAAATATGTTGGGGAAGCAGAAGGGACACAGTGAAGGGAAACAGGGAGGGAAAATAGAGAAGGGACGTGTGAGGGGAATAGGAGAAGCTGTTGGGACAAATGTTTGTCTTTGCTTGGGATGAGGCTGTAACTGTTAATGTGCAGAGAAGTGCAAGTGTGAAATTCAAATTTGATATTTATCAAGGTAAAAGATTGGTGTTTGTGGCTTCTTCAATGCATGGTAATTATCACATTCATAACAGTTCAAGATGAACTAAATCAGGCATAATCCACTGCCATAAAGTGAAAAGATACCATGTCAATGAAGCAACTAAATGAGAGAGCCTCAGGGACATCTCAAATAAACACAAAGAAACACATCACTGTAAAACCTCCCAAGGAAACACTAACAACCACTGCAACAGGCAAAGCTATCTATGTGACAATAATAACCAGATGGAATAAAATTGTACAATATTAAATTCAGGAAAATTGCCAAAAATTCTGAAAAAATGACCTTCAAGGAGTTATTCTAAATTAAAAATTATACCTGGATGTCAATGTTTTGTTGATAGGTAAGGGAGAGAATGAGAGGAAGAGAGAGAGAGAGAGATTTATAACTGGCCTATATTTTAATTAACAGAAGACTGAAAATGTGATCTCCCCACAGCAAATATCTCTTCCTAGAAATGTGTTACTGGATGTGCAAATTGCTCACCCAAATGCCCCAAACGACAAGAGATCATTGAACCTAATGTTAGTTCAGGACAATAAGCTCAAGAAACAGCCAATTGGCTATCACTGAGACAGAAACTCCGCCGAGCTGACCTGATGTAACCACAGGCATGACCGAAACCCTCTCGTCATTCAAGAACGGTTTCAAGTCCCACTCCGGAGACTTGAACCCATAATCCAGGCTGACACTCCCAATGCTGGTACAGAGGGAGTGCTGCACTGTCGCAGGTGATGAGAGACCTTTATGCTCTCTCATGTAGATGTAAAATATTTCATTACACCATCTTGAGGAAGAGTAGGGGAGTTCTCCCCAGTGCCCTGGGCCTATATTCAACGTCACTAAAAGTCACATTGCTGTTTGTGGGAGCTTGCTGTGCGCAAATTGGCTGCCACACTTCCTACACTGCAACAGTGACTACACTTCAAAAAGTACTCGATTAACTGTAAATGCTTTGGTATATCTACCCTCCCTTTTCCCCTTCACTGTGTCTCCCCTGCTTCCCCAATGTTTCCCCTCACTATTTTTCATTTCTGTATTTACTCTCTTTTTAAACAATTCCTCTCATATTTCCCCAATATTTCTTATCACTATTTCTTCTCTCTATTTTCTCTCTCTCCTCTGCAATTCCCCCTTCCCGTTCCCCCTCTGCATTTCCCCCCTCTCCGTTTCCCGTCTCGTGAAAGACGCTATATAAATGCAAGTCTTTCTTTCTTTCCCTCTAGATTGGCACTGTCTCATTATAACAGATGGTTTGTTACAGGAATCACCAGTCCAGTTCAATTATATCTGCCTTGGGCTTCCAGCTAATGCCACATTCCCTGTTTGTCCAGGGCTGCACTAAAAAGTGCAAAAGTGCAACTTTCCTTCTTCTCCTCACCATGGCTCCTGTAAAATGCCACTGCATTTACCAGTTTTGCTTCCTACTCAGTATCGTGTGGAGAACAACAACTGGTTTAGCATCAGTGTCCTGATGTCAGAATTGCAAATTAAAGGTATCTTACAAGAGAGTGAACAGCGAGAGACAGAAAGAGACAGAGACACAGAGGATGTAAATAAAACCCAGAGGAAGATGCCTGTATGGATTGTTAGCTTCTTTTACATATAATCTGAAAAACACATGTCAGTGTTTCAAGATCAACATTTGGTCTCTTTAAACGCCTGGAGACATCATGTTTTTTATATTTCATCCCTATGGCAGGGCACCAAATGCGAACTTTGTTTCTCTGATCAAACACCACGCAGACGCCACAACATCTTAGATTAAGAAGGACCCCCTGCTGCCTGTTTCAACACTCCTTGAGTTAATGGGCAAGCACATCTGAATCTAATCATGTTGTCCCTTGACAGAGCATCCATTTCATGATGCAACGCATCTGAGTAGAACGATGACAAGGCAGCAAAATGCCTCCATCACAGAAGGAATCTTCAAGCCCTTTCTCTCACCAGAATTGACTGGATGCATCAGGTAACGCTGAGTCACTCGACACCTAGTAATAGCAGTTGTCAAGGAGGACACGTCAGGTACAGCTGCTTAAAAAAAAAACGATTGCTTAGGAAAAATCTGGAGACACCACAAGGACTGATCGCCTGTTTATCAGAATCAAGGAACAAGCAGAAAAGAATTTGTATTTAGACAGCATTTCTCATATTTTCAAAATCATGAGGCATCTGCACAGGGTAGATAGGGAGAAACAGTTTCTAATGGTGGGAAGGATTGAGAACCAGGGGACATCGATTTAAGGTGATTGGCAAAAGAAGCAATGGCGACATGAGGAGAAACTACTTTACCCAGTCGTTGGGGTAACCAGACTGGTTGGGGTCTGAAATGCACTCCCTGAGAGTGCAGGGGAGGGAGATTTAATTGTGTCTTTCAAAAGAGAATTGGGTCATTATTCGAAGTGGAAAATTTTGCAGGGCTCTGGGGAAAAGGTGGGGGAGTGGCTCTGGGTGAGAGAGAGCCAGCATGGACACAAAAGGCCAAATGGCCTCTTTCAGCACTGTATCCACTCTATGATTCTATAATTGTTGGGCTCTCCCAAAGCACTTCACAACAACTCAGTTGTTTCTGAAGCATAAGCATTTTTAGTGTGGAAGAAATAAAATAAATAATATGACCACTTGGAGAAAATTATGTTTTGAAGAACTCCAGTTAATTCTGAAATAAAAACAGAAAATGCTGGAAAAAGTCAGGAGGCATCTGTGGAGAGAGAAACAGAGTTAACGTTTCAGGTCTGTGACCTCGCAGCAGAACTGATTCTGTCATGGCCTCCGAAGAGATGTGCTGTCAATAGGGTTGCCAACTCTGGTAAGAAATATTTTTGAAGCTATCTTGATTGTCAGAACATCTCCAATATTTTTGTATCTATTAAAAATGTGTTCAAAGATTTTTAAAAAAAACACTGGCCAGGATTTTCAGCTTGGTGTGCGGGACTATGCCCAACACACCCGAGCATGAAAGAGAGCGAGATGACATCGGGCGAGCGTTTCGATGTTATCGCACACTCGCGCGATACTTCACTCGGCCGACGCACGCGGGAGTTGGCAGCTCAGCCGCTGACAGTTAAGAGGCTTTTTAAGGCCCTTAAGCAGCTAACTAAGTAGAATTTTTCGCTGCCCATCCAACCTTACAGTTGGCGGGCAGGCAAATAGGCCTTTGCATTTTTTGCGAAACCTCATCCACAGGCGGGAGGCAGGATGAGGTTTCCAACAGTGAATAAAAAAATAAATAACATTTTTTTTGAACTCGTTTTTCACATGTCCCTCTTCATGTGACTGAGTCACACATGGGGACCTGTTTATATTATTTGTGAAATCTTTATTTTTCATTTTGAAGCTCTTCAGCTCCCTGAGACAGCTCTGTGCCCTCAGGGAGATTTCAGTGAGTGTGCCCCCGCACATGCGCAAACTTCAGCGCTCGCGCTCCTCCCGCCCCCACCCCCAGCAGCACCGAGGCTCTCAGCGTGCGTTTCACACGGTCTGGCTTTTAATGGGCCAACCAGCGTGAACTCACAGTCGGGGCCTGATCACGGATAGCAGGACATTTCGCAGCCACTCCCGGGCCCACCCGCCACGAGGAAAATCCTGCCTACTGTTTTTTTTTAAGTGCTTCTAGGGTTTTTCTCCTGTGGTTGCCCACAGCGGTGTCAGGGGGAGATCCAGCTTTAATTCCTAAAGACTCCAGGACAATCCTGGAGGGTTGTCAGCCCCTGAGTTTCTCTTTGTCCCAAACTGCCCTTCAATAATTAAACATTGACTCCATTCTCCCAAACAGATGGGACTAAGATCAGGCAAAGCCCACCAGTCCCGATCAGACCTTGTGTAGCCTCCATGCAAAAATCAACTGAATCTCCCAGTTCTACAATCCCTTGGGGCAGGAGGGAAATATGGGAGAACAAAAGTAAGCCAATTAAGGGTAAAATTTTGGGGAATTCCTCTCTGGCCCCACTAGGGTTGCCAACCCTTCAGGATTGGCCTCGGATCTCCAGGAATTGAAGATCAATCTCCAGAGCACAGCTCAAGCAACCTTGGAGAAAAATCATCGAGGCATTAAAAAAGATTTTTTTTTCTCATTTCCTTTGGACATTTCTCTATACCAGATATAAAAATATTGAAAATAGGGGGAAAAATGGCTGTTTGGCTGACAGTCAAGCATCATCCAATTGGGTAATGAGTCTTTTCACTTCTCAATTGGTGCAGGAAGACAGTGCGTCACAAGGATAGATGTGTTGGCCGACTAATAGCTGGAGCATGGGGTAGTCATATGATAAAACCTCCAGAGTACTTTTAATCACAGTTGGCAACCCTAGACCTCACCTACCCAAGCACAGTCCCTAACTCCTGCACAAATTGCTGTGTCTTCTGCAACTTAAGGGCTGTCCCTGTGAAGCCTCCACCTAAAAAGTTGATTCAGATGATGAGTGAGGCTCCTTAGCTGCCCACTCTACATCTGAAAAATACAAATATTACACAAAGAGTTGCACTCTGTAGAAAAATTGGAGTCGTATTTCAGAAAAGGGGTTCAATGTATGGCATTTGACAAGGTCTTCTCTCCTCCCCACCTTTACTTTAGCTTTGTCACTTCTGGGTGTGAAGCAAACATGTTGTGCTGCCATCTCTGGAGTTAACCATGAATGTGAGGCAGTTTTCTTCAGTCCCTCCAGCACCACCCTTCTCAATGCCTCCAATGGGAGTTCAGCTCTCCCCGAGAGCCACAATGCAGTTTTCACTCAACGCCGAGGAAAATATAATGACCAGATAAATGTCCAAAAACATAGCCATCAGCTACTGCACAAACCTAACCAGCTTTGTCATACATTCTTTCAGTGCTGAAGAATGCACAGCAATATAAATGATCTCCACATTTTGGTTCGAAACGGTGTCCTATAATATACGATTAACCACCACTTCGCTCCCAGAAATGTCAGCATTATCAGAGTAAGAAAACACAGAGGAATGCACAGGATCTCAGTGTTCCCCTCCGCCACTACATTAAACAATCAGCAGGAGGCAACATTTCCACGCTGGGTATTTGAATATTGCTGAAGAGAGGGACATGTTGTCAAAGCTTTTCATCTTGCACTCATCAGGACCAATGCAAGAATGCAAAATTTCAAACTATCACTACAAGTTATACCACAGGAGAAAAATGTGCTGATTGGTTGGCAAGTTGACTTTGATTGATTGGCCTGAGGTGTTGCCATGGATGAAAGCAACAGGGAACTTATAGACTCCCCATGCTTCTGGGTAATTCAAAAAATTGTTAGCTACACTAACAACCAATTTAAAATAATCAGTTGAGCTCGTAACATGGCTCATTTACACTTGCTAGAAGGAGCAAGCATTCATACGCAGGGACCCGTTCTCTTTGCCCTAGCAAAACTGAAGTCAATGGGAATCAGGGGAGAGGGGAGGAGCAGGGGGAACTCTCCGCTGGTTGGAGTCATACCTGGCACAAAGGAAGTTTGGAGGTTAATCATCTCAGTCCCAGGACATCACTGCAGGAATCCCTCAGGGTAGTGTCCTAAGCCCTACCATCTTCAGCTGCTTCATCAATGACCTTCCTTCCATCATAAGGTCAGAAGTGAGGATGTTCGCTGATGATTGCACAATATTCAATACCATTCGTAACTCCTCAGATACTGAAGTTATCCATGTCCAAATGCAGCAAGACTTGGACAATATCCAGGCTTCGGCTAACAAGTGCCAAGTTAACATTCACACCACACAAGTGTCAGACAATAACCATCTCCAACAAGGGAGAATCTAACCATCGCCCATTGACGTTCAATGGCATTATCATTGCTGAATCCCCACTATCAATACCCTGGGGGTTACCATTGACCAGAAACTGAACTGGACCAGCCATATAAATACTGTGGCTACAGGAGCAGGTCAGAGGCTAGGAATCCTGTGATGAATAACTCACCTCCTCACTCCCCAAAGCCTGTCCACCATCTACAAAGCACAAGTCAGGAGTGCGATGGAATACTCCCCACTTGCCTGGATGAGTGCGGCTTCAACAACACTCAAGAAGCTTGACACCATCCAGGCCAAAGCAGCCCACTTTATTGGCACCCCATCCACAAACATTCACTCCCTCCACCACCAACGCACAGTGGCAGCAGTGTGTACCATCTATAAGATGCACTGCAGGAACTCACCAAGGCTCCTTAGACAGCACCTTCCAAACCCACGACTGCTACCATCTAGAAGGACAAGGGCAGCAGATGCTTGGGAATACAACCACCTGAAAGTTCCCCTCCAAGCCACACACCATCCTCAATTGGAACTATATCACCGTTCCTTCATTGTTGCTGGGTCAAAATCCTGGAAATCCCTCCCTAACAGCACTGTGGGTGTTCCTGCACCACATGGACTGCAGCGGTTCAAGAAGGCAGCTCACCACCACCTTCTCAAGGGGCAATTAGGGATGGGCAGTCAATGCTGACCTAGCCAGTGGCGCCCACATCCCATGAATGAATTTTTAAAAAATTATGTTTCTAAGTACACAGAAGGTTCCTGTATGAATAAAATGACCTTCAGCAGAAAGGAGATGGAAATAGCACAATTGAATAGGGGAAGAGGTGAATTGTATATTGCAGTTCTCTTCATAATCGCCTCATGAATGTAGCTTTTCAACAGAAGAACATTCATCATCTTTGCAAAGGCAAACTATGTCACTCAAGCCTTAGCCAACCCCATGAGTGCAGGAAATATGTATATTTCTTGCACAGCACTGCGCACTTTAAGGATATCAGGGTCATTTGTGATCTCAGAGGGTGGTCATCCTTGCCCTTTTATGAATGACCCCAGACCCAGGTTAAGTGTCACATGCTCAGGGTTGTGAGGTATCCCACACAGAGGAACCGGCAAAATTTCGGTGATGATGGCAGAAAAGCTAAAACCTCAAAGGACAACAGCTGTTTAAAGGTAGAAGATCCTTCGGGAAGAGAATTTGCATTTCCTTTACGCACTCATGAGGAAGGCAACAGGAAACCACCTCATGTATTCTTTTCTCTAGTCATATTGCTCCTTAAAACTGAAAATGGGGGGCTCTTATGAGCAGCTGAAGTGCAGGTCTGCGAGGCGTGGAGAGGTGAGCAGAGGACTTACCTTTACTGCACACTTGGAAAGCTGAACCAATGCAATGTCAATTGATAAGCAATATGGTTACATGCAGCATTACCATTAGTCTCTACACTGTTAGCTTGGCTTGATGCCTATTGTTCTTGCCTATTAGAAGGTTGGAGTTCAAGCCCTACTCCAGGCCTTGGACTTAAGACTGACACTTCTGGCAAGGTAGCACTACATTGTTGGAGATCTGTCCTCCTGTGGTTGTTAAAAGATCCCAGTTCCCTGTTACTTCAATCACACTCGCAAATTACATTCGCTGATCACTGCACTTCATTGTGGCTGCTGCATTTGGCAAGAGTGAGTAATTCATTAAAGGTTTTACATATTTTGTGATGTGCAACTGGAAGTCTAACTTTACAGAGCAATACTTTTCAGCTAATTTGAATTCTTCTTGCTGAAAAATGATATTAGGTTAAATGCACCAGCATAAAGTAGCAAGTGATGGAGACAACATTGGTGCTCTGGGTCCCCTTTAAACTTTTTTTTAAATCATTGGATTTGGGCATCACTGGCTAGGCCAGCATTTATTGCCCATCTGAAAGGTAGGTTCAGAGGGCATTGCTGTGGGCCTAGAGTCACATATAGACCAGGTAAGGACAGCAGATTTCCTTCCCTAGAGGACATTAGTGAACCAGATGGGCTTTTAATGACAATCAGCCAATGGTTTCATGGTCATCATCATATTTTTAATACCAGATTTTTATGGAATTCAAATTCCACCATCTGCTATGGTGGGATTGAAACCCTGGTCCCCAGAGCGTTACCCTGGGTCTCTGGAATATTAGTCCAGTGACAATACCATTATACCACCACCTCCCCCTTAGCAACCAAAGGGTCAGCAGATTTATCCTATTTAGGTCACTGATGAGGCCACCAGTACTGTGTGCAGTTGTGATCTCGAAGCTAAGAAAGGACATTCTTACCCTAGAGGGAGTGCAACAAAGGTTCACTATATTCCTGGGATAAGGGGATTGTCCAGTGAGGAGAGATTGAGTAGATTACGCCTATATTCCCTGGAGTTTAGAAGAACGAGAGTTGATTTATTTAAACATATAAAATTCTTAAGGGGCTTAACAGGTTAGATTCTAAAAACTGTTTCTGCCATCGCCACCAAAATTTCAGCCGGGTCCTCTGTGGGAGATGCCTCACAACCCTGAGCATGTGACACTTACCCTAGGTCTGGGTGGCTGGGGAACTCTGAGAGTCTGAGAATAAGAGGTCAGCCATTCAGGACAGGGATGAGGAGAAATTTCTTCACTCAAAGGGTTCTGAATCTTTGGAACCCTCAATGCCAGTGAGCTGTGGATACTCAAGACAAAGGTCAGTGAATATTTGGGTACTGAGGGAATTAATGAACATTGGGTAGAGTATGGGAATGTGGAGTTGAGGTAAAAATTTAGCCATGATCTTGATGAATGGGGGAGCAGGCTTGTAGGCCTGAATGGCCGACTCCAGCCCTTTTTCTTATGTTCTATTCTGTACCCTTTTCATTCAATGCTGGTCAAGGAAGTACAGTGACCCCTAATAAACATTAATTCAAAAGAGTCTTGGTCTGGCAGTGCAGTCATCATCACATTGGGCTCTATTTGATTATAGTCAATTTATTTTTGACAGTTTAATGACTGCAAGAAACGCTTGGAGAAATTTTATATCAATGCATTAAAGCTACAAAAACATCATAAAAGGCTTCACTTTTGACAACTTCTATTGAAATTCAGTCAGTCATTTTGTGCACAGTAAGATCTCACAATCAGCAGCAAGAAGTGTGACAAATCTAACTGTGTTGGTGTAAGCCAAGGAATGAGCATTCTTGACACCTCAAACAATATCGTGGGATATTTAATGTTCACCTGCATCACCAGAACAGATAGATGTGCCCTCAGTTTAATGCCTCTTCTGAAGGGCAGTGTCTTCAGTAGTGCAGTACACCTAGGAGCGGTTGGAGTCAGCCTAGACGCTAGTATGGGGCTTAAATCAACTATCTTCTGAATCAGAGGAATTATTGACATCAACTGAAACAGAGGCAGGCACTGCCTCACAATGAGGGAGAAGAACAGAATCAGAGATGTAGCGACCCTGCCTTCAGTGACTTTTGTGCACATTTTAATAGGCCAAGTATTGGCCAGGACACCAGGAGAACTTTTCACTGTTCTTCAAACAGTGTCACGCCATCTTTAATGTTCCCTCGAATCTCTATCTTTGTAACTCTTCCAGCCCTACATCCCCCCAGGATCTCTGCACTTTGCTAACTCTGGCTTGTGTTTCCCCAATTTTCATTGTCCCACCATTGCTGGCTAGGCCCCAAGCTCTGGAATCCCCTCCTTAAGCCTCCTTTACCTCTCTCTCCTCTTTTGAAATGTTCCTTATAACTTACCTCTTTGACCAGACTCCTGTCCTATAGGGTTACCAACCCTCCAGAACTGGCCTGGAGTCTCCAGGAATTGAAGATTAATCTCTAGGACACTGCTGTGTGCAACCCTGGAGAAAAATCGTTGGGACATTGAAAAAGATTGTTTTATTTGTCATTTTCTTTGAACATTTCTCTTTATCAGATATAAAAATATTGAAAATGGGAAATAAAGGCTGTTTGGCTGACAGTCAAGCATCATCCAGTTGGGTAATGAGTCTTTTTGCTTTCCAGTTGACGTAGGAAGGCTGTACATCACAAGGATGGATGTGTTGGCCGATTAATGGCTGGAGTGTGGGGGCAAGTCATGCGATGAAACCTCCAGGAACACATACAGTCACATTTGGCAACCCTGCCTTCCTTATATCTGTTCTTTTGGCACAATGTCAAATTCTGTTTGACTAATGATCCTGTGAAGTGCCTTGGGGTGTTTTGTCATGTTAAAGGTGCTATATGACTTGTTGAATCACTGAAACATGACATCCGCAGATTCATAGGATTGGTTTTGTTCTCATGATCGGTGCAATGAGCCATTTCAAAGGGGCATCTATGGAAGTTTTTTTTCTTCTGGTCTTCTCCCTCCCTCTCCTGAAAGCACCAACTCCTGGAAAAATGCAATCTTCCCATTTTCCCAGATGGGAACGTGCATCAAGTAATAGGGACATGGTGGGGTGGGGTGATGGTGACAGGCGAGAAAAGAGGAGGTAATGTGTTTGTTGAATCACTGAAACATGACTTCAGCTTAATGCTGCACCTGAAGAGTGGCCTCTTCAGCAATGAGTGGCAGCCTGGACATTGACACTATGGTCAGCCCAGCCTAACTGCTGGGGCAGGCTGGGTGCTGTTGGAAGCACAACAAGAACACAAAGTGAGAAGGATGGAAATTGATTCACAACTTGTTTTTAAATCAGTGCCATTCACTGAACATTTTGATTACATTCTCCATTCGAGGGAGAGCGCTGGGAATAGTTTACCCTGACAGGAGAGACAAGAAAATGATAGTACTTAAATACTTGAAAATAGCATGAAAAAACAGACAACAGGCAGCGATCTGTCAATCAGAAATGGAGTCCCATTGCATAAAAATCCTTTCGATGCTGGAGCCCTTTTCACTCTTTCTGCCCGTGTATATGAATCACTGCTAACCAGCGCTTGATTTTTGTAATTTGTAATTCATTCTTATTATCTGGACAGTGGGTTTGACAATTCTGTTCCAATGATTTTGATCCATAACTTCTGGAAACTCCCCAAGCACATTTGGTTTTTGTGATCCTTAAATTCAGCTCCTACTAATGGAGGAATACTAAAAAGGAACAACGAGACTCCAGAGAAAAAAAAATTATTTGCATTTACCTAGCGCCTTTAAACACCTCGGGAAATCCAAACCACTGTTTATCCAATAGCTTACGCTTATGAAGTGTGATTGCTGTAGGATATGTGTCAGCCAATTCTCACTCAGCAAACTCCCCACTAACAATGATCAGGTAAAAACAGCAAATGCTGGAAAAACTCACGGCATCTGGTAGCATCTGTGGAGACAGAAATAGAGTTAACATTTCAAGTCCAATATGACTCTTCTTCTTCTGTCTCTCTCCACAGGCCGGCTGCGTTTTTCCAGCACTTTCCGATTTTATTTCAACTCTCCAGCATCCGCAGCATTTTGCTTTTTTTATAACAATAATGAGGTGATGACCAGAGCACCTGTGTGGTATTTTTTTTGAAATGATGTTGGTTGAGGGGATAAATATTGGTCAATCCACGAGGGAAAACACCCCCTGCTTTGAGGTAGTGGCCTCGGAATCTTTTCCATCCACTTGAAAGGGCAGAGAGGATTAGAGGAGATTAAAAAGTCACAGAGGGGAGAGAATCAAATGTGGTAATGTGTAAAAGTGGTGGGAGGCTGGAGCAGACCAATGGTGCGTTAGACTAGATGGCCTGTGATGGCGAGTGGTTGGTTAATATTCAGAAGCCGGCAATTTCATTAGCCCTGGGTATCCGACACTTGCATTTATACACGTCTTGTCAGGCCTTGCAGACACCATATTGCTTTGCATTTGCTCTTATTTGCTTATATGAAAAGCACTCACTGTCCTTTGCAATACAATGAGGGCTGTTCTGCACACAGCAAGACTTAAAAAGAAAGACATGCGTTTATATAGTGGCTTTCATAGCCACCAGACCTCTCAAAGTGCTTCACAGCCAATGAAGTATTTTGGAAGTGTAGTCACTGTTGCAATGTAGGATACACAGTCTGTACTCAGCCAATTCCCAAAACCAGCAGTGTGATAATGACCAGATCATCTGGTTTTTTTGGGATATCGAATGAGGGATAAATATTGGATGGGACACTCGGGATGTCGCCCCTGCTCTTCCTCAAAATTAGTGCTACAAGTTCCTTTACATCCATCTGAGCGGGCAGGTGGGGCCTTGGTTTAGCATCCAACAGTGCAGCACTGCCTCAGTACCGCAGTGGATTTTTTTTTCGGGCTCAAGTCCTCGAGTGACTTGAACTAGGAATCTTGTGATTCAGGGGCAAGTGTGATACCAACTGAGCCAGAGCTGACACACAACGCAACCAGCATGACTGATTAATTTGCGTTTTAGTAGATGGTTGTGTGCGGAGTTGGTCGAGGAACTTCTGATCTTTCCCTCTCATGTGTCGGAGACTCTTAGCATCAACCTGTAACACCAGAGCAGTCGGGCATGGTTTTGGTTTGGCAGGTGAACAAAGGGGTTTGGATGTGAAAGCATATCACCTCAGTACTTCACTATTTACCACCATGAGGATGTAAAGAGGCAGAAAAATTCCACCCAATGTGGACACACACCTTCCAGTTTACTTACTGGGACATGCTGTAGAAATTAAAGCTGACTTCTTGTCCTATTATATTTTGGTTAATGAGTCTGTTCATTGGGATCTGCAATGAAGGGTAACTGCCGCTCACTGTTAATTAATGGGACAGTACACAGGGGCATTCTATAAACAGTATTAATATCCTCTCACATTCTCTTATTAGTCAATGGAAGCACATGTTATGAATTGGTAGTCAATCTAAGTCTGTGAGGGAATACATTATGAACAATATTACTACACTTTTGTACCTCACAGTTAAAATTGTTATCCGTCCAAGGATTGAAAACATTCCGTGTCCTATCACTGCTGTGCTGTTCAAATAAAAGGTGGTAATGAAATAATCCTCAATGCATCAAACCCAACCAGCAAACCTAATAATAACCTAATAATGTCTGAAAAGACTAAATAAACAAAGGTGCAATTCTGGTCTCTTGTCCAACACATTGCTTCATCCCACCACTGGCAGCCATGTCTTCAGCTATCTAAGCCGCTAGCTTTGAAATTCTCTCAAGCCTCTCCATCTCTCTCTCTCCTCCTTTAAGATGTTCCTTAAAACCTACCTCTTTGACCAAGTGTTTGGTCACCTGTCCTAATATCTCCTTCTTTGGCCATGCATCAATTTTCATCAACAATGCTCCTGTGAAGTGCCTTGGAACCATTTACTATGTGAAAGGCACTATATAAATGTAGGCTGTTGGTGTGTCCTCCTGCATACTGGCCTTAGCAAATCCAGCAGGTTGATATTGGGGCTTTATTACATATTCCACAGTTTTTACAGCACAGAAACAGACCTTCTCACATCTGGAGATGTATGAGGCAGACAAAGCACATGCTTACATCTGTTTTCAATAAGTTATTGTTCCTGGAACAGGTCATGAGCCTCAAGCCAGGGGCTACAGCTTGAGAGCTGCCACTCCATATCAAGCTAAGCTGACCAGGAGTCTCTCCCACTCTTACTGTCTGCCACATTGGAAGGATTTGCAGGTTAATACACACCTGAGTTTGGCCACGTTATAAACACACCTCCCTTGACCATCAAGTCCGGGATGGGAATTGAACCCAGAGCTTCTGGCTCAGAGGCAGGGTCAATACCCACTGTGCCACAAAACCTCCCTGAAACTTAAACAAGATGATCTACAAATAAACACAAATTCAACACACAGCACAATACCAATACTTACTTCAGGATAACCTGTTTCTCCTGTAATGTAGCCATAAGAGAGGGGGCAGTGGTATACTTGCTCTAATTTTTCAGCATGGTTAATGTCTCTTATCCATGATAAATCCTGAGACTATTCTTGCTGCTCCCCCCTCTCCTCTCCACCCCACACTCTCTATGTGTGGTTAGGTTTCTGTGCGTGACCACATGATAACCATACACAGTGCACTTATTAAGCTTTCCCCTTTAAACGATTCAAAGCCAAATATAACTCAGCAGCCATCATCAGCGATGGTACTGAAAGTTGGCAGTGATAATATAAAAATCAATCACTCCAGACATAACAAGAGGCAATAGGTGCCAGGATTAAATATTCACTATCCAAGCCAATGTAATGAGTTAACTGGCCACACAGCATGATTTACAAGCACAATCTGAACAATAATTTTCCTTTAATAGTGATGGAACAACTCTGCTTAATGAACCCTGAAGCTGGGACTTCTGTCTGTGGGTAATAGTAGTGGCACCCAACCTTTTGGACCTTAGGGCCATGTATAACAGGCCAAAACCAGTCACTGGGCTGCGTATCATTATACAATAATGTGAATCCCACCTACAGAAAAGTTAGCTCCATATATCAGGAATGTAAGTGATAGAATAAGGAGGGAGCAGGGAGCAGAGAAGAAAGAAAATACCCAGAAGATAAAGATTCTAATCCCACCTTCCAGCACCTGGTCTGTAGCCTTGCAGGTAACAGCACTTGACTTCCCCTGCTCTATCCCAATAGCCCTACAGTATAAAAAGATAAAGTAGATTTCAACAAAGTCAACTGTGCTGCCAACTGGCAATCAAATACAACCAGGATTACTAACCGTCCAGGATTATCCTGGAGTCTACAGGAATTGAAGATTAATCTCCAGCAGCCCAGGAGGACAATCATAAAATGGTCAAAATATCATTATTTTCTTTGATCACTCCCTCACTTAATACATTTTTTAAATATTGAAAATAGGGGGAAGGTGGTGGTGGGGGGAGTGGAATAGATTATTTTACTGAACGGGGTGATAGGTCATGTTGGTAGCTCTCAATAAAATTCTAGATATTCCATTTCCTTTGTGCTTATCATCCTGTATCCAGTGAGGAAGCGTAATGATTCCACACCAACAGAATGGGAAGGTGTTGGTGTAATGGCATTGTCACTGGACTAGTAATCCAAAGACCCGGGGTAATGCTCTGGGGACCCGGGTTCGAATCCCACCATGGCAGGTGGTGAAATTTGAATTCAATGAAAATCTGGAATTAAAAGACTAATGATGACTGTAAAAACCCATCTGGTTCACTAATGCCCTTTACGGAAGGAAATCTGCCTTCATGTGACTCAAGGCCCACAGAAATGTGGTCAACTCTGAACAAGGGCAATTAGGGATGGGTAATAAATGCTGGCCAGTGACTCCTATGAACAAATTTTTGAAAACAGTGAAGATGGATTTGATGCACATTCTTTTCCAGAGTATCGAGAATCACTTTCTGACCTTCTCCAATCTGACAGCCCATCACCTCTTTGGGGAAGCAATTGGTGGACAAACAGTTTACACATCAGCTATTTTTAAAAGCGCTATTTGTTGCAGATTTAACATTTTTTCTGGGGGACTGAGTCATTCCATTCACATTACTCAGCTTTCAGCGATTGCAATATTTCCTCGGACCACAGACACCCACTGTGATTGGCTGAAATCGCCACAAGCTGATGGCCAATGGTGTAGAGAAGGCAGGAGTGGTGACTGTACAGTGAGCCTCAGTCCGGGTCTGAGGTGTGGGAACTTACTGGCGATTATGTTCTTGATTTTTGTTCAGTGATTCCTAATGGACAAAATGACTTTGGATATCAAGTCAGGAGTCTGGGCTTGAGTATGATGCTGACCCCATTCCCCCTCTCCTACTCTGGTATGGGCCAGCACCTGAACAATGATAAGCAATGGAGAGTGAGTGACTCAAACCTTGGGAGAGTTCCCTGTTCTTCTGTAGTGCAAGTCTCGTCTAAAGGAGGACACCTTAAACAATATAGCGCTCCTTCAGTACTCTATTTGGCCGTGGAAAGTTTATTGTCCACTTCAAGCAACAAATCAATTGAGGGGGCCTCATTTGAATATCACATCTTAAGGACGGCACCTCCGACAGTGCAGCACACCCTCAGTACTGCACTGGCAGCTGGCAGCCTAGACTATGTGCTCCAGTCACAGATGAACCGGAATCCACAACCTTCTTATGCTTGGGCTAGTGTGAGGCACACTTATCTGGAACATCTCTGGAAAGGCTTGCACACCCCTGACACAAATCTCCTAAATCAGTGCATCCGCCCAGAGGTATTTTAACTCCCTTCCCACCGCCCTCAGCAAAAATCTCTCCCATGATAAAATCATTTTCATGTTTTTATAGCCAGTGTTGCTCACTGCCACACTTGCTGAGATTGCACAGATACCCCAGCCATTTGATTCCAAAGCACAAATTTCAGAAGATTTGTTTTTAACTAGAAAATCACAGAGGGAAACATTGAAAACAAAATACAGAGACTGTTCAACTCGCACATCTAAACAGTTAGCGGATATATTCAGTCCCGATAAACTCCCAGGACTTATTATTAACAACCCCCCTCCTCCCACCAAACATTGAACTATATACTTCTCCGGATAAATGGGTAAGGGTGTTAATTCACACCAACTGAAGACATGAGTTCTGTTCGCCAGGAAAGGGTTAACAGAGGGAGGGGGAGGTGGGGAAAGAACAAGATTTGGTTGAAGTAAAAATGATTCCCATTTCCTAACCCAGGATAAAGTGAAGGTTCAGCACAATTACCTGTCCGACAGGAACAATAGCAGCTCCTCAGGCCAAGGGGAGCAGGAATAAGCAGGGGTTTGGTTCACAAACCTTCTCCACATATGTTGACACTGAGCATCTCCCGAGCAGCCTCTCACTGCACAGCCGGCTAGACCTTAGCCTCACATCTGGGCTCACACCCTCTCCAGGTCCCACACGATAGGGGGATCCATCTCCTCCCAGTGTAACATCTGCACTGAGCCTCTCCCAGGAGGTAAGCCTCGCCTCGCCGTGTGGATTACAGATAGTCCACAGGGAATCTCTCAGCCCAGCCTCTCTCTACACGTGATTCCCCCTTAACACCGCCTCCCTCCTGATTTCAATTACACTCCAGCCTGGCAGCTTTAGGATTAAATGCACAATTAATTTAGCAGCCCTTTGGAAAACATGCAGACAGAAGCCAGTCACCCCCAGGATTTGGCCACAGAGCCGAGGCGGACCCAACTTGGACAGACTGGCCGGTGACGGGCAGATTAAAGGCACAGCCAAGCTTCAGATGGAAAACTGGCCGGGCCACAATGCTGCAGAACCAAACCGGCTGCTGGTCTGCTGGCGAGGGAAGCTGCCCTGCACCAGGTCTGCCTGTCCCCCGGGTGTTTACAGGAACATCCTGCACAATCAATCTAGGATCAGGGCAGGTGGATCCTCTCCCCCACCCCTATCACAGTGCTCCTCACTCTCTGGGAGATCCTGGGGGTTCCAGTGGATCTCCAGCGGCAGCTAGGCTGATGTTTTAAAATATTTTTGATGTGAAAGTCAAAATGTTGGCCTTCGCATCATGTATCTATATACACACACACATACACACACACATACGAAAGAACACACACTCAAACACACAATACACACACTATAGAAAACATAGACACAAGCACACACAATAGAACACACAATAAAACACACAATCAAACACACACACACAATTGAACACATATACAGACAAACACACGAAAGAACACACACATACGAAAGAACATGCACACAATCGAACACAATACACATACACAATGAAACACATACACAAACAAATACACAGGAAAGGATGCACACACACATAAAAGAACACACAGACATGCACAATAAAACAGGCACATACACACACCACAATAGTATTCACACAATAAAACTAACAATACACACGTACACACACCACAACATAATGTACAACATACACAATAAGCACTCACAGTACAACACAAACACACACTAATGTTTCAGGTCAATGATTTTTCATCAGTATTGAAGAAAACTCTTTTCTTCAGTTCTGATGTAAGTCATCGACCTGAAACGTTAACTCTGTTTCTTTCTCCACAGATGCTGCCTGGCCTGCTGAGTTTTTCCAACATTTTTTATTTTTATTTCAGGTTTCCAGCACCCGCAGTATTTTGCTTTTGTACTGAATACAGTTACACTACTTCACTAGCTTTTCTCCCAAGCATTAAACAGCGAGGCAACAGCAAAAGGGCAGGGTGTTAGCTTGAAATGGAATCACAAGGGGTCACTGCGGACTCTCAGTGTCCGAGTTCAGAGCCCCAGTGATCATCATGGCGATCGCTGCAATCAGCCCCACACACCCTGGCTCAGTGACGCTTTCGTTTTCTTTTCCTTTTTAATCCAGCCTTTCCTTATTAATGAGTCACGTGACAATGTTTAGAAAACCCTGTCTCTGAATATTGTGATTCCCCACTATAAAGCATGGACTCATAGAAACATAGAAAATAGGAGCAGGAGTAGGCCATTTGGCCCTTTGAGCCTGCTCCGCCATTCATCATGATCATGGCTGATCATCCAACTCAATAGCCTGCTCCCGCTTTCTCCCCATATCCTTTGATCCCTTTCGCCCCAAGAGCTATATCTAACTCCTTCTTGAAAGCATACAATGTTTTGGTCTCAACTACTTTCTGTGGTAACGAATTCCACAGGCTCACCACTCTCTGGGTGAAGAAATTTCTCCTCATCTCAGTCCTAAATGGTCTACCCCACATCCTCAGACTGTGAGCCCTGGTTCTGGACTCCCGCACCATCGGGAACATCCTTCCTGCATCTACCCTGCCCGGTCCTGTTAGAATTTTATAGGTTTCTATGAGGTCTCCCCTCATTCTTCTGAACTCCAGCGAATATAATCCTAACCGACTCAATCTCTCCTCATATGTCAGTCCTGCCATCCCAGGAATCAGTCGGGTAAACCTTCACTGCACTCCCTCTATAGCAAGAACATTCTTCCTCAGATAAGGAGACCAAAACTGCCCACAATATTCCAGGTGTGGTCTCACCAAGGCCCTGTACAATTGCAGCAAGACATCCCTGTTCCTGTACTCGAATCCTCTGGCTATGAAGGCCAACATACCATTTGCCTTCTTTACTGCCTGCTGCACCTGCATGCTTACCTTCAGCGACTGGTATACAAGGACACCCAGGTCTCGTTGCACTTTCCCCTCTCTCAATTTATAGCCATTCAGATAATAATCTGCCTTCCTGTTTTTGCTACCAAAATGGATAACCTCACATTTATCCACATTATACTGCATCTGCCATGCATTTGCCCACTCACTCAGCTTGTCCAAATCACACTGAAGCATCTCTGCATCCTCCTCACAGCTCACCCTCCCACCCAGCTTTGTGTCATCTGCAAATTTGGAGATATTACATTTAGTTCCCTCATCTAAATCATTAATATACATTGTGAATAACTGGGGTCCCAGCACCGATCCCTGCGGTACCCCACTAGTCACTGCCTGCCATTCGGAAAAAGACCCGTTTATTCCTACTCTTTTGTTTCCTGTCTGCCAACCAGTTTTCTATCCATCTCAATACACTACCCCCAATCCCATGTGCTTTAATTTTACACGCCAATCTCTTATGTGGGACTTTGTCGAAAGCCTTCTGAAAGTCCAAATAAACCACATCCACTGGCTCCCCCTCATCAACTCTACTAGTTACATCCTCGAAAAATTCCAGTAGATTTATCAAGCATGATTTTCCTTTCATAAATCCATGCTGACTCTGTTCGATTCTGCCACTGTTTTCCAAGTGCTCAGCTATTAAATCTTTTATAATGGACTCGAGAATTTTCCCCACTACCGACGTCAGGCTGACTGGTCTATAATTCCCTGTTTTCTCTCTGCCTCCCTTTTTAAACAGTGGGGTTACATTAGCTACCCTCCAACCTGTAGGAATTGTTCCAGAGCCTATAGAATCTCGGAAGATGACCACAAATGAATCCACTATTTCTAGGGCCACTTCCTTAAGTACTCTAGGATGTAGATTATCAGGCCCCTGGGGACCTCCCCTCAATGGAGACCCAATTTCCCAATGCTGAAAATTGGCCCAGGAAAGGCAGTGTTAATGATCAGACCCAAAAACTCAGACAAAATTTAGCGAGGATTGCTCCATGTGTTGAAACTCTTTCTAGTGAGGCTGAACTGGTACTTGGCCTTGCTGTTGTGACGGAGGTGCCATGCCAATCGATTAATTTGTTCCCATCTTTTAAGTAGCATTTCATCAATGATAAGATAATGGGATCCTCCGGGAGTGTGCCCACACTGGCAGTGCCCCCACCCCTCTCCCCCCCGGGAGTGTGCCCACACTGGCAGGGTCCCCCGGAAGTGGCAGAAGATCACGTAATGAAATCTCTGGGAACAGAGTCAGCAGCCCCAGCTGGGTTAGTATTTGTTTAATCTCCAACCATAAACAATGGAAAGTCAAACAGACATAAGACAATAAGGGACATAAGACTGTCTTAACATAGCTCATCTTATGCATTAGGACACTATAACTTTATCACTGCCTCATTTCCCTCATCAGAACATCCAATCAGTACCTGTTCCTGCACGCTCCAATGAGAAAGAAATGGGCGGAGATCGATGATGATGCACGTTCCTGATTGGGTGCAGTGGATTGGGGACAGCTGGACCTCCCTATTAAAGGAGGTGGGAGCTTCGTTATAAATGGCGTTGAAATTTGGAGATCTTGCATATCTTTCCCTGTGCTTTAAAAGAAAGTAAGGGCTGCATTCATATAGCATCTTTCACAGTGTCAGCACATCCCAAAGTGCTTTGCAGCCAATGAAATCACTTTTTGAAGTTTAGTCAAACGTGGCAGCCAATTTGCACACAGCAAGCTCCCACAAACAGCAATGTGACAATGACCAGATCATTTGTTTCAGTGATATTGATTGAGGGATAAACATTAGCCACCAGGGATAATTCCTCCACGCTTCTTGGAAATGGTGTCAGTTGGTAGCACTCTCACTTCTGAGTCACAGGTTTCTGGCTTCAAGTCTCACTCCAGGGCTTAAGCACAAAAGCCAATGCCTCCGCTCCGGTGTTTAGAGAGTGCTGCACTGTCAGAGGTGCCATCTTTCAGTTGACACATTAAACCGAGGCTCCACCTGTAAAAGATCCCATGGCACTATTTTAAAGAAGAGCAGGGGAGTTATCTCCAATGTCATAGCCAAGATTTATCCCTCAATCAATATCACCAAAAACAGATGATCTGGTCATTATCACATCGCTGTTTGTGGGAACTTGCTGTGTGCAAATTGGCTGCTGTGTTTCTTACATTAGAACAATGATTATATTTCAGAAAGTGTTTCATGGGCTGCAAAGTGCTTTGAGGCAGATGAGTGCAGCTTCAACAATACTCAAGAAGCTTGACACCATCCAGGACAAAGCTGCCCATTTGATTGGCACCCCATCTACAAACATTCACTCCTTCCACCACTGACGCACAGTAGCAGCAGTGTGTACCATCTACAAGATGCACTGCAGGAACTAACCAAGAGTCCTTAGGCAAAATCTTCCAAACCCGCAACCACTACCATCTAGAAGGACAAGGGCAGCAGACACATGGGAACACCACCACTTGGAAGTTCCCCTCCAAGCCACTCACTATCCTGACTTGGAAATATATCACCGTTCCTTCACTGTTGCTAGGTCAAAATCCTGGAACTCCCTCCCTAATAGCACTGTGGGTGTACCTACATCACATGGACTGCAGCGGTTCAAGAAGGCAGCTCATCACCACCTTCTCGAGGGCAATTAGGGATGGGCAATAAATGCTGGCCTGGCCATCCTCATCCCATGAATGAATCAAAAATGATATGTGGAGATCATGAAAAGCACTATATAAATGCAAGTCTCTCTTTTAGGGTATCTTTGACATCTGCCTGAGAAAGCAGACAGGGCTTTGATTTAATATCTGATCAGAACAATTGCATCTCTAACAGTACAAGTGTTGTACTGGGAGCAACAACCTCAATTATGGGCTCAAGTATCTGGAGTAGGATTTGAAATGATCACCTGCTGACTTATAGACAAGAGTCCCACGGAGCCACAGCTGCTTATACCATTACTGCAGCTAGTAAAACTAAGGTTCTTTGTAAATGGATGTCTGGAATTTTCAGACCACAGATGACATTGGTAAATAAACTTAACAGGGTGAAAGAAAATATAATTTTGCTTATGGGGTATTGCTGCTACAACACCAATGTTGGGATAAGTAACTACAGTCTGGCATGCTTACAGAAGCATTGTAAATGCGGGTGTTATATTATTCAAAAAGTATTAGGTACTACATTGTTATGTGCATGTCTACAGATATATCCAGGATGCCACATCACTCGCTATTTAACTACAGTCAAGGTACCTTTGATGTCTTGGGTGAATGAGTTCGTTGGCCAACCGAACTCTAACTGCACACCTTCCTATGTTCTCCTCAATTGCTGCTTGTAATCAATAATGGGGAGAAACTGATGTAAGAATAAACAGTGATGGTTTATTGAGACTTAGGGCAGAGCACCAGATCACACATGCTCACTCAGAAACCTCTAGTACTAGACTTACAGTTCCCAGTTGCCCGTTCTGCACAGTGATTTGTCAGTGCTGTCACATGATCAGTACATTTGCATTCTCTTAAAGGGACAGGGTACCTCACTTTACCACAGTACCAAACAACAATGTATCAGTCCACCAGCCACATGGAAAGTGTAAGAAATACATTTGACGAAGCTCCAGCAATTGGGTCTATAAGTGTGATTATCTCAAACTTCTAGGAACCACAAGACATAACAGTGGCCATGGGAATTTATAAAGGAATATATAGAATAAATGAAAGTTTACGGCACAGAAAGAGACCAATTGGCCCATTGTGTCCGTGCTGGCCAAAAAAACGAGCCACCCAGCCTAATCCCACTTTCCAGCATTTGGTCCATAGCTCTCCAGGTTATTACACTTGAGGTGCATATCCAGACACCTTTTAAATGAGTTGAGGGTTTCTGCCTCTGCTACCCTTTCAGGCAGTGAGTTCCAGACCTCTACAACACTCTGGGTGAAAAATATTTTCCTTATCTCCCCTCTAATCTTTCTACCAATCACTTTAAATCTATGCTGCCTAGTCACTGGCCTCTCTGCTAAGATAAATAGGCCCTTCCCATCCACTCTATCCAGGCCCCTCACAATTTTGTACATCTCAATCAAATCTCCCCTCAGCCTCCTCTGTTCCAAGGAGAACAACCTCAGTCTACCCAACCTTTCCTCATAGCTGCAATTTTCCAGTCCTGGTAACATCCTTGTAAATCTCCTCTGTACCCTCTCTAGAGCAATTACATCCTTTCTGTAATGAGGTGACCAGAACTGCACACAGTGTTCAAGCTATGGCCTAACTAATGCTTTATATGGGAAGGTCATGGTATTGTGATTTTGTCACTAGATCAGTATTCCACAGACCCAAGTTCCAATCCCACCACGGCAGATGGTGAAATTTGAATTCAATAAAACTCTGGAATTCAAAGTCTAATGATGACCATGAGACATTGCCAATTGTTGTCAAAACCCACCTGGTTAACAAATGCTGACCTAGCCAGTGATGCCCACATCCCATGAATGAATTATAAAAAAACTACCAAGAGGATGTGGTGCAGTGGGTAACGCCCCTTCCTCTCAGTCAGAGGCTCCAGGTTTGAGTCCACCCCCGGAACTTGATGATAAGGAGGGTGTGTTCATAATGTGGTCAAACAGGTTGAGCATCAACTTGTAAATCCTTCCAGCACATGCCAATGGTAGACATGAAGAGCAGGAGAGATTCCTGGTCAGTCATGTGATGGAAAGACATGCATGCAAAAGTGTGTGTTGCCACAGCAACTTGGACTCCCTGAGTGAACTGTAACACACCAAAACCTACCTCAATCAAATCTCCCCTCAGCCTCCTCTGTTCCAAGGAGAACAACCCCAGTCTATCCAATTTTTCCTCATAGCTTCATTTTTCCAGTCCTGAAAACATCCTCGTAAATCTCCTCTGTACCCTCTCTAGAGCATTTATATCCTTTCTGTAATGAGGTGACCAGAACTGCACGCAGTGCTCAAGTTATGGCCTAACTAATATTGCATGTGGGAAGGTGTTGGTGTAAGTGGTATTGTCACTGGACTAGTATTCCAGAGGCCCAGGGTAATGCTCTGGGGACCTGGGTTTAAATCATTTCACAGCAGATGGTAGAATTTGAGTTCAATAAAAATCTGGGAATTAAAAAAAAGTCTAATGATAACCATGAAACTATTGGTGTAAAAACCCATCTGGTTCACTAATGTTCTTTAGGGAAGGAAACCTGCTGTCCTTACCTGGTCTGGCCTACATGTGACTCCAGACCCACAGCAATGTGGTTAACTCTTCAATGCCCTCAGAACAAGGGCAATAAATGCAGGCTTAACCAGTGATGTCCACATCCTATGAACGAATAAAACAATGTATGGTTCCAGTATAGCCTCCCTGCTCTTATATTCTATGCCTCAGCTAATAAAGGAAATGATTCCATATGCATTCTTAACCATCTTATCAACCTGTACCTTCAGGCATCTGTGAACATTCTCTCCAAGGTCCCTCACTTCTACACCTCCCAGTATCATCCTGTTTATTGTCCATTTCTTTGCCTTGTTTGATCTCCCTAAATGCATCGCCTCACACTTCTCTGGGTTGAATTTCATTTGGCATTTTTCTGTTCACCTCACCTGACTCTGAGAGTATTGCTGAAAAGAGAAACATGTTGCTGAAGCTTTTCATCTTGCACTCATCAGGACAAATGCAAGAATGCCAAATTTCAAATGATCACAACAATTTATACTACAGGAGAAAAGGATGTGGTTGGTTGGCAAGTGGACTTTGATTGGCTAGGGCATTGCCATGGCAAAAACATTGGGGAGCCAAGCTCCTGGGTAATTCAAAAAAGGCGCAAGGCTGGAACATATTCCTTTTGTTTGCGGAGAATGGGTCCCTGCCTATGAATGTACGTTCTTTTAGCAATATCTGTGAGTCCTCATACACATCACGGGAGATCAGTATGATACGATGAAAATTCATCTACGCAAACACACTTCTTGTATGAATGCAAAATATTTACCAGTTGCAAGTTATATTAAGTCCACTTATTGTTGAAGGGTTAGATTGAATAAATAATGAGAAATTGTTTCCAATGACTGAAGGGTCAATAACCAGAGGGCACAGATTTAAATTGATTGGTGAAAAAAACCTGAGGTGGCATGAGGGGAAGCTTTTATAAACAACGAGTGGTTAGAATTTGGAATGTACAGTCTGATCATCTGCTGGGTGTAGAATCAATAGTTGCCTTCATAAGAGAATTGGAAAAAATATTTGAAGGAGAAAAGAATTCCATGGATTTGGGAAAAGAGCGAGAACCTGGGACTAACTGGATTTCTCTTCGAAGGAGCCAGCATAGACTCGATGGGCTGAATGGCCTCCTTCTGAGCTGTACTATTCAATGCTTCAATGTTGTTGACAGACAGATCTGTATCATGCACATCAACATAGAAATATCTACATCAGGGAGATATTAAGGCAACAAGATTGACAGATTTAACATTCACAGAGCTTGTGTTTAATTTTAACATAATTACACAGTGGCTTTCTTGTTTGTAATCCTCATGGATTAACTCAAGGCTTCAACCACACTGTCCCTGGCGTGGAGAGGGAATAGGAAGGGATGGAGAGAGTGTAAAATGTGCGCAAATGAAAGAGGGAGGGCGAATTGCACAGAATGCAGTGCACAGAAACAGGCCATTCAGCCCGACCAGTCCGTGCTAGCATTATGCTCCACCAAGGAAGAAAAATAACAAGAGGATAGAACAAAGAGAAAAAAGGAGAGAACAAAACAATGAAAGTAAAAAGGGAAAGAAAATGAACAAAAGAGAGAATGAAAGTCTGAACTGCTGACATCTAGTGGTTTACATCATGAATTTTGACTTGTTAAAAACACAATTCTAAGTCATTTCAAGATGAACTTTTCCTGGTGAATTTTTTTTCAGACCCACTACGAAGGAAATGGGACATTGCTCATTTCCTCCTTAATTAACTACCCACAAACATGGTGTTGGAGCATGTGCCCTCTAACTGTGGTTTTCAGGTTGCTAATTAAGTATCTTTCACTTCCTCAGGAAGCCCCAAAGCGGTTCACAACCGATGAGTTGCCTCTGAAGTGTAGTCGCTGCTGTTTATGTAGGCATACATAGCAACCCATCCGTGCACAGCAAGATCCCAAAAAAATACAATGCGATGAAAGGACATTTTAATGTGTCTTTAAACAGGGGAGAGTACAGTGTTTGGCCAGGACACTGGGGAGATCAGTTATATTCTTCTTTGAACAGTACATCCACTGGAACAGGGAGAGAAGACCTCAGTCTAACGTCTCATCCAAAAGACATTTTCTCATCCAGGAAATAATCTCGTTTATTTATGCAAATTTTGCAAACTTTACCAGCAGGAAACTATGTTTTTAAAAAAGTCAATTCCCTGATAAGGAAAAAATTGGTAACATCTTTCATCTACAGAGGTTGCTTGGCGACAGGTTTAAACCTGACCAATCATGCCAAACCAGCAATATAACTTCAATAGATTGATACGGCAAATGCTGTGAATTTAATATCGATCCATAGAAGTCATAGAGGCATAAGGCACAGAAGGAGGCCATTTGGTACATCAACTCAATGCCAGGCTCAATCTCTGTACAACAATCCACTCAGTCCTATTTCCCCACTCTATCCCCATAACCCTGCTGGTTTACTTCTCTCAAGTGCCTATCCAGCTTCCCTTTGAAATCATTTATCATCCCCCCCTTTCCACCACCCTCATAGGCAGCGAGTTCCAGGTCATTACCACTCGCTGTGTAAAATAAATCCTACCTCACATTCACTCTGGATCTCTTGTTTCAAACCTTAAATCTGTGTCCCCTGGTCCTAATGGGAACAGTTTTTTTTCTTTGTCTACCTTATCTAAACCCTGTCATAATCTTGTACACTTCTACCTGCTTGTTCCCACATTCTCAAAATCACCTAAAAATTCACGGCAAAAATAAATTGCCTCAAATATTGTACATTCAAATCACCAGAACTCCACGAGCACTTAAGCCCTTGACAATGGCTCTGTCTAAATGAACTCAGCAGCACCCTCTGTAGTTAACTTGTGGGACAACAGCTGCTGGATTAATATAATCAGAGCAACTACATTTGCAGAATTTAAAAAGCTTAGTGCTTTCACCCTAAATTGCTTGTGAGAGAGACTGCACAGACTCATCAAATTACCCCCGAGCATGTTAGACATAAAAATAGAAAATGCTGGACATACTCAGCAGGTCAGGTAACATCTGTGGAGAGAGCAACAGAGTTGATGTTTCGGGGCATTGATCTTTTGTCAGAACTGGAAACTGCTCGTATGTTAAACAAATACAGAGCTGGGAAATAAAAATGAAATGTCTGTTATAGGCTGGAGAGCAGCAGTGATGGGAATCGTGGGAACACCACCATCTGGAAATTCCCCTCCAAGTCACACAATATCCTGACATGGAAATAAATCGATGTTTCTTCACTGTCGCTGGGCCAAAACCCTGGAACTCCCCCTCCCTAACAGCACTGTGGGTGTCCTTACACCACATGGACTGCAGCAGTTCAAGAAGGCAGCTCACCCCCACCTTCTCAAGGGCAATTAGGGATGGGCAATAAATATTGCCCTAGCCAGTGATGTCCACACCCCACGAATGAATAAAAAATAGCAGTGATTCGATGATGATGCTGTAAGGCAAAATGAGGATAAGTAAAGAAATAAAGAAAGATGAGGTTTGAATGGTTACAGATTAAGGTTTTCTACATCTGACAAAAGGTCAGACATGGAACATTAACCCTGTTTCTTTCTCCAGATCTGCTGAGTATTTTCAGCATTTTCAGGTGATGTTTCCAGCATTGGCAGAATTTTTGCTGTTATTTTAGAGATAGCACGAGCTCCACTTCTCCTAATTTAACTGAAGTACTAGCTCATGGTTCAATTAAAATAGCAAAGTGATGTCATACAATCAGACCAAACTCTCACCCAATAATATCCACAGCATGATATCAAGGCAAAGGACTGAATGGCTTCTCATCTGCATTGCAACAGTGACTGCACTTCAGAAGTACATCATTGGCTATCAAGTGTGCGGTGACATCTTGAGGTCATGTGTTGTTCTATGTAAATGCAAGTCAATCTTTGTTTATCATCTGCGATTATTCCTGACGGAGGAGGACTAGACTGTGCGCATTTATCCATTTAGTTTAACATAGGAACTGGAGTAGGCCATTCAGTCCCTCGAGCCTGTTCTGCCATTCATTTGGATCATGGTTGATCTGCATCTAAATTCTATTTACCAATATTGGTTCCATATTCTTTAATATCCTTGTCTAACTAAAATTGACTTTAGTTTTGAAATTTTCAACTGCACCCCCCCCAAGTGAGCATTCCAGATTCCCACTCCCTTTTATGTGAAGAAGCGCTACAAATGTCACCCCCTGCATGGCCTATCTCTACATTTAAGTTTATGACCCTTTGTTCTGAATTCCATCCTTCAGAGGAAATCATTTCTCTCAATCCACGCAATATCAAATCCTTCAATCATCTTCAACACTTCAATTACTTCCTCCCTTAATCTTCTTTACTGGAACGAATGAGAGTCAAAATAAGCCACGTTTTCAAACACAGGTAACAGCTGCTGGCAAGGGAGAGTGGACAGGCTGGAAAAGCTATCGATGGAACACCTGATCCACCTTTGAATGAGCCCAAACCAGTTGTCAAATGGAAGTTGGGACCACTGATCTCATTGAGTTGTCTCCAGTTGAGACCAGTTGACCTGGCTCCAATTGAAAAATGATATTAGTTCCAGTTGTGACCAGTTGGACTGGTTAATTTTACTGGCTCAACTGGTTCTCTCTGAGGCCAGCGAAGTGTCCAAAACTTGCGAAAGGGGAAATCTGGAAAATTAATTCGCCCATTCCATTACGTTCATGTAAATGTACCACTAAATGTGGGGTAAGTCGTAGCAACAATTCACGCATCAGCACCAGGGATTTTATGAGGGAATTCTCCCCAATTGGTTGGCGCAACTTTGACAGAACATCGGCGGAGAACCACCAAGGAAATACCCCATGAGGGCTTGTGGAACTGATAGTTTGAACATGACTGAGTCAAGCAGCAAAGAGGGCATTAAGACTCCGCCCTTGGGATGTTTAGAACATCCATCACCGTCCACAAGACACTAATTGCCCCTTCACAGTAACACTGGCTCACCCTGTGTTCATCACCCTGTGTTCATCACCCTGTGTTCATCAGTGCCATTTAAACATTTTTGGTGCTCATGAACAAAAGTATAACTTTGCGAAAAATAAATGCGGGGCACCAAACGGCAAGTTAAAGCAGGTTAATTGGAATTTAATTCCCCCCTGGGCGCTACTGTTTTGGGTGCTGGTCAATGTGTTTCCAGTAAATTTTCTACCCCGCCAAAATAAACAGGCTAAGAACTGTGTCAAAATAAGCCGATGGAAATTTAATGTCGACAAAATAGCATTCCGGGCAGGCTGAAAATCCCACAGAGATTGTGGGTTATCTGCACAGTGGGATTCCAATGTCACTCCATAAACATGCTTAGTCTAATGATTGAAGCATCTCCTGTTGTTGGAGCAGAAGCTGATAATAAGATGCTGTCTGCTGTGAGAAAATACGCAGATGTAAAAAATTGAGGCTGTTAATGGGCTGATTGGATCATAGACACTGAAAATTATGAAGGGATCATCATCAGCAGCCCCTCGATTCGAGGATAACGTCTCCTCAGGGTCACGAGTTTCTGCCATGGGTCTTCATGCGACTGAACAGGCCAATTCCCGACCCGCTGATCCTTGGGCACGTGTAAGATTTGCTTCCTTTTTTTTCTTTCTCTGCCGCTGCTCTGCCTCATCGTTAAGACATTGTGACTGGAAGCGCGATGCAGCTTGTTGGACAAGTTGTCACCATATTGAATGATTGGTAGCAAGCTCCTCCCAGTCATTAATGTGCCGCACTTCAAGGAGAGTTTCAGGGTGTCTTTGAAGCGTTTTCTTTGCCCTCCCCTGGAACGTTGGTGATTTGGGAGGTGACAGAACAGTAAGTGATATGGTCAATGGTTTTCAGTCAGTCCATTGAAGTTAACTTTGCAGGAGATTTTCCTGGATGCTCAGAGAGCTGGCTTCAAGAAGGACACTAGCGTTTGTTTGACAGTCCTCCCATCGAATCCAGAGGATGCGGCAGAGGCATTGCTGATGGAATTTTTCTGGTGCTCTTATGTGTCGCTGATACACAGTCCAGGTCTCACTGTGGTACAGGTGTGTGGTAACGACAACTACACTGTACACTAGGACTTCTGTTGACTTACAGAGGTCTTTGTTGTCACAACACTCATGCTTGTAGAAGACTGATCTGGAGCAGCTGATCCAATGATGGATCTCCTTATGGTGGTCTTTTGAGGGAGGTGGCTGCCAGGGTAAGTGCTCAACACATTCTCCTTCAACATATATGTGAGGTGGAATATTTGGCTGACTGGACCTGGGTTGACATATGACAACATTCAAGGACAGCCCAGGTTTCTTGTATGCAGAATTGAAGAGATCAAGAGTAGCTTGCAAATCTGGCACAGAGTGGGCAACGACACTGCAGTCATCCAAAAACTATAGGTCATGTACGTCTGTGGTGGTCTCTTTAGTTTTGGCGCACATGCAACTGAGGTTAAAGGGTTTTCCATCTAGGTGGTATTTAAGACCAGAGGGCAGTTGATCTTTAACAGCCACTGCCAGATAGATTGTAAATAGTATGGGGACTATCACACAGCCTTGATTGACCCTGGTCCAGATTTTGAAGGCACTGTTTTAGATCCTCCCACTCAAGACAGTTGCAGTCAAATCATCTTGAAGCAATTGCTGGATTGTGACAAAGTTTCTTGGACTCCAAATCTTTGGGACACATCCACAGAGCCTCGCGATTTACTGAGTCAAATGCTTTGGTCAGGTCGATGGATGCAACGGAGAGATCTTCATGTTGTTCTTAATATTTTTCTTGGATTTTTCTGGCCACCAAGACCACGTCAGAGGTTCCTCTGGAAGGTCTAAAGCCAAATTCTGGGAAGGTTTTCTCAGGCACGGGAAGTAGGCGATCCAGGAGGATGTGGGTGAGGAATTTCCCAGCAGTGGACAAGAAGGGGAATTCGTCAATAGTTTCCATGGAATGATTTACTTAGTGATTATGAAGAAATTGGACAGAGTAGGGAGAAACACTGCAGTAACTAATGGACCTAGGACAAGGGAACACAGATATATGATTAAGTGCAGGAGCATTAGAACAGAGAGCAGGAGATGTGTTTTTTTGGGTCTCGTGTTGTGAAGCTTTGAAAACACTTCAATCAGTGATTGAAGCCAATGCCACGTTAACACTTAAGAAAAGGTTAAGAATGGTGGTTGGTTGAAAGGACGATAAAGGGACATGGGAACAGAGTGCATGCTTGGGATTAGAATATTGTTCATGTCAATACCAACGTGGACTACGTGGGCCAAACAGTCTGTGTTCCTGTTGTCATCCATATCTATTGTAATTCAATTAACTGCACTGGGCTGGAGTTAGTGAAGAATCGGTTTAAGAATGTAACAATTACTGTTGGAGAGATTGTTGGGCAAAGACCCTCATAGGGACATAGGGACATAGGAGCAGGAGTAGATCATTCAACCCTTCGAGGCAATCCGGCGCTCAATAAGATTGTGGCTGATCTGGTTGTGGTCTCAATTCCACTTTCTTGTCTCCCCCACAACCGCATCCCTGCCCCCACCCTCACCTTAACCCTCGACTCTCTTGTCTATCAAAAATCTATCTAACTCAGCTTTGAACAAATTCAATGATCTGGGCTCCACTGCTAAACCTACAAAATTATAAGGGGACTTGTTAGGCTGGACGCTGAGAGATTTCTTCCGCTGGTTGGGGGACTTTAAAACACGAGGGCCTCTGGATAAGAATAAGGGGCCAATTACTTCAATCTCAAAAGTTTGTGAATATTTGGAATTCTCTACCCCAGAGGGTTATGGATGCTTCATCAGTGAATACACTTAAGGCTGGGATAAACAGATTTTTGATCTCCCAGGCAATTAAGGGATATGGGGAGCAGGCGGGAAAGTGGAGTTGAAGCCCAAGATCAGCCAATCAGCCATAATCATATTGAATGGAGGAGTACACTCGATGGGCTAAATGGCCTTCTCCTGCTCCGATTTTTTGCGTCCCAGTGCTTTGAATTCCACAGACTAAAAACCCTCTGAGAGAAAAAAATTCTCCTCATCTCTGACTTAAAAGGGAGACCTCTTATTCTCAAATTGTGTTCCCTGGTTCTAGTCTCTCCCACAAGGGAAAACATCCTCCCAGCATCCACCCTATCAAGTCCCCTCAGGATCTTATATCCGAGAAATTGAGTGTTCCTTGCCCTCTCACACTCCTTGTGGTATATGATTGCTGTCTTCCGGATCTCCCAGGCACCATTGTTTATTCCTGCTAGCCAGTTGGTGAAGGAAGAAACCAGAGACAATCTTTACATAAGATATATTTACTCACAGAGAGTCACATTACAGGTACGTACCTCCTCACAAGACCCATGCCCTGGGTGGAATTTAATGCCTTGCCCAAAGGTGAGTTTGTTGCATTTAATTGGGCCAGGGAATGCAGGGTAGGGACCCTGCTGCTTTCCTGACTCTGCCCCAGTTAAGTCCAGGGCAGGAAGGTTCGTAGACACCGTTCCCATCCGGATGGCAATTGAGACCTTTAGGTGGGAAATTAATGCCCACTTAAGGGTCTCATGCTGCCTCGGATGGCATTCAACCTGTCAGGTTTGCTTGTGGGCTTCTAGGGTTGGAGGGTGTGGTCCCTCATTCACAGGCGTTCAGTGCCTGATCAAGGGGCCTGGCATCAGGAAATGGGGGGCCTTTTGAGAGCCACAGCCCTGCTCTTTTCTCCCGACACTCCTTCCAGCCAGCGTCTCCCTCCCCATGACCCCCCCATCCCGCCCTCACTCATCTCTGGCCTGGGTCCCTCGCTGATCCTGGTGCTATAGTGGGTGCATTGCCGGCAGCTGCCACCACTCCCCCACTGGCACTGATGGCAAATGAGGAGCTGCCAGCCTCTGATCGGCTGACAGTTTTCAGGGGGAGGGGGTTGGATTTCCACCCCCGGGGTCTATGATCCTGGGATAGGCCCACTGCTGGTCACATAAGTACCCGGCTGGCACTTAATATGGTGGGCCTTCACCAAGGAAGTGGTGTGGGGCTGGAGAGCCAGTGGGTGAGATCCCCGCTGCCTGGATTAAATTCTGCCCCCCTGTGCCAGTAAATGTCTCTTTATATGTGCTCAAGTAACCATCCACTCAATACCCTCCACCTGTAAACACTGAATCTCAAGTGATACAATTAACATGATGCTTCCACCTTTAAAATGTTACAGGTTTTCAAATTCTGCAGCGGCATCTAATTTGCCTGCCTGCCATTGGGTGAGACACCCACCAATCCCCATCACAAACATTATTCACACACCAGAAGCTCACCCATGTTATTCGATGCTGACCATGGATATAGAGACAAGGGCCAGAAGGAAAAAAAACAGTCAAACTTGTCTTTGTTTATTCTTTCATGGGGTGTGGGTGTCGCTGCCAAGGCCAGCATTTGTTGCCCATCCCTAATTGCCCTTGAACTGAGCGGCTTGCCAGAGGGCAGTTAAGAGTCAACCACACCCCTATGGGTCTGGAGTCACACATAGGCCAGATCATACAAAGGGGTGGCAGATTTCCTGACCTAAAGGACATTAGTGAACCAGAAACAAAAACAGAAAATGCTGGAAAAGCTCAGCAGACCGGGCAGCATCTGTGGAGAGAGAAACAAAGTTAACGTTTCGAGTCCGAATGACTCTTCTTCAGAGCTAAAGAGAAGTAGAAATGCGTGCCCTCAAAAGTGAAGAGAAAAATAAAAGCTTGTCATCACTCGGTGAAAGAAAATAACTAAAGCACCAAGGGTCTAAGCCTTGTGCCAGTGCTATCACAGTGAGTTCCAGGAGCCTAGGCAGTGAGTGATTGTTCAGCCTTGGTCTGCAACATGTGGTCACCCAAAACTTACGGACTCGCCCCGTGCAGCCGAAGAGGTCACCCTGTGCTCTTACACGTGAAGAATGACAGGAACGATCTTCTGTGTCTTCCAGGGGAGAGATGGGGAGAAAAGAAAGCGACGGACCCTGGGTAAGTTTTGTGTCTGGCCCCCCCACTAACCCCTCCACATCCTGACACACCCCCTTCCACTGACCCCATCCACCTGCCACTAGACAAAGTGTGTTTGAGTATTGTTGAATGTGTTTACAATGGAGACAAATCAGCGAGGCGTCACATTCACTTCAGACCCATCCATGTGGTTGCCATGGAAACAGAAATAATTGTGCTACTGCATTTCCATCTTCAGCTATTAGAAGGACCTTTCAGTCCATCACAATGCAGCAGAAATAGAGAGAACAGTGCTGTTGGCCTTAATAACTAACAACATATTGTAAAAGTGCAAAACTTGAATTGTAACCGAGTGATTGAATCTAATCCACAATATCTAGATGTTGAGAATGTGAAATAGTTCTTGAAATTAATTTCAAGCAGAATATTTGAACTATGAGTGATGTCTTGGCAGTGTCTCTGTGTTCTCCTTCACATGGATCCTGTTTATCGGATAAAGTTTGGAGGCGTAACAAAAACTTGGCAATAGACACGCATTTTAAGGATGATCTTAAAGCAGCATAGGGAGGTGGAGAGGAGCGGTTCAGGTTGTGTGTGGGGTCCCAGGCAGCTGAAGGCACCTAGAACGGTAATGAGCAAAGGGAGTGGGGCAACTTGCAGGAGTAGCAAAGCTCACAGAGAGTTGTGAGGCTGGAGGAGATTACAGAAATAAGCATTAAGCAGCCAACAAGAATTTGCATTCATATAGCGCCTTTAACATATTTTAAATGTCCCAAGCACTTTCCGACACCAAGGCCAGAAATTTTCCCTCGTCGGGCGGGCTCGGCGGGAGCAGGTGGGGGTGGTTAGACACGCCCTGTGTGGATCGCAAGGGGCGGTGCTCAGCGCTACCTGTGCGGGGGGGGGGGGGGGGTGGGGGGGGGTGGGGGGGGGTGGAGGAGGGGGAGCGCAGTTCACACATGAGCGTGAAAGAGCTTCAATCCCCCTGAGGACACGGAGCTGGAGACTGAAGCACTTTTTTTTAAAAAAATTATTAAAGACAGTAGAAATTTTAAACAAACATGTCCCCTCAAGTGACTCTGTCACATGAGCTGGGACATGTTTTTAATTCAAGAATAAAGTTTCCAGTTAATGTTTACTTGCTTCGGGAAACCTTATCCCGCTGGTGGATGAGGTTTCCTTAAAAACGTAAAGGCCGCTTGGCCTTTTCACCTGCACGACAACTGTTAGGTTGGACAGGCAGCGTTAATATGATTTTAATTGGCTTGTTAATGACCTTAAATAGGCCTATTAATTATCGGTGGGCGTGCACCCGCTGAATGAAATATCACGCAAGTGCGTCATATTATGCCCGGGCATATCAGGCACGTGCCCGCACACCGAACGTAAAATTCTGGCCCAAGTCACATAAGGAGATATTAGGACAGATGACCAAAAACTTGGTCAAAGCGTTAGGGTTCAAAGAGTGTCCTGAGAGAGGAAATTGAGCTGGAGAGGGAGAGGTTTAAGGAGGGAACTTCAGGACTTAGGGACCAAGCACATGAAAACACAGCAATGAAAATTCGGGGATGCTCAAGAGGCCAGAATTGGAGAAGCACGGCAATCTCGGAGGGTTGTAGGGCTGGAGGAGTCTACAGAAATGGGGAGCAGTGAGGGCATAGAGGGATGTGAAAACAAGGAAGGAAACTTTAAAATCGAGGCATCGCTGGTCCGGGAGACAATCTGGGTCAGTGAGTCACCGGGCAATGGGTGAGCAGGACTTGTGCAAGTTAGGGTTCTGACAGCAGAGTTCTGGACTACGTCAAGTTTACGTAAGGTGGGAGTTAGGAAGCCGGACAGGAGAGCATTGGAATGCTCAAGTCTAGAGATGAGAAAGGCATGGATGAGGGCTTCAGCATCAGATGAACCAAGACTGAGGCAAAGTTGGAAGTAGTTCTCCTTTGAAATAGTGCCATGGGATCTTTTATGTCTGCCTGGGAGGGCAGCTGGGACCTCTATTTAATGTTGCACCCACAAGGTCTGACAGTCCAGCACTCCCTCAGCACTGCCACCGGAGTGTCAGTGTGCACGCTGTGTTCAGGTCCCATTATGGTTGTTGTATTGAGCGTGTGTGCGGAGTAGTGTGCACAACATCTATTTATCTTCTGGACCTGGTCTGTACATGGTACAAAATAATTCTGATATGTGACAGCTTTTTGATAAATGTTTTCAGCCCACAATCTACAGTGCACGATAATGTATGGTTAAAAAAACTGCTCAAGGCTAACTCTTGTAGTGTATTGCTTCTTCCATCTCCTCACATAATCCTCTTCGCTACTCCCTTCACAAACAGCATGGACTGATTGGTGTTTTAAATGCACTGTCCCAGTGCAAGGTGAATGAAGGTGTGCAATTAAGGGGAGTTAATGGATTCATCAATCATTCTTCATGTCAGTTTTTATTTTCAGCTCTTTCGTTCTGCTGACTGATAACATTGATTCAGAAATCTGGATACAGAAGTAATGTTTCCTTTTGTCTAAACATTGTGAAACAATTGCTGGAAACGTCTTCATATCTGCGTAACCTCCCACTTTGCAAGCGGAGACTAATTAATAGCAATAAGTTGCATTCCTGAAGCAAGCTAGCGAGAAAGTGCAACAATCTCCAAGCGTCGGTTTGTTTCAGGTAATTTACTTAATTTGTTGGGCAGTAAAGACTCCCTGTTCAAAATTGCTAAGTGCTTTGTACAAGGTTTTCTCTTTATCTGTGTTGCTATAACACAGGATCCCAGGTCAACAAGCTGCTTCCCTGATTTATGGGAGATTTTCTGTAACAATTTAATGCTGCCTGTTTTTATGAAAAGATTGATTTCCAACATCACTGTTTTCTCCACAGCTCATATCTTGTTTTTAAATCCAGTAATGTTGCTCCTAAAGAAAGATTTGCATTTATATAGCACTTCTCACAACCACTAGAGAACAATGAAGTATTTTTGAAGTGTAGCCACTGTTGTAATGTAGCAAAAGTGGCTGCCAAGCTGCAGACGGCAAATTCCCACAAACAGCAACGTGATAAAGGCCAGATAATCTGTCTTTGTGATGTTGACTGAGGGATAAATGTTGCAGGACACCAGGAAGAATGGCCCTGCTCTTCTTCAAAATAGTGCCACGGGATCTTTTACGATACAAGGTGACAGATGGGGCCTCGGTTGAATGTCTCATCCAAAAGAGCGTGCAGCACTCCCCTCAGTACTGCACTGGAGTGTCAGCCTGGATTTTTGTGCTCAAGTCCTTGAGTGAGACTTGAACTTGGAAATCAGGAAGAAGTTCTGATGTTAACCCCTGATTCTGCACATGGGGTTAAAATGCCTGCAAGTGACCTGTTCACTAGACCCTTGCTGGCTCACATTGTTCCCCATTTTAACAGGCACATTTCAACAAGACCCTCACACCAGACAGATGAAGACTTTGTTTAAATTGTTTAGTCAGGATCTGATGACTTATTTCAGAGGCATGTTATTTTTAACTGGGGTGTAAGGGTGTTAGAAATGACAAATGCAATCGAACTCTTTGCCTAGCAGCTAAGTTCCAGGAGTTGATGCTATCCCAATTGTGGTCTACAAGACTGGAGGTTAATGCCAGGTCAAGAAGCTCACTAAACTCTTTCAGTCTATCTAGAAGCAAGGAACCATTTTGCAAGAATACAAAGATGCCCCCTTTGTCCACCTGTACATGTGGCAAGGAACTGGCCAAACCCATGACAATCATGGAGGATTCTCACTCCTCTCCATTGCCAGCAAAATCTTCACCAGAATCCTTCTCAACTGCTTAGTTCAATGTCTCGACCAAGATCTGTTGCCCAAGAGTCAGTGCGGTTTCAGGAAAGGTCACAGGACCACTGATATGGTGTTTGCAGTTGGAAAGCTCCAGGAGAAATGCCAAGAACAGAACATGGACCTCTAGACCATGGACCTCTAGACCACATTTGTTGACCTGACCGAGGCCTTTGACACAGTCAGCCAGACGTGAGGGCCTTTGGGAGGTAATGGAGAAGTTCGGCTGCCCTGAGAAATTCATCACAATGGTTGGACAGCTCCACCCCGGCATGTTTGCACGTGTCCTGGATGACGGCGAGTCTCCTGGCCCATTCCTAATCATTATTGAGTTAAACAGCGCAGTGTGCTCACACCAACCCTCTTCAACATGTGTTTCTGTCTCATGTTCTCCAATGCCTTCCGTGATGGTGATCCTGGCATCAAAATCTGATACTACATGGATGAGAAGCTGCTCAAGCTGAGGTGACTCCAGGCAAAGCCAAAGGTCACTAAGGGCATATTGTGCGATTTGCTGTTTGCCGATGATGGTGCACTAGCTGCCAGTTCGGAGCTGGACATGCAATGCAGCATGGACTTGTTCTCCAATACATACGACAACTTCAACCTTACAATCAACATGAAGAAAACTGAAGCGGTCTACCAGTCTGCTCCAGGAAAGCTCTATCTCAAGCCCATGGCCTCAGTCCATGACCAAAACCTTTCAGCAGTGGGTCAGTTCATTTATCTCAGCAGTACAGTCTCTAAAGCTATCAATATTGACGATGAGACATGTGCAAGAATTGCCAAAACAAAAGTAGCATTCAGTAGGCTTCAAACATCAGTCTGGGTGCCTACCAAACTGAGAGTCTGTAGAGCAAACTGTCCTATCCACTCTGCTCTACGCATGCGAGGCTTGGACTGTGTACTAGCAACATGCCAAATAGCTCAAGCACTTTCACTTGAGCTGCCTTCCAAAGTTCCTGAAGATCAGATGGCAGGACAAAATACCAGACACTTAGGTGCTCACCCTGACCTGGCATGTCAAACATCCACACCATATCGAGACAGTCACAACCTAGTTAGGCTGGTCATGATGCCTGAATACCTGAAACTCACTTAACAAACTGAATCTTCTATTTTTTAAAATTTATTCATTCACGAGATGTGGACATCGCTGCAAAGTGAGCATTTATTTATTGCCCATCCCAAATTGCCCTTCAGAAGGTGGTGGTGAGTCGCCTTCTTGAACCGGTACACCCACAGTGCTGTTAGGGAGGGAGTTCCAGGATTTTGACCCAGCGACAGTGAAGGAACGGCGATATATTTCCAAGTCAGGATGGTGTGGGGCTTGGAGGGGAACTTGCAGGTGACAGTGCTCCCGTACATCTACTGCCTTTGTCCTTCTAGGTAGAGATCTTGAGTCTGGGGTGTGCTCTCATGGCAGTCAAAGGAAGTGCTACAAAGGAAGGGTTCACTTAGGAGTTTTGATATCCACTTCAAGTCTTGAAGAAGCTCACCCAGGATCACCACACCCAGTGAACCAAATAAAAAACGGTGCAGCCTCCTTCAAAAGCAAGTGCATAAGGATGCAGAGAGAGAATGCAAAGAGAGGAAATCCTGAGCCAGCAACACATCAGAAACGCAATCATCTGTGGTATCCTGTCCTATTTGCAGCAGAACCTTCCAGGCGTTGATCAGCCTTGGCAGTCACCTACGAACCCATTGGAACCCTACCAAACACCACAGAGGATAGGCATGGTCACCTTCACCTCGAAGGACGAACAGGAGCGAGGTTTTAATTGCTGAAGATAAGGGATGGAATGACAAGTGAAATATGTTTGCTAAATATTTGGTTGTGGGGCAGGAGGAGCAGGTGTACGTCTCTAAAGTGTCTCCCCAAAAGGAAGCCTGGGAGTGACCTGACTGCCAAGGGCAGTACCCACATGACCACAGCCTCTTCCCATGCTTGCCCAATTCTTGCCCGCCAGGGATGACATCAGGTTTCCAGAAGGGTTGAGTCTGGTGTGTCCAACTGTGGCCTGGAGTTAAAGCCGCCTGGGGTTCAAGTTGATGAGTGCCTCAGTTAACAATCAGGGTTTAGTCTACTTTCCACCTCATGCACCCAGAAATGATCTATCTGTACAGGTACAGAAAGATGATCTACCTGTACAATACACAATAGGACAATCTAACAATCCATGGACACTGGATTATCTGTGTACTGGGCAGGATCTATTAGTATTTAGGCACAGTGCGGTCTATCTGTATATGCGGCATTTTCATCTGTTTCTGGATCCGCATTCAACTAATGACAAATCAACCTGGCTAGATGGTTCCTTGGTGGTCAGCTCCTTAGTGAGCTCTTTATTTACTTCTATCCCTTGGCCATCATTGTCCTTTCTCCCCCAATCTCCTCCCTTCCACTGTTTAAGTTTCCCTGGCTCAGCTGCAAGTTCACTGCTTGTTTAAACATTCACTGCCGATCCACCAAACATGCCTGCTGTCTGCCTTCCTCACTGAGCACTGGATCTTTTCTCAAATTTAGCTTCCAAATTCCTGGACTTCTCTGAAAGACCACACTTCTGCACTGGACAAAACACCATAAGACTCAGCTGCTCTGTCTTGGATCTACTGCTCAGTTGCTTTTTTTAATTCTTTGGTGGGATCTGGTGTCACTGGCAAAGCAGCATTTACCCTTGAGCAGGCTTCCCGGGGGGAATTTCAGAGGACGTTTAAGAGTCAACCTCACTGCTGTGGAACTCGAATCACATGTAGGCCAGACCAGGTAAGGATCCCTCATTTGGGTTTTTGTGACAATCAATGATAGTTTCATGGCCCGGCTGCCTTGGTGGAATTTGAACCCATGTCACCAGAACATTAGAGCTGCCATTAACAATCCTTTTGTCCTTTTGTTCATGACATCTTTGTCAATCTCTCATTTGCCCCCATCTATTGTTGGCCTTCTATCCAGCTTCACCTGCTCCAACCCCCTTAAACAGTATAGATTTCTACTTCTCTGTAGCTCTGAAGAAGGGTCATACGGACTCAAAACATCAACTCTGTTTCTCTCTCCACGGATGCTGTCAGACCTGCTGAGTTTTTCTAGCATTTTTTGTTTTTGTCACCAGAACGTTAACCTGGGTCTCTGGATTACTAGGCCTGTGACATACCACTACACCACCATCTCCCCATAGAAATTTGATCAGTTTATAGCCCTTCCCCCACTGTTGCTGTTCCCTGCTGAGGCTGACCCTGTGACTGACCAATGGTTCTACTGGTTTTTCAGCTTCAATCTGGTGCTCAACCAGATATCCACTCTCCTGGAGAGGACTTAATGAGGTTTTTTCTGCCCTGCTATTGATTTTATACACCTCCTGGATCTTTCTTCCCAAATAGCTTTCGCGCGCATGAGCAAAAAAGTGCAGGCCCCGACTCAGAGAATCCTCCCCCGCCCGCACAGGGAACACTCAGCGCTTCCAATACTCTGCCCTTCAAACAGCTTCTAGATTTCACTTGTCTCTATTCTTGCAAACTGCTGCCCCGTCTCCAACCTCCATTTCCTCTCCAAAGTCTTTGAACGAGTTGTCATTGTTGCATATTTCATATCTTGGATCTATGCAGAGATGGCACTAGTTCCTATGTGTGTAGCAGGTTTTGTTTATAGTGCTTTAAAATGTCTACTCCATGCTTACAGCTCAGGCTTCCAGCTCTTTCTACAACTTCGTTTACTTTTCCGATCGGGTCCGTGCTGCCATTTTACATGGGCCGGCCAATTAAGGCCTCAGGGAGGTTAGTTCAAAAATTTAAATAAAGAAAGAAAAAATTTAAGGACGTGTCCACTCATGTGACAGTGTCACATGGGCTGGGACATGTCAATGAAAATTAATGAAAAACTTTATTTAATTTATAAACCCTTCATGAAACCTCATCCCGCCCGTGGATGAGGTTCCATGAAAAATGCGAAGGCCGCCTGGGCTCTTCGCTTGACCCCCCCCGCCGACCTTAAGGTTGGACGGGCAGCTCAGTTTAAGACTTTAATTGATTTTTAAATGGCCTTAATAGGCCTTTGACAGTTCGGTGGGCGCTCAGCCCAATCGGCTACGCGCCTGCTGAACTGAAAAACTAAATGATGTCGGGACGCCCGCCCGGCGTCACCGCACGTCATTTTACACCTCGGTGAGCTGAGCCGAAAATTCAGGCCATTATTATCAAAGTCACAAATGACATCCTATGTGGCTGTGTAAAGGTAAACTGTTGCACCTCATCCTTCTCATCTGTTTGCCGTCTTTTACACATTTGACCACACCATCCTCCTCTACTTTCATCCAGCTGGGTGAGGCTGTACTTGCCTCGCTCCATTCTTATCCATTCAGTTGTAGCCACAATATCACCTGTAGTGGCTTCTCTTCCCAGTCTTGCATCATTACCTCAGGTGCCCCTCAAGGATCCATCTATGGCTCCCTCCTATTTCTCATCCACCTGCTGCCCCTCAGTGACATTATCCAAAAATGCAGCATCAGTTTCCACATGTACACTACATACACCCAGCTCGACCTCGCCATCATCTCTCTCGGCACCTCCACTGTCTCTACACTGTTAAGAATGCTTGTCCGACATCCAGTACGCATGAGCAGAAATTTCCTCCAACTAAATATTGGGAAGACCGAAGGCATTGTTTTCAGTCTTCGCCACAAACACCATTCCCTAGCCACTGACGCCATCCCTTTCCCCGGCAACTGTCTGAGGCTGATACAGTCTGTTTGCAAACTTGGTGTCCTATTTGACCCAAGGTGAGCTTCTAACCACGTCTGCTATCATTAAGACCACTTCCTTAACATTGCCCGACTCCATCCCTGCCTAATTTTATCGTATGCTGAAAACCTCTTCCATGCTGCTGTTACCTCTAGATTTGATTCCCATGTTTTACTCTCCTTAAATTTGAAGTCATCCAAAGCTCTAATGTCCGTGTCCTAATTTGTACCAAATCCTGTTCATCCATTACTCCTGTTCTCACTGACGCACATTGACTCTCAGTACAGCAATGGCTTGATTTTAAGATTCTCATCTTTGTCTTCAAATCTCTCCATGGCCTCACCCCTTCCTACCTCTGTAATCTCCTCCAGTCCTACAATCCTCTGAAATCTCTGTGCTCCTCCAATTCTGGTTTTTTGTGAACCCTGATTTTCATCACCCCACCATTGGTTTCAATTGGCTGGCCCCAAGCTCGGGGATTCCCTCCCAAAACCTCTCCACCTCAGCTTCCTCTTTCAGACGCTCCTTAAAACCTACCTCTCTGAACAAGCTAAAACAGAATTACCTGGAAAAACTCAGCAGGTCTGGCAGCATCGGTGGAGAAGAAATCAGTTAACGTTTCGAGTCTTCATGACCCTTCAGCAGAACTGGTCCAGTTCTGCTGAAGGGTCATGAAGACTCGAAACGTTAACTGATTTCTTCTCCACCGATGCTGCCAGACCTGCTGAGTTTTTCCAGGTAATTCTGTTTTTGTTTTGGATTTCCAGCATCCGCAGTAGCTTTTAGCTTTTTGTTTTTATCTCTGAACAAGCTTTTGGTCATCGGACTTAATATCTCCTTATGTGACTCGGTGTCAAGTTTTGTTTGATAATGCTCCTGTGAAGAGCCTTGGGACGTTTTATTATGTTATGGTGCAATATAAATACAAGCTGTTGTTAATCATTGCAAATACAAATTCTGGCAGAATAGGTAAAGTCACCAGTCCCGCACGCACAATGGAGAGTTATCCACAAAGGGAGTAGATGTCAGATTTAGGACTATAATGCTACGATGCCCATGGTCCCTTGAATCGTTGCTCCCAGTTCAGACCACATGGTCAGTGAATTAACCAGAGCATTTAATCCATGGGCTTTAGAATGTAAAGTTAATAGTGTCTCTAAAAGGTTAAAAGGTAGGCTAAAGGCAAAATCCTGCGGATGCTGGAAATCTGAAACAAAAACAAAAAATGCTGGACAAACTCAGCAGGTCTGACTCAGTGAAGAAGAGTCAAACGAACTCGAAACGTTAACTCTGTCTTTCTCTCCACAGATGCTGTCAGACCTACTGGGTTTGTCCAGCCTTTTTTTGTTTTTGTTAAAAGGTAGGCTGTTGGTTTGCACTGTGGCTGGTCAAGTGCCAAGTAGTCTGGAACTCCATGATGTACCTTGGCAAGCAATGCAATTTCCTGTAGATTTATGGCCATTTCATCAGCATTCTGGTAGGAACAGCAGTAATGGTTGGTGATTACTATTCCTCTTGTGCTCTACTTCATTGGATATCATGTATGCATCTAATATATTAGCAAAGTGATCATCAACGCGTCACGCTGAATGACTTTAAGAGGTCCAGGTGAGAAGATGAGTCAGCATTCTGATGTTTTGCTTCTGGGGCCAGGGCTATAGGTTCCAGCCAAAATGCTGAGATGAAAGCCTTCCTTTTGTGCTGGCTACAGAGCCCATTATTGTGAAATAGCTTCAACAAGCAGGCAGGACACAGTACAAAAACTGCACACACATTTTCAGCATCACAATTATCAGTCTCACTCAGAGAGGCTGTGAGACTAGATTTACGCTAGAGTGTTCTGAGTTGCTAAACAAAATTTTTGAAAGCGCTTTGTCAAACACTTTGGAAGACCGAGCCCTTTCAAATTTGAATTCCGGATTCAGAAACCTAATCCTGGATATGTTGATCATTACAAATTCATTTCAAGAAAGCCTCAGAAGCATTGCCAAAATCTAAATGGGCTCTTAATGCAACAGAATCCATGCAGGGATTAGCAAATGGAAAAATGTCAAAACAAGCCCTCCATTTCATTTATGACAGAGTGTTGAATAATTCAAGAACGCTGGCTTTAAGGCTGATGAAACGCTCATTCAATCGCGCTGCATAACCAGGGGCCCCGAATTCACCGAAGCTACTTTTCCACTTACAAGGATTTTTGTTCCTATCTGGGGCCTTGATGCACAGGTTAGCAAAACAAATGGTAGTCTGATTCTGCTGCATCACAGGCCCAACATGCAGGGTTGGATTGAAGGGTCATTCGGACCCGAAACGTTAACTGTGTTCCTCTCCGCAGATGCTGCCAGACTTGCTGAGTTTTTCCAGGTATTTTTGTTTTTGTTTTGGATTTCCAGCATCCGCAGTTTTTTGCTTTTATGCAGGATTGGCTATGCTCCACTGGAACAATGAGTCATAACCCAACACCTTGCATTTTAAAAGCACCTTTAAAGCAGCAAAGTATCCCCAGACACTTTATACAAGCGATTATCAAACAAAACTTAACACAAAGCCACATAAGGACAAGTGACCAAAAACTTGCTCAAAGGAGGTAGGTTTTAAGGAGCATCATGAAGGAGGAGAGATTTAGGGAGGGAATTCCAGAGCTTAGGGCCTCAATACTGGAACAATGAATATCAGGAATCTGCAAGAGGCCAGAATTGGAGGAATGCAGAGATCTCATCCCACTAGTTAACTCCTAGACCCAATTTTACCTGTGTCTATACAGTCATTTGCTCCTAGTAGACTCTGCAATACAACAGCACTAGAAGAGCTAGCCATCTGCACCCCCTGTAACATGGGCAATGCATTGACTAAAAATCCTCCAAAAACACCATTTATACTGCCAGCTGTGACATTTCTGCACCTCTTTTTTTTTTAAATGCAAATGAATAATTTAATTGATCCAAAACATAATCCTGTTACAAAGTACATTTACAAGGAGTCCTTTGAGTTGGTTCTGGTGTGCAGAACTTCCAAATTTGAGGGTATAATACTTCTTAAAAGAAACATCGCTGTAGACTTCAGCAACCAGGCATCTGCTCTTCCAGAATTTATGTTCAAAGATTCCAGTTGGCGTCAGTTTTGGATAAAAATCGAGGACTGTTTAGATTGCCTTCAGGATATCCAAAATACATCAATGTGTAAAGGCAGTGCTGCCAAGGAGCATGCGTCATGGCTTCGACCAGTCCCAGTGAAAGATCGACTTTACAAGTGGAACTTCCTTCGGCTTGTATCCATTTCATGACGCTTGTGGATCCATTCATATTCTCCATACTTCGAATCAAATGTCCCTTTCTGCAGCGATCTCAGTTTCAGGGTGAAACGTGGCCCAAGTTCCTGAAGGCCGACTTTCTTTTCATTTCTAAATATGTACCTGTGAAATCTGAAAAATATATAATCACGCTGGTTATGAAAAGTTGCCACTTGGCGTCCCACAAATTGTGGACTGTAAGGGAAGAGAGAAGCAAACATTCTCCCAATGGTGTGTCCCAGCCGGGTAGAGAAATTATTAAGGATCACTTCTGGTGCATGCTCTGTTGGATCCTTCCCTCTCCTCTTAAGTTCTTGGTGACCAAGTGTAAAAGTGCAGTCAATTATCTCAATCATAGAGTTGATTGTTGCCTGATTCAGCAAGCAATAAACTTATTCAAGGGAGAGCATCTTGCTGCTTTCTTCAATAAAGCTAGTTCCCAATCTTAATTGTTCCCATAACATGATCAGGGTTAAGTAGCATTGCCAATCCTGGAGATTTTATCACATGACCTCATGCCTCAAACCACCCCAACCCCACACCTCCAGCATTGGTCCATTGTTCAGGTGACACTGCCTTCCCCACAGCCAATCGGAATCGGAACAGGCCTTTTGTTACCCAGTCAGATTAACCATGACAGTTATTGAAAGAGCCTTTTCCCATCACCAATACGCTCATAGCCAGTAAATTAAAGTGTTCAAACAAAAATTTAAAAACACGATTTTTCGTAATGTCCCAAGGATTTTTCTTCTGGGTTTTTGCTTGCAGCAGTGCCCTGAAAATTAATCTTCAATTTCTGGAGACTGCAGGACAATCCTGGAGAGTTGGTAACCCTCATCTCAGGGAATTAAATTCTTTCATGTGATGCGTGCGTCACTGGCTAGGCCAGTATTTATTAACCATCCCTAATTGCCCTTGATACGAGAATGGTGAGCTGCCTTCTTGAATTGTTGCAATCCATATGGTGTAGGCACACCCACGGTACTGTTAGGGAGGGAATTCCAGGATTTTGACCCAGCGACAGTGAATGAACAGCGATATATTTCCAAGTCAGGATGTTGTGTGGCTTGGAGACGAACTTGCAGGTGGTGGTGTTCCCATGCATCTGCTGCCCTTCTCTTTCTTGGTGGTAGAGGTCACGTATTTGGAATTTGCTGTTGAAGGAGCATTGGTGAGTTGCATCTTGTAGATGGCACACACCTCTGCCAGTGTGTGCCGATGGTGGAGGGTGTGAATTTTTAAGTTGGTAGATGCGGTGCCTGTCAAGTGGGCTGCTTTGTCCTGGATGGTGTGGTGCTTCTTGAGTGTTGTTGGAGCCACACTCATCCAAGCAAGTGGCGAGTATTCCATCACACCCCTGACTTGTGACTTGCTTTGGGGAGTCAGGAGGTGAGTTATATGCTGTACAATTCCCAGCCTCTGACGTGCTCTTGTAGCCACAGTAGTTTTATGGCTAGTCCAGTTCAGTTTCTAGTCAATGTTAATCCCCCAGAATGTTGATGGTTGGGGATACAGAAATGGTAATGCCATTGAATGTCAAGGTGAGATGGTTAGATTTTCTCTTGTTGGAGGTCCTTGTCTGGCACTTATGTGGCATGAATATTACTTGTCACTTGTCAGCCCAGGATATTGTCCAGGTCTTGCTGCATTTGGACATGGACTGTTTCAGTATCTGAGGAATCACAAATGGTGCTGAACATTGTGCAGTCATCAGTGAACATCCCCACTTCTAACCTTACGATGGAGAGAAGGTCATTGATGAAGCAGCTGAAGACGGTTGGGCCTAGGGCACTAACCTGAGACACTACCCTCTATCCTAGGACACTGCCTTGCAGCCATGTCCCAGGATTGAGATGATTGACCTCCAACAACCACAACTATCTTCATTTGTGCTAGGTATGACTCCAACCAGCGGAAAGTTTACTCCCTGATTCACATTGATTCCAGTTTTGCTCGGGCTCATTGATACCACACTTGGTCAAATGTTGCAATGATGTTGAGGGCAGTCACTCTCACCTCACCTCTTTAATTCAGCTCATGTCCATGTTTGGATCAAGGCTGTAATAAGGTCAGGAGCTGAGGTGCCCTGGTGAAACCTAAACTGAGCATCTATGAGCAGGTTATTGATGTGCAAGTGCTGTTTGATAACACTGTCAATGACGCCCTCCATCACTTTGCTGATGATGGAGAGTAGATTGATGGGGTAGTAATTGGCCGGGTTGGATTTGTCCTGCTTTTTGTGGACAGGACATACCTGGGCAATTTTCCACATTGTCAGGGAGATACCAGAGTTGTAGCTGCACTGGAACAGCTTGGCTAATGGTGCAAGTAGTTGTGGAGCACAAGTTTTCAGTATTATTGCCAGCATATTGTCAAGGCCCATAGTCTTTGCAGTATCCAGTGCCTTCAGCCGTTTCTTGATATCACACGGAGTGAATCGAATTGGCTGAAGACTGGCATCTGTGACGCTGGGGTCCCCAGGAGGAGGTTGAGATGGATCATCCACTTGGCACTTCTGGCTGAACGTAGTTGCAAATGCTTCAGCCTTATCTTTTGCGCTGATTGGGTTCCCTCATCATTAAGAATGGGTATATTTGTGGAACTTCCTCCTCCATTAATTGTTTAATTGCCCACCACCATTCACTACTGAATGTGACAGGACTGCAGAACTTTGATCTGATCCATTGGTTGTGGGATCACTTAGCTCTATTACATGCTGCTTCCACTGCTTAACATGCATGTAGTTCTGTGTTGTAGCTTCACCAGGTTGGTGCCTCATTTCTGGGTATGCCTGGTGCTACTCTTGGCATGCCCTCCTGCACTCTTCATTCAACCGGGGTTGATCCCGTGGCCTGATGGCAATAGTAGAGTGGAGGATATCTGGGCCATGAGGTTACAGATTGTAGTTGAGTACAATTCTGCTGTTGCTGATGGCCCACAGCACCTCCTGGAGGTTCAGTTTTGAATTGCTAGATCTGTTTGAAATCTATCCCATTTGGCACAGTGGTTGTGCCACACAACACAATGGAGGGTATCCTCAATGTGAAGGTGGGACTCTGTCTCTATAAGGACTGTGCGGTGGTGACTCCTACCAATACTGTCATGGACAGATGCATCAGCAACAGGTACGTTGGTGAGGATGAGGTAAAGTAGGTTTTTCCCTCTTGTTGGTTCCCTCATCACCTGCCACAGTCTAGCAGCTATGTCCTTCAGGACTCAGACAGCTCTGTCAGTAATAGTGCTACCGAGCCACTCTTGGTGGATGCTTCAACTTAGTTAAAAGAACTGACTCAAATTGCCAAAGTCCACCCCCTCCCCTAAATCACCTCTTCATTCTTGTGTTTAAGCAGAAGGCAACTTTTCAAGTTTTATTTTCTTAGAACAGGAAACACTCACTGATCATTAAACTGATAGATTGGTATCGGGGAGCCTCAATGATAGATTTTGTCCAGCGCTAGTGATTTCTGCTGAGAGCTGAAACCATGGTATGTGGGAGGACAAGATGACAAACTAGTGCAAACTCAAAGTGAGTCTAAAATAATTATGCATGCATGCTCCTCCTCACTGCCCACATCACCCTACATCTCTGCTTTCAGTTGCCAACAAGCAGGAGATGACATTAATTCAGAGTAACGACTGATGCAGCCTAGAACAAACACAGAGAAACCAAACAGAGTTGGAGAAAAACCAGGACTGTATGCAGTGGAAGTACAACTCCTGTCGAGGTGTAACTATGGAATATATTTTTTTCATCTTCAGTCTAAGGTTATGCTGTCAGTATGTCTGTTATTTCAACAAGGACTAACCTGCAGCCAAAGATTAGTACACCTGTTGGTATTGGTAACAATAAGGTTAGTGTTGTCAATTTGTTTCTCAATCTCTCTGGTTCTTGAGAATATGTTTTTAAAAAAAGGCTTTCTTTAAGCCACTGCCTTTCCCCTTGTAGGCTGGCATGCCAGTGCGGTATACTGAGGAAGTGCTGCACCCTTCGGACGAGAGAAGCTGGGGTGTTTGAGTGGTGCTTTTGCCAATATTTCTCACTAATTTAATGCTATACAAATAAAATGTCATTGCATGACTGTGGTATCTTGCTTAGTACAGAATGATTGCTGTGGTTTCCTGCAAAGCAAACAAATTTGTCAACAGTGAGCTACTTTCACCTTTGATGGAGCATTTTACTACATTGAAGGTACAATATAAATACAAGTTATTGTTACTTTCCGATATTTCTGTGAGATGTCATAACATGCTTTAGAAAGTCGGTCAGTCTTTTATCACCTTTTGGCTTTGAATCTTACTTTGCCTCATTTCTTGTTTCACTGTTGTGGCTTAATTCAAGAATTAAAACCCATCTCATGGAAAGTCCCAGAAAGTTACATCCCAATACTTCCTCCTATCAAACATTCGGGAATGTAAACTCTCAAACATATTGCTCCTTTGTTTGATAAATGTATTAGGTAACCATTTGATGTGGGCAAATAACATTACAACACAAACTTGCTTCCTCTTTGAATGATGGACTAATGATGGCAGGAATGGTTATCGGACAGCACATGACCATCAGTAACCTGTTACATGCCTACAGACCTGTAAATTACTACCTTTGCCTCTCTGCTGTGATGCAGTCACGTTCCAATTAGTTAATGGTGTGCAGTTTGGAAGTTAATGATGCCTTATCTAACTAAACCAACACCATCCAACAAAAACAAACAAAAGAGCCTATTTTTAAAAAGGGCACAACTAATGGGACACTACATCTGAAAACAAAATGAAATAATATTATCAGAATCCGTAGAATGATGCAACACTGGAGGCAATTCAGCCCATTGCTTTAGCAGTCTAGCCATCCCATTTTTTGTTGTACGGTGAAAAATGTGGTGTCATCAAAGGGCTCTCAGGCTCCCTAAATTGGCACAATTGGCAACACATTTATGGAAAACAGTGAGCATAAGTCCTGTTCTAGAACACTGTGAAACAGTATGCAGTTGTTAGAATTACATGTGCTGCCACCTCTATACCTCCCTTAAATTAAGACAGGTTGCATAGACTTTTGTTCCACTAAGTATAGCTAAAGGGTGAACTAACTGCAATGTGTAAGATGATAGAGCAGTCTAGATAGAGACAAGCTATTTCCTCTGGTTTGAGTGGGGGGCGGGTGTCCAGAACAAGGGGGTGTAATCTTACAATTAGAACTAGGCGAATTTAGGAGTGATGCCAAGGAGGCACTTCTTTGCAAGAAGGGTTGTGGACATTTGGAAACTTGTCCCTCAAAAAACCTGTTGAAAATGTCAAAACTGATATTGGTAGATTTTTAATTCGGCAAAGGGATTAAGGGTTATGGAACCAAGGAGGGTAGGTGGAATTAAGATACAGATAAATCATGATTGAAATGAATGGCAGAACAGGTTCGAATTGCCAACTCCTGTTCCTATGTTAAACCAATCTCTTTGACCAAATTTTTGGTCCTACTATCTCATCATGTGGAGTGGTGTCAAATTTAGTCTGGTTACACTTCTGTAAAGTGTCTTGGGACATTTTATTATATTAAAGGCTCCAAATGCAAGTTATTGTTGTGCCATGGTGCCACCATGAGGGCATACTAGGCAAGGTACTAGGTTGGGCACCACATTGAAGTGGGATTGTTAGTTTTAAACACAAACAATTATGACATTAACTTCAGAGCCACTTTAAACTGTGACCTGAGTGTAGGTGTGTTGCCAATGTATTCCTTTGCCTTGTAAGTGATGCATTCAGTAGGCAACTGTAACTAAAAGGGTAATGCACCAACTGAAAGCGTGACTACTTTTCTTGTCATTTAACAACAGAGCAAATGATTACTGAGCAAATACCATAATGAATTTACCTAAAGTGGAATGGAGCCAAATGTTTGGTCAGCAAATATATTCATATCTCGAGCCCGTCATGAAGTAAATGTGTTAATTATTTTAACATCTAGCAGGAACACATTAATTTCCATTTTAACATTCAGTGCCATTGATTCAAGGAAACGGAAAGCTCTATATACAAGCAATATACATCAGGTTGTATCCTGCCACATTCTGGCTGACAACATTCCTATTTTTGGCCAGATGTGCTTTATGCGTGTGTGAAGTCAAATCCAGAGGAGGCCAAAAGGGTTCCTCTCATTCCTGTGAAAGGAAGGACAGAGGGTGAGTATAGCAACAAGAAGGATGGGATGAACATAGTGGATGACCCCAGTGAGCACAATGGGAAAACATGGCTGAGGAAAGGGAGCATTTCAGAAGCACAGCAAAAGTAATCATTAGAGCAGGTGGAGAAAGGAAAATGGAATGGGAAGAAATGCAATTCTGGTAGCTAGAGAAAAAAGTCAAAGAATGGGAGGGAAGAGTTATGGTGGAACTCAATCAATATCGTCAATATCATGGAAGGAGATGTTCAGGACAGGACTTCAGAAGCACTGGAAGAAGCGGCAGAAATGCATTTACTTTGGAGACATTGTATAGTTTCTTTAAAGGGACAGTATTGTTACATTGGTAAAATTGATATTGGACTATAATGCTGCTGCTTGTAGCTACTCCGACCAGGAGATCTAATGTCATGGTTTGTCACACTTGTCTGTCTCGCTCCATCCTCACACATCCACTGTAGCTCGTCTGCAACCGCTCCGTGACGTCCATCAACTAACTATGCCGAGGTCAACCCCTTTTTCAGCTACTCTCCACTTCGCCCTCTAGAAGAGATCTCTGTAGCTTTTCAGCTCAGATCAAATGGCTGAAATACTGACCTCTTCTGGATGTCATTTTTTAAGTTATTTTTGTTCTTGCAAATTTGAGCACCTTTTCACCGATCTTATGAAGCAGAGTTTTCCGCTTAGAGTCCAAGGGCGTGCCTGACACGCTCGAGCGTGGAATAGAGGGCGATAACGTCGGGACAGCGTCCCGACATCATCGCGCACTTGTGTGATATTTCGGTCGACGGGTGCACGCAAGAGTCGGCAGTGCGCCCGCCGACAATTAAGAGGCCTATTAAGGCCATTAAAGTAGCAATTGCCGCGATTTTTCGCTGCTCGTCCAATGTTACGGTAAGATGAGGTTTCCGTGACTCATTTAAAAAGATTAAAATGTTTAAAAAAATTTTCATCTTCCGTACGTTGAGGTGACTCATTCTGATATGTGGACATTTTTTCCAGATTTTGAATTCTGTTCTTACTGATTTTAAATTCGGCAGCTCTCTGCCTGCAGGGAGCTTTCCTTTCCGTGCTCCCCCACACCCACTCTGACTTCAGCGCTCGCCCTCCTCCCACCCCCCACCCCAGCCGCACTGAGCCTTTCAGCGAGCATTTCACACTGGCTGGCTGTTAATTGGCCGGCCAATGTGAAATCGCGGTTGGGGGCCAATCACAGTTGGCGGTCTGTTCCCCGGCTGCTCCCAGGGCCCCCGATCGCGGCCGCCCACCCACCTGAAAATTCTGCCTATGGTCTGTATGTGGAATTTTTAGCATACGCCTTAACACCCACATTTCAAAGCCCTCTACTTTCTTCCACAGATCTTTATTTCTTGTCCAGGTCTCTGAGGCAGACAGGAAAGTGGATAAAGTGTGGGCTATAATGCAGAAAAAGCAATAGCACACCAGCAGTCAGTTAACAAGGTGGAGTGTGATTCACTGTTGCCCATTTTAAGCTGTAGAACCAAGACCGTTTTTAGCCCTACACACTTAAGACTAGTTGTTACATCAGCTCAGAGTCTGCTACACTGACTGCCAGAACCCATTCACACTGGAACTAAGATTTGTGACTGTAGCACAAACATTTGGCATGTGCTTTTTGTTTAGCTTCAGCTGAAGCCTTACATAAAGTTAATTCACTGTTGGATGGGATGCAAACTAAGTAGTCAGCTTATAAGTCTGATGGACTATCTTCATGCCGCAAGCTCCCTTACCTGGTGACAAAACCCACTTAACAACAAAATTTTGTTTTAACCAAAATAAATTTTAAGTCATAAATTTACTGCCTTCTGCCACACCTAAAGTTACAACTCAATCAAATCAAAGATGTTACTATTTTTCAATTCAGAAATACCCAAAAGTAGCCCAATTCAGACCCTTGAAGCTCAAGATGTGCTCATTTAAAAAGGAGCAAAAAGGGAAATTTTTCCCTCCATGGACGACACTTTAAAAGTCCTTCATTGAGTGCAGAGCGCTTTGGGATGTCCTGAGGTCATGAAGTTGCTACTTAAATGAAGTCTTTCTTTTTCTTCCAAAGTGTTTTCTGTCTGTGATAAGAACGAAAGGTGTTCATTAAGATAGTCAGGCTGCATCTGTGGAGAGAGGGATGGAGTTAACGTTTCAGTTCTGAGACCTCCATAAACTTAAGGAACAGCGCCTCATCTTACAATGAGGCACTTTACAGCCTTCGGGACTCAACTGTGGGTTGAACAATTTCAGACAACCATCTCTGCCCCATTTTCTTTCCTTTTTATGTTTTGATCTTTCTCATATTTTTACTTTGAGAGAGCTGTACACCTGCTCAAGGCACATCTTTTGTTTTTTTTTGGCCCTGGAAGACTAACTCTTCTGTCAATCTCTCCTGTCTTTCATCCTATCACAGACCTTCTCTTTTGTCCTTGTCCCACCCACCCCTTCCTCATAACCTATTACATTTCTAACTTTTCCCAGTTCTGATGAAAGGTCACAGACCTGAAACGTTAGCCCTGTTTCTCTCTTCACAGATGTTGCTTGACCTGCTGACTATTTCCAGCACTTTTGTTTTTATTTCAGGTTTCCAACATCCACAGTATTCCATTTTTCATTTAGATCGTGCCTCATCACATCTCTAAGCAACTCATATACAATGCAGTGACAGTTGCTATGCAGATCAGCAAAAAAGCCATTTTTCAGTTAGGAGGGTTCCACAAACTGCAATGAGATAAAAGACAAGTTTTTGACTGAATAAATGGAGCAGTAAGACAGAGACTCTGTTTAATGCCTTACTGAAAGAAAACAAACTTTTTGATACCACAATACACTCTCAGTACTGCGCAGAAGTGTCAACTGCGATTGAGAGCTCAAGACAGTTGGCGTGAGACAGAAAACCACTACTTTCTGATTCCAAGGTCAGAGTGCTACCAACTAAACAACAGTGCACATTTCCATCATGCATTTAACAGAGTAAAACACGGGTCCAAGATACTTCATAGGTGAGTTATCAGATGGAATTTGACACTGAGCCACACAGAGATATTAGGACAGATGAATGGGTCAAAGAGATAGGTTTTGAGGTCAAAGGACAGCGAGGCGGAGAGGCGTAGAGAGGGAATTCCAAAGCTTGGAGTCTAGGCAGTTGCAGACACGCATGACCACCAATGCTGCAGTGATTAAAATCGGGGATGTGTAAAATGCCAGACTTGGAGGAGCACAGAGATCTCGGAGGGTTGTAGGATTGGAGAAGGTTACAGTGGGAGGAGGAAGGCCATGGAAGGATTTGAAAACAAGGGTGAGAATTTTTAAATCATGGTAACCCATGCAGATTCTGACTTGATAAGTATTTCCATTATTTGAAAGGATTTCTTGTCTATTTATTGTTCAACAGCCCAAGTCCCAGCGCTCAAGGGTATGCGTCCAATTAATTTCAAAACAAAATCCAAAGTGGTAAATTAAGTGAATATAACTGTGTTTGAGAGAGTCCGTTGGATTCCTTGGATGTCTTGGGTTCAATCAAATCTCTATTCTCTGCTGAAGTAATGATGCTCAAATTATTTTAGCATAATTTCTCTTGTAGGCAAAAATTCAGATCAATCCTCCTTTCCTGCAGAGTTAGAGTCAGTATTCTGAAATGCAGTGATAATGTTGGAATCGTGCTTAGCAGTGCTTACTCAGCAGACACAAACGTGCATCATCAAATAGCGGGTTCTTCCAGGATTGAGAACAGGGGGACTTATCCATGTTAAATACTTTGGAGGGAGGTAACATGGCTATTTTGTCTTATTTTCCCCACTCCCACACTGTGCCCACTTATACATTAGCAATACTATTTCCAAAAAGTAACTTAATAGGGCCTCTGGCTTGACAACTCAAGACTATCACTCACCAGCAACAATATCACAGGATGACAGCATACCATGATACAAAACACTTATGACAAAAGCATTATCCAATGATAGAACCAGTTGATTCCTGGGGTTGAAGGGAAGGGGATGATCATCCCCCTGGGTAGGGATAGATCATTGTTTGTGTGAGAATCTCACTACGACGTGCTGTATCGATGTTACAGTTAAGCAATAGGACAGATCCAAAATTGAGTAGCTTAAATGCACTAATCAACATGAGCCTGATTGAAAGAACACTGGTGTATCTTCAAAGAAGAGCAGAGATTTCTCTCAGGTTTCTGGCCAACATTTCTCCTCAGCTTGAAAACAAGGACTAATTGGTAATTTGTGTATTTGCTGTTTGTGGGATCCTGATATACATAGCTTAGTTATTGGTATATATTTATATAGCTCTTTTAATGTAAGGCAATGTCTCAACGCACTTCACAGGATCATTATAAAACAAAGTATGACACTGAGGTGATAATAGGTGACCAAAAGCTTGGTTAAAGAGATAGGTTTTAAGGAATGTCTTAAAGGAGGAAAGCAAGGTACAGAGGCAGAGTGTAGGGGGTGGTATTCCAGAGTTTGGGACTTAGGCAACCAAAGGTATGGCCACCAATGGTGGAGCAATTAAAATCGGGGTTGCTCAAGAGGCCAGAATTAGAGGTGCGCGGACAGCTCAGAGGGTTGTAGGGGCTGGAGCAGATTACAGAGATAGGGAGGGGCGAGGCCATTGAGGGATTTGAATAACAAGGACAATAATTGCATTCCAATGTAAGCAGTTGGGTGTTTTGAATTATTTCTGAGGGATGGAATAAGGAATACTATAAATGTAAGCCCCGTCTTTAACTCCAGTACTCATATTCACATGGTGTACCCACATCTACTTCAACCTTTTAGTGCATTTGTTGGTAAAACGATGAGACAAAATGACTGCTTATTGATCATTCTGTGTGTTTTATTTCCTTGGTTATGAATGATGGTAGATGTTTATTAATTAAATATACTCGCAAAGTTCTGTTACCTGTACTGAGTACATGTAAAGAGTTTTCTATAAAAGTGACGGTATTGCGTCCAGTTCTGGGCACCACACTGTCGGCAGGATATGAAGGCATTAAACAGAGTGCAGATAAGGTTCACAAGAATGGTTCCAGGGATGAGGAGCTTCAGTTACAAAGGTAGATTGAAGCAGTTAGAACTGTTCTCCTCGGGCAAGAGAAGGCTGAAAGGGAATTTGATAGAGGTGTTCAAAATCCTGAGGGGTCTGGACTGAGTAGATAGGGAGAAACTGTACCCACTCATGAAAGGATTGAAAAAAAAGAGGGCACAGATTTAAAGTAATTGGCAAAAGAAGCAATAGCAACATGAAGAAAAATATATTGAAACCCACTGCTTCTTCTTCAGTTCTCTGCCCAAAGGCAGGTCCAAACTACAGAGCCATGACCTCCACCACGTGCTATTGGCACCAATCTGAGCCACACCAGCTGTCCACACCAGCCAGGCCAGCCAACTGACCAAAGTTGCTGTGGCAACATACACTTTGAAATGCAATTATAGTCTAGAACTTTGAATGTAAGAGGCATCCGCTTCCTTTCCATCGCATGGAAATTTCTCCTGTTCTTACCACCTGCCATTGGTGTGCGTTGGAAGGATTTACAAGTTGATACACAACCTGCTTGGCCATGTTGTGAACGGACCTTCCTTAGCCATCGAGTCCTGGAGTGGGATTTGAACCTGGAGCTTCTGGCTCAAGAGGCAGGGACACTATCTACTGCCCCACAAGACTTCCATCATTACAACTAACAGATATGGACAAATATACATTCATCAGAAGGGTCTCTGAGTGGATTGCAAAAATGTATTTCATAAATCGGAAGGTAAAATTGCACACTAAAAATAGAGTTTAAAAAAATCATATAATTTAGGTTAGTAATAAATTTATGAACAGCTGGCTGAGGGTAAATCAGGATGTAATCAAACACCTTTCTTCATCCAAATCCATCTTGTACGTTGTAGGTGCTGCTGGCTTGACCTTATCCCGATAGTGTGAAAGCTGAACGTCGATGATGTCGACCTATGTGTTAGAAGTCTGGGCAATCATCCTGGTGATCCTGGCTACCATCATCGTAATGAGCTTTCTAATCATGCTGCCTCCAGCTGTCGTACTGGTCTGGAGGATGAAACATGTCCCAGACATCTCGTTGGTGGGAACAACGTGAAGTGGGATCTACGTACCTTTGGCTGATTACCGGGAATATCTTTGCACTAATGGCCAATCTCTAATCTATCATTTCAGTGTCTAGATGCAGCGTTCAGAACTGTAAAGTGCTAAGCTCCTAAACCTGAAGGGGTTGAATCCTGGCAGAAGGTCTCTTATTGCAAACCTCAGGAAGACTTCTGCTGCTGGCTCAATCTCTTAATCTTATTGAAAGAATCAAGAGATTTAAGATAAATCCTGTCTCACCTATATCTATGCTTCCAGTTAGAATAGAGTAATAGAATGGAGGGGAAAGCCCTGAAATCATTTAAGAAGCAGTTGGATGTTACAATGCAGGTTCTTACTGCATGGTTATGATCATAGGAAATAGGAGCAGAAGTAGGCCATTCAGCCCCTCGAGCCTGCTCCGCCATTCAATAAGATCATGGCTGATCTGTTTGTGATTCAAATTCCACATTCCCATCTACCCCCGATAACCTTAGATTCTTAAGTAAAAACAGAAAATGCTAGAAAGACTCAGCAGGTCTGACAGCATCTGTGGAGAGAGAAACAGAGTTAACGTTTCGAGTCCCTATGACCTTTCACCTTAGATTTGTGTTAGGCAAGGGAATCAATGTACCTCCACCTTAAAAATGTTCAATGACCCCACCTCCACCACCTTCTGAGGCAGAGTGTTCCCCTCTGAGAGAAAAAGATTTCTTCTCATCTCTCTCCTAAAAGGGCGACCCCTAATTTTAAAACCGTGCCCTCTAGTTCTGGACTCACCCACAAGAAGGAAATCCTTTCCATGTCCACCTTGTTGAGACAGTTCACAATCTTATATACTTCAATCAAGTCACCCCTCACTCTTCTAAGCTCCAGTGGAAACAAGCCCAGCCTGTCCAACCTTTCCTCATAAGACAACCCATTCATTCAGGTATCAATCTAGTAAACCTCCCCTGAACCACCTCCAATGCATTTACATCCTTCCTTAAATAAGGAGACCAAAACTGCACACAGTATTCAAGATGTGGTCTCACCAATGCCCTGTATAACTGAAGCATCACATCCTTACTTTATTTTATATTCTTTCATGGGATGTGGGAATTGCTGGCAAAGGCAGCATTTATTGTCCATTCCTAATTACCCTCGAGAAGATGGTGGTGAGCTCTGGCATTGAATACATGCATGGTTCTAGCTCAGAGAAGGAGCCTTTCTCTGCCATTTTGGAACCCCCCTTCTCCTTAAAAAAAGTTACAGTATATACAATGGCCATTTTGAAAACGAGAATACCTGCAAATAAATCAGCTGATCCCCATCTATAAACTGTCTAAACTGTATACTTTCACTGTATACCTGTTTATTAAACTCAAGCACGAGGGTTTGTGGACAATAGCGAACAATTCCTTTAATGCAAATATGGTCCCACAAAGAATGTTGTAGATGTGGTCCTTTCATGCAAGATATTATAATTTTGCATAAATCAGCTCCTTTGACCTCGTGGTGTGCTCATTTTCTACCCAATGCACCATGGTGACAATAAACGTACTCAAGTGTTGATAGGACAAACATTGACATAAAGATAGATATTGAGGTACATTTTAATGATGGGAAATAGGGCTGTGGCACCACCTAGTGTCATGTTAAACCATATAAACTAAGGAGGTCTTGAATCCATTTGGGAACGTTGCCATCTGAAAATCCTTCTGGCAGCAGTTGGGGTTTTGCGTATCACAGTCTTCCATGTCGAATGGGCCGTCACAGTCTTCCACGGGCCGAATGGCCCACTTCTGCTCTCACGTCTTATGGTCTTATGTCAGTTCAGCTGCTTTGCAGTAGGGGAGTGGTTTGGGGAAGGCAAATGGGAAGAAGTTCACTAGGTTCGTGAGGACAGCATCGAGCTCAGTGTTATCCAATACATTGGACACTAACTACAGGTAGCAACTTGAGAATTCAGATGTGCATTTCTGATTAGTAAACAAAAAATGAGTAAAACACCATCCTTGGGCACTATGATTCCAATACTCAAATTCACATGGTGTACCCACATCTACTTTAACCTTTTAGTGCATTTGTTGGTAAAATGATGAGACAAAATGACTGAGTGTTTCATTTCCTTGGTTATGAATGATGGTGGATGTTTATTAAGTAAATATACTTGTCAAATCTTGTTACCTGTACTGAGTACATGTAAGGAGCTTTCTATAAAGGTGACAGTATGGTGTCCAGTTCTGGGCACCACACTTTAGGCAGGATATGAAGGCATTAAACAGAGTGCAGATTAAGATTCATGAGAATGGTTCCAGGGATGAGGAACTTCGGTTACGTAGATAGATTGGAGAAGTTCGGACTGTTTTCCTTGCGGAAGAGAAGGCTGAGAGGAGATTTGATAGAGGTGTTCAAAATCATGAGGGGTCTGGACAGTAGATAGGGAGAAACTGTTCCCACTCGTGAAAGGATCAAGAGCGAGAGGGAACAGAATTAAGGTAATTGGCAAAAGAAGCAATAGCAACATGAAGAAAAACTTTTTCACACAGCAAGTGGTTAAGTTCTGGAATGCACTGCCTGAGACTGTGATGGAGGCGGGTTCAATCGAGGCATTCAAAAGGGAAATTGACTGTTACCTGAAAAGGATAAATGTGCAGGGCTACGGGGAGAAGGTGGGGGAATGGCACTAGATTAATTGCTGTTTCAAAGAGCCAGTGCAGACGATGGGCTGAATGGCCCCCTCCTGCACTGTAACAATTCTGTGACTAAAACAATGTCAATGTAGCCAGTGATGTCTGACCACACTGGTGTAGCCAATAATTGCGGTTCAAGTTCCTGTGAGGCACCAAAAGGACGGAGAGTGAAAGACTAACAGCGAATCAGGGCCTTCAGAGAAGGGAGCAGGTAACCAAGGGTGTTTGGTTCTCAGTAATTTATCCGTGCTCCTCCTGACACCATATAAACCTTTCTTAAAGCCACTGATTGGACCACAGAAGATTTGACCGGAGCAGGTCCAGAGACAACCACTCTAATAGAGAGGTCCTCAAGAAGGCACCAGAAGCTTCACTGACTTCAGACAGGCACTTCATGAGCTGCTTCCTGAGATCAGACTTCATCATGTCTGTTTTAAGGGCATAACTGACACAGCGTGATTCAATTTCTAACCTCTGATCTCTAATATGGGCTAATGAGCCAAATGCCAAAGGATTAATCACCTTTGACAAGGAGCTGGTGACTAGGCCTCAAAGGAGGGGCTAACAGAGCTGGGTAATTGATTGAGATTGACTGCTATCAACTCCATTATTGCTGTATCACATGACTACCAGGATTCTAGAAGGCAAACTAAACAGACCTTGGTCTTTTTTTCATCTGACAATCTCAATGTTCCTCCAGTGACAAGAGGAAATCTTTTGTCCTAACCTTGCACCAAGTCTTGTTTTCTTACAGAAATAATTTGCTATGCAAAGCAGGAATTTATGTACGCTACTGGCTGGCAAGTCAATAAATAAATATGTTTTACTATCTGCTCCATACTCCATTGATTTCAATTTTACAGTTGTACAGGATGATCACAGTGCCTCATTTCATTGAAAGGTGGATTGGAACATAATATTGCGGTGAAGTGCTGCACTTGATTGGTGAGTTGTCAGTATTATTATACAGAGACCCAGCTTGGTTTCAAAATAGCAATCTCTGCATGTCTTACTCCATTTCCAGTGTGTCATTTTCGACACCAGCCATTCTGTGGCCTGTATGAGTAGGCTTGCTGATTAGTGCCATATTAGGGACAGTTTGTGCTGTAGTTCGTGGGAATGCGATTTCAGTTGCTCAAACTGATTCCTTCGGTGCCCTTACAGCACATTCATATGGGCTGAATTGGAATTCTTATCTCCCTTGTATCACACAACCAGAGGGGGGTATTTTTATTCATATTAAAGCCAGGAGCAGCTTGAAACCAGAGCTACCCAAAGCTAGGGAGTAGAGTATGAAATGTCGTGAGGCTAGAGAGCAGATCCCAGAATGAGTGTTGTTTGTTGGAGCAGTTTGAATCAGGAAAGCAGAAGCTGAAGTGACCAGACAGCAGCATCTAGTGTAACCCAATGCCAGGAAGCAAGGACTGCAATCATCTGTCACTGTGGTGCTGGGCTGGAGCAAAGCTAAAGTGGGCCAGCAAATGATAGAAGGATCTGACGCTGTCAATGAGCACAGTCTAGAGCAACCCAAGGCTTGCAGTTGGGCTGGGAAAATCCTGAAGCTTTGGAGGAAGGCTTGGAGTTTCCCAACACAGAGACTGTGCTCATGAATGAAAGAGTGAAATACAGAAGGTGCGGCCTAAATCACACATGTGCAAAGTGATATTAACAAGCCCTACCTGGAGTGGCCAAAAAGATGCACAGAGAGAAACAGCGTCCTGGCTTCAAACAACCCAGGACATGGGGCAACCAATTACAGGACGGTTCCATAAAATCTAGGACGGCTGGCCAGATCTCTGCACCTTATACACGTGCAGAGATCTGACTAAAATTGAATGGTCAAGATGAACAAACCAAAATTCAGAAAAGGAACAAACCTCACAATGGTCTGGAAAGAAGATAAAACCAATCCACAGATTTGCAACTGGGTAAAATTACTTTTATTTGACCAATTAGTTAAAATTGTGTTAAAACAAGCATTTTATAGTGGAAACATTTGTGATTTTGTGTATTGTGATTTTTGTATTTGTGGATTTTGCTCTTGCTTCTGATTGCTGGAATCAACTAGCCAATCAGCACTGGGTATTCAATGATGTGCTTTGTGATTGGTGCAAATATCTGCTGAAGTACCAACAGAAATGTCTTCAAATAGATAAGTTTGGGGCCTGACCATCTACCGTAAAGTGGATCGGCACCAAACTCCTGCCGTAAAGGACAGCAACACATGGGCCTGACCTTCCGCCGTAAAGAGAGACCGCGGCGCCACAGGGGGGGCCCCGACCAGCTGCCGTAAAGCAGGGCGGCAGCTGTCGCAAAAGTGACCGTTAAAGCCATGGCGGCCGCTCTCCTCCTCAGGCCGTGGCCGCTTCTCGCTTTGCTCTCCTCGGTCTGCAGCCTGCGGGAGGCCGAGGTCTTCGAGGCGGCCTCGGCTCTGTCGGTGTTCGAGTTCGCCTCGGCGGGCGGCCCGGGCAACAACGACAGCCGGCGGGACCGGGAGCTGCCGGTCTTGCTGTGGTGGAGCGAGCAGCTGTTCCCGCATTTCCCCGGCAGGACGGAGCGGGTGGACTGCGGCTCGGCCTCCTGCCTGGTCACCCGCAGCAAGAGGGCCCTCCGGCACCGCCGCACCGCCTCCGTCATCTTCTACGGCACCGACTTCAGGGCCTACGAGGCTCCGCTGCCCCGGCTGCCCCACCAGACCTGGGCCCTTTTCCACGAGGAGTCGCCCATGAACAACTACCTCCTGTCCCAGGGCCCCGCCATCCGCCTCTTCAACTACACGGCCACCTTCCGCCGTCACTCCGACTACCCGCTCCCCCTGCAGTGGCTGCCCGCCCCCGCCTACCTCCAGCGGCCTCCCGCACTCCCCCTCGGCCACAAGAACCACCTCCGCCGCCTCGGCCTCGCCCCCGTCCTCTACCTGCAGTCCCACTGCCAGGTGGCCTCCGACCGGGACCGCTATGTCCGGCAGCTCATGGAGCACCTGCAGGTGAGAGGGGGCGGGGCGAGAGGGGGCGGGGCGAGAGGGGGCGGGGGAAAATGGAGTGGAGGAGGAGCCAGGCTGGAGCCTAGGGTGGGGATAGGGGGGGCGAGGGAGGAGCCTAGGGTGGGGGTGGGGGGTGGGGGGTGGGGGTGGGGGGGGGGGGGGGGTGGGGGGGGGGGTGGGGGTGGGGGGGGGGGTGGGGGGTGGTGGGGGGGGGGGGGGGGGGGTGGGGAGGGGTGGGGGGGGGGGTGGGGGGTGGGGGGGGGGGGGGGGGGGTGGGGGGGGGGGGTGGGGGGGGGGGGGTGGGGTGGGGGGGGGGGGTGGGGAGGGGGGGGTGGGGGGGTGGGGGGGGGGGTGGGGGGGGGGGGTGGGGTGGGGGGGGGGTGGGGAGGGGAGGGTGGGGGGGTGGGGGGGGGGGGTGGGGAGGGTGGGGTGGGGGGGGGGAGGGTGGGGGGGAGGGTGGGGTGGGGGGGGTGGGGGTGGGGGGGGTGGGGGTGGGGTGGGGGTGGGGGGGGGGGGGGCGAGGGAGGAGCCTGGGGTGGGGTGGGGTGGGGTGGCGAGGGAGGAGCCTGGGGTGGGGTGGGGTGGGGGTGGCGAGGGAGGAGCCTGGGGTGGGGTGGGGTGGGGGTGGCGAGGGAGGAGCCTGGGGTGGGGTGGGGTGGGGGTGGCGAGGGAGGAGCCTAGGGTGGGGGGTGGGGGTGGCGAGGGAGGAGCCTAGGGTGAGGGTGGGGATGGGGGGGGGGGGGGGCGAGGGAGGAGCCTAGGGTGAGGGTGGGGATGGGGGGGGGGGGGGGCGAGGGAGGAGCCTAGGGTGAGGGTGGGGATGGGGGGGGGGGGGGCGAGGGAGGAGCCTAGGGTGAGGGTGGGGATGGGGGGGGGGGGGGGGGGGCGAGGGAGGAGCCTAGGGTGAGGGTGGGGATGGGGGGGGGGGGCGAGGGAGGAGCCTAGGGTGAGGGTGGGGATGGGGGGGGGGGGGGCGAGGGAGGAGCCTAGGGTGAGGGTGTGGATGGGGGGGGGAGGACGAGGGGCTAGGGTAGCAGGGGAGGGGCTAGAGGACGAGGGGGGCTAGGGTGAGGGTTGGAGGGGCCCAGGTGGTTGGAGGGCCTGGGGCGGGGTGGCGGCTGCGGTGGGGTGGGGTGGGGGCCTGGGGGGGGGCGGGGGGGAAAGGCCATGGATTGCGGGGAGGAAGGAGGAAGAGGTGCCGGGGAGAGGTTGAGGTGGTGGTTCTTGTGGCTGGTGGGGGGAGTGCAGGACGCTCCGATCAGAACAGTAAAAGCAAAAAACTGCGGATGCTGGAAATCCAAAATAAAAATAAAAATACCTGGAACAACTCAGCAGGTCTGACAGTATCTGCGGAGAGGAACACAGTTAACGTTTCGAGTCCGTATGACTGTTCATCAGTTCTGTTCTGTTGAAGAGTCAGACGGACTCGAAACGTTAACTGTGTTCCTCTCCGCAGATGCTGTCAGACCTGCTGAGTTGTTACAGGTATTTTTATTTTTAATAAAGTTATAAGGTGTTTTGTTGAAAGTTTGAAAGTGTCTAAGTTGGTAGGAAGCTATGATATCCAAGTAATCTGGAGATAAGAAGAAATTAGGTCACTTAATAATTGCAAAACACCTCTTGCAAAACAAATACAAGCCTCTAGACTTCTTCATAAGACAACATATATCCATACAACAATTTGAACAAAACTTCATTTCATTTAATCTGGTGTTAACTTAGCCTGTCTTTGGAGAGATTGAAGAAATAGTCATGTGAAAGATGCAAAAATCGTGTCCAGTTCACAAGGTGATGCTGCTGTTAAATTCCTGGTTCGTGCAATTGAACGAGGAATGTGTCAGCTCTCAGCAAATGTATTACATTTGGCCCGCTTAGACCTGCAGGGATATAAGTGGCTGGCTTGAATTCATAAGTCTCCATGCAGGCTACCTCGTGGGCTACCTTATGAGCAGTTGGCTGCCTTGAATTAGTTGTAAAAGACGGTGTTAGGCAGGCTGCCATTGCCCAGATCAACAGTCAATCACAGCTGAGTTTCTTTAATGAGTAGCAAACTCAGCTGGCATTCTCCCCAAGTTGTTTCCATTGAAGTTACAGTGTGGGGACAGGCCTTTTGGTGCAATAATGTCAGGATTTACCCTCCATGTGAGCAATTAGTTCTAACCATGTTTATAGCTAGAACAAATCATTGATTTAACCATTGTTAACTTTGGCAGGGAGTTTACCCATTGGAGGTGGTACAGCACAGGTTCACTAAATTAGTTCCAGGCATGAGGGGGTTGCCCTATGCTGAGAGGCTGAGTAAATTGGATCTATATTCGCTGGAGTTTAGAAGAATGAGAGGTGATCTCATTGAACCATACAGGATTCTGAAGGGGCTTGATAGGTAGATGCTGAGAGATTGTTTCTGCTGGTCGGGGAATCTGAAACATGGAGGCACAATCTCAGGATAAGGGTAGGGTTGCCAACTGTGATTAAATGTATTCCTGGGAGTTTCATCATATGACTTGTCCCAATCTCCAGCCATTAGTCAGCCAACAACATCCATCCTTATGATGTAGTGCCTTCCTAAGCCAACTGGAAAGCAAAACAACTCATTACCCCGTTGGATGATGTTTGACTGTCAGCCAAACAACCTTTTTTCCTATTTTTTAAATATATATCTAGTAAAGAGAAATGTTCAAAGAAAATGACAGAAAAAAAAATCTTTTTTAATGTCACAATGATTTTTTTCCTTAGGGTTTCTGTGTCCTGGAGATTGATCTTCAATTCTTGGAGACTCCAGGCCAATTCTGGAGGGTTGGCAACCTGAGAAGGGGCCAACCATTTAGGACTGAGATGAGGAGAAACTACATCACTGAAAGGGTTGTGAATCTTTGGAATTCTCTAACCCAGAGGATTGTGGATGCTCCATCATTGAATATTTTTAAGGCTGGTGTAGACAGATTTTTGGTCTCAGGTATATGGGGGTTGGGCAAGAAAGTGAGTTGAAGCTCAAGGTCATCCAGGATCATGCTAAATAGTGGAGCAGGCTCAGTGGGCTGTGTGGTCTACTTGTGTATGGTTTATTTCTTATGTACTCTCTTCCCAACTGACCAGTGTTACTGCTAGGATTCTGCATTGAAGGTAGAAAAGACAGGCACCATTCTACATCAGGATGTAGTGCTGATCAGAAACCGAACACCTAAGATACAGCATTCAGCAATCAAGTTTTGTTATCGATCAGACCCAAAAAGACTTCAGCCACCCATGGCTGAATGCTGGATTGCATAGTCAAAAACAACCAAATATCTGGCACCAGTAACAGGAAAAGTGAGGCTGTTAAAATCAGTCCCCAGGCTCTCAATTAAAGGCTACTTGAAGGAATATACTTGGTCAGGGGCTTTTGCAGGAAACAAATTGCACAAGGCAATAAATAATATCCTGCATTTTGTGATTGAAGGAAAACAACAAGGGTGTGTTCTTGTGCAATGGTGTGGCAGATACAAGCGAAGAGAACTTGACTTGAGTATTGCTGCAAAAAGAGACATGCCTTTTGTCTTGCACTCATCAGGACAGTTTGCAAGATAAACCAACAGTAGAGGGAACAACAATTTATACTGCACAAGAAGAGACTTGAGTCCTTTTCTAAATTTTATTTGCTGTGGATAAATGGAAAGTTTTAATTTCCCCCTTTTACAAGAAAAGTATGAGACCTGGGTCAATTTCAAAATTCTCTCAAACGGGTTCCAGCTGTAATTTAGTTTTTAGGGATGTGGCAAACACAGTGACATAGATGGTATCTTGCTGTTTCCTAAGAAGGAGCAAGTAAATGGGATGGAGTGGGTCTGGCCAGTACTGAATCTGTAGTAAGCAAGACCTCAGTTAAGACAGAACTTTTGTAAATGATGTGGCTTTTGTAATTGTGGTTTTATGAATTCCGGAGTGAGGTTAATCAATTTAAAAATTTCCGTACAGTATTATTATCTTCCCTCCGTGCAATACAACTGAGGACATTCCATGCAGTTTTTTTGAAACGATAGAATTTTGAGCGTAATGCAAATAGATTGAGAGGAAAAGATTATTCTAACCAACATTAAAATAAACGATTAATTTGCAGATCAGCTTTTCTTTTTAAAACTTGAACGAAGATTGGAAAAACCTTCACTCTGCAGCTGGCCTGTGGCTGGGGGTGTTCGATGATGCTCAGTTTTTGTTTTTAAAGGTTCAACATTAACTACTATCCTATCATGATGACTATAAGTTTACCCAAAATGGTGAAATATAATCCAGCCTATTTGAAGAGGTGGGGGGAAGAGAAAGAGAATGCATCCATTGCATTGTTTTTCAACCAGGGGTTTCCTGGAACCCAAGAGTTACCTGAGCATCCCTAAAGGGTTCCCCATAAAGTTCAGTTCATTTGAAAATTGTACCAAATATAGAAGAATTTTTTTGTGCAAAAAAAAACTAAAATGAAATAATTATGATATGCTAGCGTTGTACAAACCATAATAGTATATTGCAAATATGAAGTATTTAACAGTATAGTTTAATTTTGCATTCTTTTAGTAATGTTTTACTTTGTTTGGGGTTCCGCAGAATTTCACAATATATCAGAGTTCCTTAACAAAAAAAAGGTTGAAAACCCACTGATCTTTCGATTTACACAAAATGTAGTTTGTGCCATTACAGCAGGGGGGCAGTGTAAACCTACAAGCAGAAGGAAACCTGAGGAAGAAATCACAGCAATGGCTTCAACACTGGGTTCAGTCAACTGTAGATGACCAAAATTAAAGCTATTTTGAAATATTCTTCTGCTTTAACTGCGATTATAGAAGCTATCGACACTGCAGAGAGTTTTATTTTGAAATTCAAACTCCCATTTATATTTAAATTATATTGAATCTTACAATATGTGAATACTTTATTTACCCTTCCATGATATTTATGAAAAAATACATTGGGCATGTTTACAGATTGAACAATAATAAAGAGCTATGCATTTTTTTGTTCACTAGTTGAACTGCTACCATCCAGTTTAAACAAGCATTCCTTTTTGACTAAGCTTTACCTAGTTTTAATACTTAAGTGTGCACGGTAGCTGTAACAGCCTTTAATTTAAGCCTGACAGAAAATCTGCATTTACTTAAAATCTTAGTATTCCCATAATTGAATCTGCTGTCTTGGCATATTCTGAAAGGAAGATTTGCATTTATATAGCGCTTTTCCCAATCTCAGGACATCCCTCAGTGCTTGACAGCCAACAAACCACAACTGGATGAGCCAGGAGTGATAAGGTGACTAAAGCAGTTCTCAGTCTGCATTTGGGTTCTGTTAGCAGACAAGGTGCCATTATCAAGAGTGGACTCTAGATGGAGTGCATATATTATAAAGTTTTTAATAAATAGAGAGGTTACCACAAAATGCAGTAGAATCTATTTGTACTGTTTGAAGCTCATTTCTCAATTATAATAGGAACCTCAGTGATTAGGTGGTCATTTATATTTCATGATTACAGTAATTTTGTTTGTGGTCTTGAGAATGACCAAAATTAACTGTTCTAAACTAGATACTAAGTGATGTGGTTGAGCTGATTATCATGTTCACACTGCTGCATGAAGCAAGCTTTGTAGCATCATTTGAGTTGCAACTTATCCTCAGCTTGCTTCTCCTCCTCATTCATAGCCAAAGAAATTTTGTTTTTTTCCTGGTCTGAACGATTCATATATTATTTTTAACTCCTGACTAGGTTTCATGTATACTGCTGGTAAAGCAAATTGATGTTCCTAAGCCTCCGGCAAGCAATTTCCTCTACCTCAGCTGTAACATAAAATGGCTCTTCAGACACACATTGAACAACCCTTGACCAATTTTGTTTCCTTCCCTCTCTCGCACATAGATTGATTCTTATGGCCAGTGTTTACAAAACAAAGACCTGCCTAGTGATCGACTGGTGGACACACTAACAGCCACAACCGAAGATGCAGAGTTCATGGATTTCATAAGCAAGTACAAGTTTCACCTTGCCATGGAGAACGCAATCTGCGATGATTATATGACTGAGAAACTGTGGCGCCCCATGCACTTGGGAGCTGTGCCAATATACCGTGGTTCCCCAGTGGTGCAGGACTGGATGCCCAATCCACACTCTATAATTCTGATTGACAGCTTTGAATCTCCAAAGGACTTGGCGGACTTCATCAATTATCTCGATCAGAATGACGAAGAATATCTGAAGTATCTAGAGTACAAAGAACCAGGTGGTATCACCAACACTTTGCTGCTGGAGAGTTTAGAAAAGAGGGACTGGGGCGTGAATGACATTAGCAAGCCCAACTATTTGAATGGGTTTGAGTGCTTTGTTTGTGATAAGGAGAATGAGAGACTGCGGGCAGAGGAGGCTCACCGACTGCAGCCATCTAAGTTTCAGCCTCCAGGCCCTAGGATAGCTGCTTACAATCACATGGGCTGCCCGCTGCCGGTCCCTGGGTATGGAAACCTTGATGAGATTCCTGAAGATGACAGGTACGTCACCACCATCATTTTGGGTGCACAGAACATACGAGAACACTGGAGAAGTATTTGCGTTTGGCATTCCCTACAACTTGTTCTTAACTTGATCATGCTGTTGCATTTGAAAATACTCCCAATTTGTATGTTCTGTACATAATGGTGGTATTTTTGAATCTGCACTCACTTAGGCAACAGCCCAGATATTGTTAAAAGCAAAAAACTGCGGATGCTAGAAATCCAAAATAAAAATACCCGGAAAAACTCAGCAGGTCTGACAGCATCTGCGGAGAGGAACACAGTTAACGTTTCGAGTCCAGATGACTCTTCAACAGAACTAAGGAAAAATAGAAAAGAGGTGAAATATAAGCTGGTTTAAGGGGTGGGGGGGTGGAACAAGTAGAGCTGGATAGAGGGCCAGTGATAGGTGGAGATAGACAAAAGGACAAAGAGATGTTGAAGGTGGTGATATTATCTAAGGAATGTGCTAATGGTGACATTAAGGGTAGAAAGCAGGACGAGCAAGGTACAGATAGCCCTAGTGGGGGTGGGGTGGGGGGGAAGGGATTGAAATAGGCTAAAAGGTAGAGATAAAAAGATATTGTGATATTTAAGTACACTGCCACACCCTTGCTGTTGAGATAAAGCTAATAACTACAATGCACCCAGTGTACTGGTTCACATTTTTATTGATTCTATTCCAATAGAATTGTATGCACCTCCTTTTTGTTTTAAAGCACATTGGTCTAGAAATTAGGTTGCATATTACCTGATTTTCGGGCTTTGCAGCCGACAAAGTCCCCAAAATGGTGGGCAGGAGCACTCACATACCCCCAGCTGGAAATGTGTCAGCTGTCTTTTTTTCCTTCATTCATGGGATGTGGGTGTGGCCGGCAAGGCCACTGTTTATTACCCATCCTGATTGCCCATGGGAAGCTCATGATGAGCCTCCTGCTGTAGTCTACCACAGTGGTTTTGATACAACTGAGTGAATTGCTAGGCCACTTCAGAGGGTAGATGAGAATCAACCACATTATGTGGCTCCCAGCCCACAGCATTGGCCAGACCGGGTAATGATGGCAGATTTCCTTTTTTTAAAGAGCATTAATGAGCTGGTTGAGTTTAAAACTACAATTTCATGGTCAACATTAGTGATATGAGATTTATTTATTTATATTGTTGAACGTAAATTTCCCAGCTATTGCTGGTTGGAATTTGAACTTGTGTCTCCAGAGTTTTAGCCAGGTCTCTGGATTACTAACCCAGTAACATAACCACAATGCTACAGTACCCTGAATCTTGGGTAAGGATAAACGCAAAGTACTGGACTAATGGATACTTAAAGCCCTATTTCCAGAATTGGTTTGCCCTGAGGCAGTTGACGCTAGATGCACAGGGATACTCGCTCCAGGGAACGCTTGCAACCAAGAAGGTGAGTAATTTACCTGAATCTGGAGCGAGAAAAAGAAGAATCCTCCCAGTCCTGCTGCCCCGGACTCGCCCTGAACGATTCCCGATAATTTTTTTCTCCTTCCTCCTTCTGACCTCTTCCCCCCAATCCGGCTGCTGGTTGTCTCCGGCTTCCCCAAATCTCGTTTACCTGAGGGTCTCTATCGGCAGTCCAATCTGCCAGGTGTTCACTGGACTGGGAGCACCCAAATTTCTAAGCCATTAATTGTTTTCGTAAATAAAATGCAAAAACTGCATTGGCTGGTAACCTGAAAGAAGTGGAAAGTTCTGCAAAAAGCTCAGCATCTGTGAATATCAAAAGCAGATAAGTTTAACCTCTCATGTGTTATCCTTCATTCGAAATGGAGGAGGGGGAGTTGCGGGATTGCAGGTGAACAGCATTTGAAAAGGATCAGAACGATGGTTAAGAGAGCAGAAAACCGCACCAGAGAAGAAATAGAGTGACTTGCATGGTGCCCAGACCCAGGGGTTCTCAATCTTTTCCCTCCTGAGGCCCTCCCTCCTGTGTTATAACAAATTCCACTGCCACATATATGGGGAAACCTGTGGCTGTGCTGGACACCTCAGACTGAGCCTCGGGTGACGGGAGTAGTTTCAGCGGTGAGCCTTATTGTGTCAGCGTGAGCGAGTTAGATTAAGTTACTGCTACTAACTGAATCAAATAGTCATAGGCCCAAGCGCAGAATTAAATATTTATTCAAGAGGAGCGTAGGAGAATGTGTAAGGCCCACATTCTACTTATTCTCTGGTTGTTCAAGATGGACCCCTTGGAACTTTCTCACAGACCGTGGTTGAGAAGCTCTGCTCACAAAGGCCCTGGGAGCTGATTGAATGGCTGAAGTGATAATAACATGAGATCATGGGAAGAAGCATAATAAAACAGATTAAAAACACGTAGTGTGCCTCTACTCTTGCGACTAACTGAGGAGTGGAGGGTAAGGCAGGTCTGACACGTGCAGACACAATGGACTGAATAGCCTCCTGTTCTGCACTTTATTTTATGATTCTAAGTTTTTTTTTCTTTCTAGATGCAGTAACCTAAACTACTTCAATAATTTGCCATTTCATCCCTAAGTACTAACTACTTTCCTCCACATTAGCAGATCTTTGCTTGAAAGTGTGACATGCATAATTGAGTTTCTGGATTACCTGCTGCAGGTACCACATGCTGACGTATAAAAATGTGGTGATGTAATCTGTACATGGCCAGGCCAAGCAAGTAATGGATGCTTATGGAAATAACAACAATGTGAGCTGTTAAGCCAGCTCTCAATGCCAATTTTAATTGACAGCAAATTCTGTTGGTGTTTCAAATCCTTTAAGCTTAAGTCTTGCCTACATTCTCCTTGTTTAATGGAGAAATAATGAGAGATTAGGAGAGTTTGAATCAGATGCTTGCTTTTGAAATTGAACTTGCTCAAAAGAGATGATAGGGAGTTGCTGATAAAACTGAGTTACGGATTTCTTACTCAAGAGCTGAAATCACACAAAAATGAGGCAAGTTAGTGCTGACAGTGCAAGCATTAACCTGCCTGTACTTTTTAAATTTGCGTGATGTGTTATACAGTTCATTAGGGTTGAAATTCTGGCTGGGACTGTACAACAATTGTAGGACAACTGCACAGACACTGCAGGGAAGTTTTCAAAGTAAATTGCAGTTAGTGATGTGGATGTGAATAGACATGTTAGGATTGCAGCGATGGACTATGCTTGGTAGGCAGGATATATATGAAAATATTGGCAAGTCATTACTGTAGATATTTACAACAGCAACTTGCATTTATATAGCATCCTTAACAAGTAAAACATCCCAAGGTGCTGCACAGGGGCATTATAAAACAAATAAGTAGTGTGTTCATGCATTGACTTCTACTGCAATTATATTGAAGCTTTGACTAAGTACTGCGTTTTGATTCTGTTCTGAGCATCATTTACTCTTGGTGCTTTCCCCTCGAAATTATGGAGGAAGGAAGGAGATGATGGAGTGAGAAGTAGTTGCTGCCTCCCTTTAGGTCAGTTAAGGAAACATTCAGAGATTAGCTCATATCAAAAAAAGATTGTGGTGTGTGGGTCAATTTAGGGAGTTGCAGAGTCGCACTTTGTGAGGATAGGGTGGGGCAGGGGGGTCCTAATGTAAGTTTTTGTTCCAATTTATTCAAACGTATTTGTAAATATTTCTGCTTGTTCACAGGTAATGTTCTGTGACAATGCCCAGAATGTTTAGCGATGTTGATATGTCAGCAAGAAAAAATGAAGTGCAGTAGCTACAGCAACGACAATGTTTTGACAGAAGTAAAACAAAGCACAGCAGACTTACAAAGCGATAGGTTTGGTTAAATATTTTCCACCGTTAAAATAATTACGCTTCTGATAGAAATCTTGTAATCAAACATACAGTGAGCTTTAATTAGTTGCATAGAAAAATACAACGCAAACTAAATATTGCCTTTCAAGGATTTCAGCTAAACACTACACTGATGGACCAATGGCTGCTTTTTGTGTTGGTGATGGCAGTTTGCCATTGGGTATATCAAATGTTAAAATCTTCTGCCTGAGAGTCCTGGTTAGAAAAGGGGGTAACAACCTTTTATTTCATTGTTGAATGGTTTTTAAGAATCTACAGGATTGATTCTTATAAGTTTTTTTTATTGATTTATGGGTGTGGGCGTCGCTGGCTAGGTCAGCATTTATTTCCCATTCCTAATTGTCCTTGAGAAGGTGGTGGTGAGTGAGTTATTGGGAATATAGTGTATAACAAAGTCAAATTTATTGAATGGGACACATTTAGATGGAGCTTTCCTTATATTCATTCAAAGGAACATTGATGTAGGGGCCAGCATTTACTGCCCTTGAGAAGGTGTTGGTCAGCTGCCACATTGAACCACTAGAGTCCATATGATGTAGGTACGCCATGGTGCTGTTAAATAGGGAGTTCCAGGATTTTGACCTAGCGACAATGAAGGAACGGTGATATACTTCCACGTCAGTGTGACCTGGAAGGCGATGGTGTTCCTAAGTGTCAGCTGGGCTTGTCCTTTTAGGTGGTGGAGGTCATGAGTTTGGGAGGTGGTGTCGAAGAAGGTGATACTTGCTCACAATAAGTCAGTTGGCCCAGGACTATTTCACTGGTGACTTTGATCAGTGTTCACTACTGAAGTACAAAGTGTGAAAATGCGTAGCGATGCAAAGGTTACATTTTTCTCATACCTGATTAAAGCAGTACCAAACTTTGCAGAATGGCTTCAAAGATCTCAGGAACAAAACACTGCAGTTTATTACAGCGATAGCATTAATTACTGTGCATATTAAAAACCAACTGGGAAGGTAGCTGATCAATTTTGAACATCAGTATTATGGTGGACTGCTGTCGGGGTTGTAGCTCAAGTGTATTAAATTGGATACTAGCCCAAAGCTGAGTGGATACTAAAATTAAAACTGTTGTATTGATTAATAGTCAAAGATGGAGTTGGAAGGGTATGGATAGTTTTGCACTGGAGTAATCCATTGATCTGACACAGTATGGCAGGTTAGTGGGATTAATTAGGGTTACAGGGTGTAGGATATCTGTAAAAAGTCCTTTGGATATAATTTACATTTTTAAAATACATAACACTGAGGGCTGAGGTACAGGAAATTACCAAAGCATAGCCTAGAAATGGTAAATCAAGAGGAGGGATAAGGTGATGCCAGGTTTAAGGTTGAAAATCCTTTTGCCGTTGTTTGAATGAGAGGATCAAGAGTTCTGTGGTTTTGGTTCCTCTGGATGATAACTTGTAGTAATGGCTGGTGCAGTCAATCTGAACTTCAGCATCATGATTATGCAGGAAGACAGAAGCACATGGAAGGTTTGAGAGCATTCATCGGAAATTTCCCCCAGGGCTCAGGACTGACTAGTGTCTGCTGCCTTGTGTGTGATTTATTTTCCCACAGGCTGTGGCAGTTTGGTACCCAGCTTTTATCTATCTTCTCCTTACCTACAATATGCTGGTAGTTTCCGTAAGGATTTTATTGGTCGTGAAATGCTATAGGATGTACTGAGTCTGTGAAAGGTACTATATAAATGCAAGCTTTTTCTCATATGGAAGCCAGAAATATAACAGCGTAGGACTTTAATAAAAAAAAAGGTATGCACAAGTAGGAGGATTAAATGCAAGGAGATTTTTTTTTAAGTAAGAAAATAGCTGTGCATTGGCTGCCAAATGTATGAATGCTTATGGGTTCGGCTTTCGTCAAGAAAACTTTTTGTCGAAATGAATTATTTGATGATATTCCACTGCAATGTACTATTAAACCTGGCTTGTCTGTATTTATAGAGGTATGACTGTTAATTTTAGAAATTCAGCACTGGTATGTTCAGAATCTTCTGGGTCACCCCATCATTTAATGCAGCCAAATTTCATTTCTGTAAAATGTCCATTAACCAAATTGCCCAACCTGTAATAAAATCAATTGGAAAGCTTCCACTTAACGTCTGCATTCCTCTGCCCAGTTTCATTCCTCACTGCAAAGTCACCCTGTTATCATGATTCATTGAAGCGTTGATGGGTTTTTTCTCCAAAAAGAAACATTCTGATTGAGCAGACACATTAGGAGAGCAAAGGCAGGATCAACAAAAGTAAAAAAACTGTCCAAAAATATTCCCACTTTTGTTTTCTTTATTCTTTCATGGGAAGTGGGTGTCACTGGCAAGACCAGCATTCATTGCCCATCGCTAATTGCCCTTGAATTGAGTGGTTTGCCAGGCTATTTCAGAGGGCAGTTAACAGTCACATGGAGGCCAGACTGGGTAAGGTTGGCAGATTTCCTTCCCTAAAGGACATCCATGAACGGGATGGGTTTTTACAACAATCGATGATAGTTTCATAGTCACCAGTTTCGTTATTCAGCTATTAATTGAATTTAAATTCCACCAGCTGCCATGGTGGGATTTGAACCCATGTCCCCAGAGCATTAGTCTGGGCCTCCAGTGACGTTACTACTATGTCACCATCTCTCAGCCTGTGTGTGGATTTCAGTGTAAGTCAATCGAATGGTGATGTTGTTAGTCACCAGTTGCTTACTGCTTTAATGTTGTGCTGACAGTTCAGTCCCCATAGCCATGTAGAAACATACTTCTCAAATCCTTCTGCAGCCACGCCCCTATCTCCATAGCCTCCTCCAGCCTTACCAAATCTCTGTCCTTCTCCAATTCTGGCCTCATGCACATGGACTTTCATAGCTCTACCATTGGCAGCTGTGCCTTCCTCTGGGCCCCAAGTTCTGGAATTCCCTTCGTAAATCTCTCTGCCTCTCTACCTCTTGCACCTTTTAAGATGCTCCTTAAAACCTCTTTGACGAGGTTTTGGGTCACCTATCCTAATATCCTTATGTGGCTGAATGTCACATTTTGTTTGATGCTCCTGTGAAGCTCCATGGGTTATTTCATTACAGAGTCAGGGGACGAGTAGCAGAATGGATAACAAACTCGCTACAAAACAGAACAGAGAGTAGGGGTTAAGAATAGCTACTCAGACTGGCAAAAGGTGGGAAGTGGTATTCCACAAGAAGCGATGCTGGGACTACACTTGTTCTCTATTTACATAAATGACTCGAACTGAAAATCAGAGGAACAATTTCAACATTTTCAGAAAACACCAAATTGGGGGAGTGTAGGTAATACTGAGGAATATTGCAAAAAATAAAGATATGAAATGCCGAATGGTCATGAGATTGAGGAATGTGTGCGATGCATTTCAGTAAAAGAATGAGGAGGTCCCATACTCTTCGGGAAAATAAAACTCTTAATGGGGGAGAGGAACAAAAGGATGGAAGGGTTCAGATATACAAATCACTATAAGTAGCCACGTTGGATAATAAGGACATTAAAAAAAAACACTTCCATCATTTCCACAGGGATATAGTTTACAGCATAGAGGCACTGGAGAAGGTGCAAGAAAAGATTTACAAGTATGTTACCAGATCTGAGAAGCCATACCTATCAGGAAAGATTGAACAGGCTGGGGCTCTTCTCTGTGGAAAAGAAAAGGCTGATGACTGACCTAGTATAGATTTTTAAGATTATGAAGGGGTTTTATAGGATAGTAACATAGATGTTTCTACTTGAAGAGATCAAAACTAGAAACCAGACATATATAAGAAAGCCAATAATAAATCCAATAAGGAAATCAAGAGACGCTTCTTTACCCAGAGTGTGGTTTGGCTTCTAATGTAGAATTTGCTGCCACAGGGAGTATTTAAGATGTGTCGGGGAATCTCAATAAACACAGAAGGGAGATAGCAATAGAAGGTAAAGCTGATGGAGCCAAATGAGCAGAAGTGGGGACAAGGCCTTGTGTGGAGCATAAACACCGACATAGGCCAGTTGGACTGAACAGCCTGCTTCTGTGCTGTGCATTCTATGTAACTCTTTGTTCAAGTATTTTTCTAGTCTGTAGTGCAATTAGTTTGTGCACTACTTATAAAAGCTAATGTACTTATTCCAGTTAATATTGCAATTAATTAAAAGAGCCTGATTAAATTTATTGTACTGTTGCATTTGAATTAAACCATATTTGTTTATTAGTTTACTTTGAAGACTCTGAAAAGCATCTTTCCAAAAGAAAATAAATTTTATGAGCTACAGTGTATAACAGAATGGATGGATGAGTCACCACATTTAAGAAAGATACATTTCAATTATTTTAATATAATTTGAAGACCAACCTTGACTTGTGCATGGTCGAGGTTTAGATTCTGCGCTATCATTACAGTCATCTTTAAAACAGCAAAGTCATTCATTGTATTCAAGAATCCAGCCTTGAAATATCTGTTAGAGAGAGTGCGGGCCGTTTGTTTTGAGTGGCAAAGTATCTCCTTTTCAAAAAAAGGAAATGGAAGTCACAACATCATCAGGATCTGTAGGTAAATGGAGAGAACAGTTTGATACAGACAAAATTGAGCTCGTACACTTCGAGATTAAGGATAGGAAAAGAAAATCAACAAAATCTTATAGAGTAATTTACGGCACAGAAGGAAGCCATTCGGCCCATTGAGTCCATGCCGGCAGTTGGGTTGGGTGGGGGCAGCAGAAATTGAAACTTCAGTGCCTTGGGTCACAGAGCTTATTTTGAATCTCAAGTGAATGTACAGTCTGCTCAAATACACTCCCAACTGGATGAAAAGATGTGGAAACAAACAACAGTGGACAGGACAGAAAGGGGCAAAATGTTAAAGACTAATGTAGATGCAGGGAAGGATACTTTTAACTTTTACATGTTAACCACAGAGGCAGAATAACTGCATGGATTTCTGGAGTCTTTTGGAGAATCTCATTCTCCAACCCGTGATATAATCGGAAAATACTTCAACAGAGTTTCAGCATCAGAAGGATACAGACCACAATAGTTGCCAAAGAATGCTTGTTGAATGGTGGGCAGAGGGTGGTAAAAGTGCTGCACAAGTCAGTGTATATTCACAAAAGAAAGAACTGTGATCCATTAAAATAACCTACTGTGCAGTTATTGAGTATCCTTTTAAGCATTTTATGTCACAATCTTGCTATTTCCATTAAGTGCACTTTGCCTAGACATGTTAACTGACCTATATTCTGAAACATTAGAGTCACAGTAAAGTTGAGTGACACGGCAAAGTTAAGTGTATATCCTGAGTGAATAACAATTGTGAAGTAACCATCCTGTATCTATTCAGTGGTCGGGAAAATATTTATTTCAGTATGTGTAAAGTGAAAAAGTAAACATTGAGCATGAAAAAGGGGAAAATCTACAGGGAGGGGCAGTCAATCAGTTTTGAATAGGTTTTTGAAAGGAGGAAGTTAATGACAGATTTGGGGGTAAAATTCCAGAAGCCAGGCTTATAACAGGAGTGAAATTCTACAGGGCTTCCTTTCCTCCACCACCTTAAATATGGTGAGAACCCGCTTTGCATCAGCAGAGCAGAAAATGCCCCACAGAAATTTATAGCCACTGAATATAGTAGGCTGGATTCAAGGTAGTTGGAAGACGGAATGGTGTAGGTAGGGAGAGCTGTGAGACCAGAAAGGATTGCTCAGATAGGGGTGGAGTGAGAGGTTTGAGGATGTGTGTGTCAATTCTTGAGCAGGAAGGCTGTGTGGTTTTGCAAGGATGGGAGAAGATGGAGGAGAGGACGTGAAACACAGTTTGCAAGTAATCATTCTCTTGTGGAAAAAAACAATACTGAATTTCTATAGGCCACTGTCATTGCATAATTTGACTTAAATGAGTTTGATTGCAATAAGTCACTCTTGTTTACAGTTTGTGATCTTTATTGGCTTAAGGTATAGGCTTGAGACCAGCCTACATTTTCATTAAATTAAATTAAATTAAAAATAGTGCATGAGATACAATTCAAAAACTCTTCCACTTCTGCAGCAAGCTGTTAATTTTCTTTCAAAGTTTGATAGTACAGTTCTCTGCATAACCTGTAAAATAAACCAGAAATAGCTAAGTGGCATTCGAATTCTACTTGTATATTATTCTTAATGGAAATTGCTAATTATGTCATGAGTTAATAAACTTGAGCTTTTCACCCTTGTTAAGGAGGCAACCTAACTGAGATATTTAAGGTAATAAGTGGTATAGAGAAGCCAAATCTAGAATGTCCCTTGTTGATCAAAACCACAATAGCAGTGCAAGGGGGATACATATGCAAACTGACAATGGACAAATGTAGGAGTGGTGCCAGGAAGCTCTTCCCATACAACACACAGATTCTACTCCAGGTAAGACAGCGGTGACAAACCTTGGAATTGTTTATGGTTTAATTGGATGCAGCGGGATTGGCCTTTGTCTTCTGGTACCAATTTAGGATTGTTCCGCAAGATTAGTAACCAAACTATTTCTTGTTAATCCTCCCCCTGCCTAACTCTTTGATCTTGTTTGATGCCTTCTTGCAGTTGGAAACAAATGTGGCAACAAGATTACTGGCAGAGCCTCGACCAGGCTGAAGCACTGACCACTATGATTCACCGAAATGAGACCGACCCAAGTAAACTGTGGGATTATGTTCATCAACTGATAACAAAGAGGAGCAAACACTAACGTTGGGACTGAAGACATCTGTGACTGCTGCTTGATTATTGGCTGCTGGATAAACACTACTATCACTGGTCTGGAATTTTGTGAATCCAATTATCATGAACTTTATGGACCCTTTTATATATAGATATATTTTTATTGAAAACAGTTTCTTACAACTTTTATACTTTTTAAAAGCTCTTTTCATATTTATCCTGCTAAAATTTCCCCCAAAATAGATAGTTTTCTTTTGTTTGGGAGGGACAGGGAAAGAAGCATTCAAACTGAATAAATTAGTAAGCAATTTGGAAATCCAGTGGTCTTGCACGCACTATATTTCCATTGTGTTAAAAATGGTGCTACTTAGAAGGTTTGAAACTTGTTTCACCTTTTGGGAGATGTTTGGTTTGGAATTGAAGTTTGAAGGTGCTGTCGCCAACCTGTGCAAATTTTTCCCTCACGAAATTTGTGTGGGACAGAGGCCAGTGATGCTGCAAACATGGGCTCCTCTCTCTAATTTCTCTCCAGCTGCAATCTGTAGACAGTCTTTAAATTACACTGCATATTTCAGCACCACAGTTTATATCAAATTTGACTTTTTAACCTTTAACCCTTTCAATCTGGTTACGCCTTCTGTTTTACAGGACTTCACATGAGCACTACAGCACAGTAACAGGCCATTTGGCCCAAGAGTTTATGCTCCACATAAGCCCCTATATGCCCTGTCAATATAACCTTCTATTTCTTTCTCCTTCATGTACTTATCTAGCTTCCCCTTAAGTGCAACTATGCTATTTGCCCCTTGGTTACATTTGCCTCAGGGTTCCACTACCCTCTGGGGAAAGAAGTTTCTCCTGAATTATCTATTGGATTTATTGGTGACTATCTTATATTCATGGCCCCTAGTTCTGGACTGCCAAAAATGGAACAATCTTCTCTACATTACCTTGTCAAGCCCCTTCAAGTCATTTCTCACTCTTCTCTGTCTTAGAAAAAAGAGGCCCTAACATGTTCAGCCTTTCCTGATATTTGTACCCTCTCAGTTCTGATATATTACTGGTGAATCTTTTTTTGCATTTGCACCACTGCTTCACTATCCCTGTTGCAATAAGGACATCAGATCTGTGCACAGTAGCCCAACATGGCTAACCAAAGTTTTATATAAGTTTAACATAACTTCTCTTTTGAATTCTTTTCCAGTAGCTGATCTGTACTGCCCTTTCCACATGGAGTTCAGACCAAGTGTAATCTTCGGTTGCAGTATTTGGAGGTTGAAAGGATAATTAAGCCATGACATGCAGATGTAATTTAGTCCTCATTTGAAATCGGTGCTTTCTATAATTTTATTTTTTAATACGTATTTTTGATGTCTGCATTTATAATAGAGATGGCCTGTGTAAACCTATCACACTGTTGCAAGTGTGTATTTATAGTATGAAGCAGTTTCCAATTTAAATGGGGGCATAGAAATTTATAATATAGGAGAGTTTTTTTAATATATTGCAGATTGGAGAATTGATATTCACACAATGTAATTTCAAAGCAGAAGGGTTTCCAGTCCTGAAATGCACTGCTTAATGGTGTTATCATGCCAGGGAAAAACTATCACCTGGAAGGAAGGTGGAACAAGGAGGAAGAAGAAGCTATAAAAAACACATTCACAAAGATGTTCTTGAGGCATGCTGTCTGTATTGGTACCTTGGGAGCCGCCATTGTAGACCTTCTTGAAGATTCATTATGTGCCAACTTGGAAATGCTTCCTCTGTCTTTTCAAGGTTACTCGATCGTTTATCATTTGGTCACTGGGGGTATAGTGCTTCAGGCTTCCTTGTACACTTCTCAGTGATTGACAGTGTCGATGTTGGAGCAAGGTTAATTGGTGCCTGAGGGAGACCTAAGATCCACTTGAAAACTGTCAGTAGCTCAATTTATCTCAGGTTTTCAGCCATTTCCCAAGGTTTATGAAATATGAATCTTGCAGTTAAGTTTTAATTTTTTATTAACCCCATAAATCAAAAAGGCTAGTTATGCCATATTGTGATTTTTGGCTACTTTTGACAAAATACAAACAGTTTATGGTACAGGCATAACCAAGAAAGGTAGCGAGAGAATAGTAAGAAGATTAAGATGATTTAAGATGTAACTCTTCTATGGATAGAGGAAGATCTTAAGTCACTGAAGAAAGCCACAGTTTGACATGAGCATAGTGTCAAATGTATAGCACATGATTGACCTGGCCCTTGTGAAATATTTTCTGGGTTCCAGGTTCAAGTCTCACTTCAGAACTCGATGGCCACGGAAAGTGCATTCATAATGTGGCCAAACAGGTGGAATATTGGCTGTAAATTCTTCAAATGTGCCGAATGGCAGGCGGCAAGAGTGAGAGAGTTTCCTGGTACTGCAGAAGGGAATGGCAAACCACTGCAGTACTTTACCAAGTGTAATCATGGACCAATCCAATGGAAGTCCATGGTCTCTTAGGGCATGGTACCTGAAGGAGGAGGAGGAGAGCATCACTACAAACAATCTGTTATCAAATTAGCAGTACAGCCTCTTCCATTTAAAACATCTGTTTTTCTTTAATTTGTATATAAATCCCACAATGGGAAAAATAGTGGAGTAAGCATGTTACCTGCCTATAGGGCAAGCATCAGGTTATTGGGTTACTCATGGAGTAAACCGCTGATCCTCCTTTTCCCCATATGCCTCTCAAGTGTTGGTGGATCATGACACAATTATTGATTATAACACATTATACTACACGTCAGTAAGGTTTAACTAGTTCCAGATCATACTGATTACAGAATGTGTTGCCCTGCCCAAAAAAAGTTCATTGTTGAATGTCTTTTTAGTATTCACCACTATACTGCTCAAGTAAATCTTTTTATAGTACAATAACTCAGCTGTTCATTATTACTGTTAATTTTATACTTTGATCCTTGTAGGACGAAATTCTTTCCTGTTTGGTTTTATTTTATACACTAGTGGCTTTAAGTTACTGCCAATGCCCCATACAACGTGGATAGTCAATCTGATGAATGATTGACATGTTAAATCTATGGGTGAATTATTGTGAATCGATGAGAGGGGAATTATTTCCCCTAACTGGCTGGGTGCAGTACTAACAATTATAAGATTAAAGGGGGAGGCGCTGGTGTAGTGGTATTGTCACTGGACTGGTAACAAATAGAAAAAAGTGAAGAGTGCCCTCATAGAATCGTCCTGCACAAAAGGAGGCCTTTTGGCTCATCATGTCTGTGCCAGCTAGCTGTTTTTGCAGAGGTGGATGACAATCTGGTTGCATTTTATAAATTGTGATACAGACAATATTGAACATTTTGCACAAATACAGAAGTACAGAATTATTGCATTAAGTCAGACGGACTATGACATGTCAGACAAGTGCCCTGTTAATTTATTTTGTCTTTTTTTTCTGTTCTTTTCACTTTAATTTTATGCATTACTGATGTATTAAAAGCTTCTTGTGAGGAGCTTGTTCTGGAAATGTCCTGGAATATAGGTTGACATTATTAAAAAGAGAGTCTTGTCCTCAGTGACTGAGGACTTGCTGTTTTTTCTTGATCTTGTATAAGCTAAAAGGAAAAAGTTATTCTCCAAACATATAGATAGTGTATTTAAAATCAATAAAAATATGAAAAATAAACTTTTTGCAACTCCTTGAAACACATGCATGATCTATCAGTAAACCAGTCAGTTGTCAGAGACGATTTTTTAAAATTAGTTCATGGGATGTGAGCGTCACTGGCTAAGCCAGCATTTATTCCCCATCCCTAATTGCCCTTGAGAAGGTGGTGGTGAGCCTCTTGAACCACTGCAGTCCATGTGTTGTTGGTACACCCACAATGCCGTTAGGGATGGAGTTCCAGGATTTTAACCCAGCGACAGTGAAGGAATGGTGATATCATTCCAAGTCAGGATGGTGTGTGACTTGGAGGGGAACTTGCAGCTGGTGGCGTTATCATGTATCTGAAATTCAATGCTATTAGTTTGACTACAACGTTATGGCTAATGCTACTATGAATTCCACCCTCTCCCCAGATTCCACAATCCTCCTGAATTCCACTTCTTCTCTGCACACATTCTTCTACTTGAATCCTGCAATTTCCTGCTCTAATTCATGCTTTCAGAAGACTTCCAAACCTTCCTGCTATTACCCTTGTGCACTTAAATTGCAACCACAGTGTCAGTTAATCATTACTTCCTAACTTACATCACTCCTGTACTTGGTGTCAATTTGGCTCACTGGCTGCCCTTTTGCTTCCCTGTCAGAGGGCTGTGAGTTTAAGCAGCTGTCCAAGAATTGTCTTCAACAACAACTTTCATTTATGTTAGCATTTTCCAATATGCTTCAATGGTGCAGTTGGACTTCTGAGAATGGATATTGAGCCAAAGGAGACTTTACGAGACATGACTAAAAGGTAGTTCATCAAGAGGTGGGTATTAATGGAAGTCCTAAGGGAGGTAGAGAGGCAGAGATTTAGGGAGAACGTTCAAGAGTAGGGCCAAGACAGCATAGCCACCAGCAGTGTAGCAAAGGAAAAGGAGGATGCACAATAGACCAAATTGAAAGAGTGCAAAGTTCACAGTAATGTAGGGCTAGATGAAGTTATGGGGATGGATGAGACTATAGAGAGATCTAAAAACAAGAATGAGAATTAATTTGAGGTGTTGGCAGCAGGACCTAATCTAGATACTTCAGTGCAGTACTGAAGCAAAGCTGCATTGTCAGAAGTGGTACCTTTTGGATCAGGTGTTAAACTGCTGCCCTGTTTGTTTGGGGGGATGGAAACTATCCCATGACACAGTGTAGAAGAAGATAAATGGTGATAGGGTGGGAAATGTTGATGTACAAAGGGACCTGGTGTCTTTGTTTACCAATCACTGAAAACAAGCATGCAGGTGCAGCAAGCAGTTAAGAAGGCAAATGGTATGTTGGCCTTCATTGCGAGAGGACTTGAGTACAGGAGCAAGGATGTCTTACTGCAGCTGTACAGGGCCTTGTACCTGGAGTATTGTGTGAAGTTTTGGTCTCCTTACCAAAGAAAGGATATGCTTGCCATAGAGGGAGTGTAGCAAAGGTTCACCAGACTGATTCCTGGGATGGCAGGATTGTCATATGAGGAGAGATTGGGCCGACTAGGCCTGTATTCACTGGAGTTTTAGAAGAATGAGAGGGGAATAAAAGATAACATTCTGACAGGGATGGATAGACTGAATGCAGGGATGGTGTTTCCTCTGGCTGGTGGATCTAGAACAAGGAGTCACAGTCTCAGGGTACAGGGTAGACTGTGGATGAGGAGAAATGTCTTCACTCAGAGGGTGGTGAACCTATGAAATCCTCTACCACAGAAGCTGTGGAAGCCTAGTCACTGAATATATTTAAGAAGGAAGTAGATGGATTTCTGGATTCTAAAGGTGTCAAGGGGTATGGGGAGAGAGCGGGAGTACAGCATTGAGGTAGAGGATCAACTACGATTATATTGAATCGTAGAGTAGGCTCGAAGGGCCTCCTCCTGCTGCTATTTTCTATGTTTCTAAGAGTACTCTTTATCCCTTAACCAACATCACTAAAACATTATCTGGCTATTGTTTGTGAGACCTTGGCTCAATGCAAATTGGCTGTCAAATTTGCCTACATAACAACAATGACTGCACTTCAAAAATAGTTAATTAGACCATAAGACATAGGAGCAGAAATTAGGCCATTCGGCCCATCGCCAAGCCCAATTGGCTGTAAAGTTTTTACAAATCCCTGAAGATGTAAATACTGTGACTCCTATCAACGCAAGATGGCCATCTAAAACCAATCTTGCTCAGAGAACCAAAATATAAATTTTTTCAGCCTTTTCTTGAAACGTGGTGAAAGAACACACTTGAAGAAACCAAGGGCTGCATGAACAGAGCCAGGAGATGGGCCATGAGGATCAGTAAAAGGCAATTGTTATTTAGTTAGGCTGATATGGAGGCCAGAGTGTCTGATTTTCTGCTCCGTTTCAGAAAAAAAAGTGCTAGGAGCTATCTTGCTGTTTTGGAGCTATGCTACAAGTCATGTGCAGATTTAAACCCAGGTCTTCCTTCAATGCATCATAAGATAAAACTAAGAATCCTTCTCTCCCCACTACCCAAGGCACTCTTATTCTATTCTCTCCCCTTTCTTCCTCCTCTCCCGAAGAGCTGCCACTTATCAGACTTTATCTTAAAAAAAACAGAGACAGTCAGTTTCAGTTCTCAGTGGGATTGCTGCAAGTTTGAATTTTGCTTAAAAATAACGAAACTAAGTGGTAAGGATAAGTATCACACTGAGGTTGGGGGGGATGAGTAGAGTGTTCTGATCTCCGTTGCTCGCAATGACATCACGTCGGTACAACTGCGCATGCATCGCATAGGCAGCAAATGCAGCCAGATGTAAAAGGTGTTATAAAACTGCAGGTTTTGTTCTGCAATCTTAGTCATTTCCTGTGTTATGGGCCTTGACCCTTGACCTCAGGAAATATTTAATTTTCCTAAGCTGAGCAGAAAAAACAGGTACAAACTGGGGCTCTTTTCTCAAGAAAAGAGAAGGCTGAGGGGTGAACTAATAGGTCTTAAAAATGATGAAGTGCTTTGATAGGGTGGATGGAGAGAAGATGCTTCCACTTGTGGAAAAGTCTAAAACTACAGCAGATAAAATGTAAGATAGTCACCAATAAATCCAACAAAAGGTTCAGGAAAAATTTCTTTAGTCAGAGAGTGATTACAATGTTGAACCTGCATGGAGTAGTTGAGGTGACTAGCATAGATGCATCCAAGGGGAAGCTAGATGAGTACGTGAGGGAGAAGGGAATTGAAGGCTATGCTGATAGGGTGAGATGAATTGAGAGGGAGGAACTTCATGTTGAGTGTAAACACTGGCAGAGACCCGTTGGGCTGAATGGCCTGTTTTGGTGCTGGAAATTCTATGTAAGGCACAATGTATTCCCATGGTCAGATTACAATGGTCTATACAGATTCGGGATGTGTGTCTATACTTGCACAATAACAGAAGATCCAACTGGCCTATTGTCAATAACTTGCATGGATTGTAGATGCTGAGGTAGTGTAACACTTGGAAGAAAATGTATGCCATTTGCACTCAATGGTGTTGTACAGTGTTGAGCATAGTTCAGCAGGTCTTATTAAGGCATTTGTAGTCTTTAGGTAGTTCAACAGTAAGTATTTATTAACTACGAGAAACTATATACATAGATACAGTAAAGGTCCAAGCTAGGAGCTGTCTCCATGCTTGCTTCTACACATGGCTCTGTCCAACACTATGCTGACCCCTAGTTGTGGGTCATGTGTTCTCTTACATGACCGTGTGGGCAGTACTCTACTCAGTCCCTTATACTATACCTCCCCCAAGACTTCATCTAACGTATTTGAAAGTTACCCCAGTTTAGCGCATGTATTACATCATTACTACCACTCCATCTCCCCACCTCTAGTCTCGAAGATTCATAGGTTCAGGCAGTCTAGAGGCCTTAAAACTTTTCCATATCTGTCGGAGGAGTGGTTGGCTCTGTCGCTGCAGGTAAGCTTTGTTGAATTGGAGCTTGTTCTGGCATCTGTCAGTACTGGACTCAGTCCCACAATAACCCTTATGCGCCAGACCTTTATACTACAACTGGAGCTATATATAACTTTATTTAGCTGTTAAGGAAGGCTTGTAAAGCAGCACTCTACCAACCGATCAAGGTAAATTAAAGTCTCTTGGTTGATTCTTCATTTGATGAGGTGCCAAGAATAGGGAGAGAGAGTATAAAATTTACACTAGATTCCTTTAAAGCAATTTGTATTTCTGCTGCTCTAGCCGTGGTATACTTGAATTTGATTGGTTTGCTGGTTATCATTGTGCTGTAGGTTGAGCTGCAACAAACTTGGGAGACTTCAAATTGTTCTGAAAAGCACATTCAAGTATTGGTGCAGTTGTTATCGAGGAGTGGGACACAGGTTCATGTCTGTGATCTGACTCGTTGCCGATTTGCTCTCTGCTGCATCAACTTGGGGAAGCATCATTCAGAGGCTTGATCGCAATATGAACTGCAGAAATCCTGCAAACTTCATTATAGTTTCCTTACAAAGAGTGTAGTCTATTCATTGTTAATGGCTGTCAACCATCCCGGCTTCTAAGGAAGCCAATTCCTGACACTCTATCTAAGGGAAATGCAGAATGGAGACCAGGAGGCAAAAAAGGAAAGCTCAGAGAGGAAGTCACTCTGGACACACTCCTGCATACCCAAGAGAAGGCTATAATTCCTACTGGCTGGAATTTGGCATCATTGTCTGATGCATCTCCCCAGTTAGGAAAGTGCAATCAGATATAAAGAAATGGCAATGTCCAAATTGAAAATTTGCTTTTAAAATGTGTCATTCATCAAATTAAAACATATATTCTAATTGGTTTATTTGCATGCTTTGCAATCACAGTAAAGCTAGTGTTTAGTTACTTTGTAAATGAAATTCCTCCTCCTATCTAAAAGCTCGTCTTTTTCTGCATTTCTCCATTCCTGTTTCAAAATCACCATCATTAGAAACCTATAGAAAGGTGCCTTGATAGTAAAGACATTGCCCAGCATGAAAGTGAGTCGAATAGTTCAGAACTCTCCCAGGTCTGATCCTCCATTCATGTTAAGTTAACATGTCAGCCCAAGGCAGCAGTGACCACAGTATCTCTGACCTAAAGGAGTGGCCAGATCAGCCAGGCTTCTCAATCCTAGATTGACCAGGGAAGTTATGCTGAACCTCTCACTAGGCTATGACCTACGGTATTTTGTCCAATCCTAGACATCGCACTTTCGGAAGGATGTGAAGGTCCTTGACAGGGTGCAGAGGAGATTTACCAGGCTGAGGGGAGATTTGATAGAGGTGTTCTAGATTATGGCAGGATTTGATAAGATAGACAAAGAAAAGCTCTTTCCATTAGTTGATGGTACAAAGACTAGGGGTCACAAATTTAAGGTTTTGGGCAAGGGATCAAGGGGAGATGTGAGGGAGAACTTTTTTACGCAGTGATTGGTAATGACGTGGAACTCGCTGCCTATGAGTTTGGCCGAAGTGGAGACGATCAATAATTTTAAAAGGAAATTGGGTGGGCACTTGAAGGAAATAAATTTGCAGGGCAGGGGAATGGAAGTAACTGGTTCTTCAGAGAACTGGCATGGACTCAACTGCCAAATGGCCTTCTTCTGTGCTACAATGGTTTTATGACCTTAGATGTTACCAAGTGACTCCTGCTAGTAGTGGGAATGGATAAGGACAGTGTTGCTCTAATGCCCTGGGTCAATCTTCGCTGTCAGGATTCCTTCATGAAGAACAGGCCACTTGGGCAATTTACAGGAAGCTACATGAGTCCTGCAGAACTCTATCCCAGGATGAGATTTCAGGAATGGAGAAAATTAGCATACGCTGATATATTGCTCTTTGTTCAACAGCACATTAGACCTGTTCTTACTTTCGTTTTATAATGTAATTCTTTTAGGCATTTTTTTTAGACCTCTTCCCCAAATTGCTGAGTTTCAGGCCAGCAAGCTACTTACTTCCAGCCAGAACACTAATAGATCCCACTCTGCAAACAGTCAACAGAAAGAAAGCATTTATACAAGCACCTTCCACAACCTAAGGACAACCCAACGTGCTTAGAGTCAATGAAATGGTCAAACGAATAACTACAGCTATGCCACAATTTAAAAAGAAACCTGCAGATAAATGTAAGGGGAGAAATTAGATGGAGGAAGTGGAGAAATTATAGAGCGTCTATTTTGCTGATGTGATAAAAATATCTTTCAACACTCAAATGGTTAAAATCAATCAATAGTTTTAGCTCTAACTGAAGATAAAGTTACACTTTAAATGAATGGTCTCAGCTGCGTAATAAAATGCTTCGCTACTGACGGGAATCCATTGGAGATACACAAGGAGCTGCTTTATCCTTAAATTCATTTCCTGTGTGAGGCTTAGAATTTAATGGAGAATTGAGATTGAAATCATTGGCTTTAGAGCTTATTCGCAGATCCCCCGTAAGGCTGATGATATACTTTTTTATTCTTACAGGTATGTTGTGCCATGTCACCAGAGTATATTATTCCCCTGTAAAGGATGAATTGGCCTTTTCGGTAAAGACCACTAAGTCTCGCTACATCCATCGATCAGGAGCTAATTACTGTTGCTGCAGGAAGTGTGAATTTGGGAGGCACTTGCAAATTTTTGGCTCCAAGTCTGATGAAACCATCATGAAATGACTACATTTTTGTTCTCTTCTTTTTGTTAATACTTTTGGCATTTTGAAATGCACTATCTGAAGTGGAATGGAAGTTCAAAACTCATAGGGCAGAATTTTACACCAGCAGCATTTTGCAGTCCTGCCGAGGGATAAACATTGGTCAGGACATTAGGGAGCAACCCCCTGCTCTTCTTCAAAATAGTGCCACTTGACATGTGTGGACAGTAGGTTACTGTGTCCAAAATCTTCTCATAGAACATTCTTAATCTTAACCGTGATACCAGTCTGAGAGATCAAGTGAAGGCAGGGAACTCTCCTGGTATCCCTGCCAACAAGATCCCTCAACATGCATCACCAAAAACAGATTAACTCATCATTCATGTCAATGTTGTTTGAAGGATTTTGCTAAGAACAAAATGGCTATGGTGTTTGTCAATGTAATGCCATAATTGTCGTTGTATATCAAAAGCCTTGTGTGCGCTATGTTTTGATCTTTTTTTTCATTCACGGGATGTGGGCGTCGCTGGTTAGGCCAGCATTTATTACCCATCCCCAATTGCCCAGAGATATGATAAGTCAATATTTAAATACAAGTCTCCTTCTTACTCCCTGGACCTCAGCCTATATCATCCTTGATCCAGCTGTTAGGAGGTATGTATGAGTGGGCCAAATTGTCGATTCTCTCCTTGGGATCTGGATTATTCTCTAAACCAACGTACCTATGATTAGGAATTCACAACAGCAATTTGTGCTCATGTAGAGCCCCTGTGTCAAAGAATTTCAAAGAGTGCCTTATGTTGGAAAGAACCTATTCATTTTTTAAATTCTTTAATGGGATATGGCATCACTGGCTACATAGCATTTGTTGCCCATCCCTAATTGCCCTTGAGAAGATGTTGATGAGCCGCCTTCTTGAACTGCAGTAGTCCATCTGGTGTAGGTGCACCCACAGTGCGATTAGGAAGGAAGTTTGATCCTACAACAGTGAAGGAACAGCGATAAAGTTCCAAGTCAGGATGATGTGTGACTTGGAGAGGATTTTCCAGGTGCTGGTGTTCCGATGCATCTGCTGTCCTTGTCCTTCTATGTGGTAGAGGTCAGGGGTTTGGAAGGTGCTGTCGAAGGAGCCTTGGTGAGTTGCTGCAGTGTATCTTGTGATGGTACACACTGCTGCCAATGGTGGAGGGAATAAATGTTGAAGGTGGTGGATGGGGTGCCAATTGAGTGGGCTGCTTTGTCCTGGATGGTATCCAGCTTCTTGAGTGTTGTGGGAGCTGCACTCATCCAGGCAAGTGGAGAGTATTCCATCGCACTCCTGACTTGTGCCAATGCAACAATTCTTTCAGCCCTCAATAGTAGTCCCCAGTGCAAAGCTGTGCAATGCTCTAAATCTGATCACACTATATTAGCAACTTTGCACCGTCATTCCAAATACTTACCATCAAAGTTTCTCCATTTAGCTTTAAGTAATTTGAAAACAATTGGTCTGTACAATCTACAATGGAATTGGTGTCAGTGTGCCAGTTTTGAAATTGAATTTATTTAGGATAATTAGCTGAATGAAATGTATCAATTTGTTAAAAGCCTGGATACCATTAATGATTTACTAAAGGGTGGCGTGTGGAAAAACATTTTTGGGGGGAAAATGGAGTAAGCATAACAAAAGCGTCTTTTTAAAAGCTGATGCATTAGTATCGATGCCACCTTCTCATCTTTATTCAGCGATTGTCATTAATCTAACCGTGTGCGTATAGAAAGTGATGATACACATGGGGCTAAATTTTCAGAGGAATGGCTCTCTGACAATGGGTTGAAGATTATACAATTATCCCACAGTTGTACATGGGAATAAGGGACACAGCCTCGACAGGCCGAGCCTTGTTACCGTGGAAACGTGATTTGTTGTCCGTGAAACGCAAAGGCTCGAATAAAGAAGTTTTACAATGAAGTTTTCAACTTCTGTTGTGGGTAGGGTTGAGGTAGGGCCAATACACACTTCATTGTATCTGACGACATTTAAATAATTGTTTATTTTTGCTCACACTGAAAAAAGAAGCCTTTTTTTGTTGTTCCTCCTCTCTCTGTATTGGAGAATAGCTCTGAGCAATCGGAGGTCAACTGTGATATGCCTCAACAGTGAGGCACCCATTCCAGTTCCAGGGAAGCGTCCTCTACTGCAACAGGAAAATGTCCACATTTTCTAGGCCAGACCTGTTGAAGCCGGGCAGGTCAATTGAAAATTTCAGAAACTGAGATTGGTGCTATTTTTGTCAGACAAGAACATTAAGGGCTATGGTCCTGAGGTGGTTTAAGACAGCAGTTAAGACACAGCTAAGCATGATTTAATAAACAAAATTTTTAAGGGCTTGGTAGGGTAGATGCTGAGAGGATGATTCCCCTGGCTGGGGAGTCTAGAACTTGGGGTCACAGTCTCAGAATAAGGGATCAGCCTTTTAGGACTGAGATGAGGAAATTTTTTTCACTCAAAGGGGTTGTGAATCTACCCCAGAGAGCTGTGAATGCTCGGTCATTGTGTGTATTCAAGACAAAGATCGAGACAGTTATTCGGTATTCATTTCCAGGAAGGTATTTGTCATAGTACTTGCATTATATCTTTCTGATATTTATATCAACTAACAAGCCAAGGTTTATCAAGGTTTGTCCTTGACTCTGTACAGAGCATTTCAAAATTCAATGATTTATGTCAATTTTGCAGTGACTTGGTGGCTGGCCTCTTGGAGAAGGTCACACTCTCCCCACTGGGATCTCCCAGAAAATAGCTTGCTAAAATATACATAAAAATACAGTTTTAAGGGCTTTCACTATCCTTTTAAAGAGGTCTCTGAGGCTTCAAAGAGGTAGATCCCAGTGGGGAGAGTGTGACCTTCTCTACAGTTAACACAAAAACATTTTCGCAAGTTCAGCGACTGCTCCAGATGTTAACATGAATTCCAAACATGTAACATGACCTCGGTCGGGCACTTTTAAATGTGATTGCAACCCTGAATCTTAAATTAGTCGGTTAATTGAAGTAACTTTCCTCATCAGCCTCCGCTGCTTCTTCACCACCTTCCATTTCCTCATAAAAAGCATTTTTGAAAATGCTTCTCTTAAAGAAAATGTATGAAATGCCTTGGATTGTGTAGACAGGATATCCGATTAGTGAGCACATGGGCGGTAAGTGGGACTTTGTGCAGTAGTGTGAAACGGGTGACAGGGGTACGACTGCCTGGTTGACAACTCTCCGTATATAAGTCAAAAATCGCACAGTTAAAATCCACCCCAATGTCTTTTTTCTCCCCATCAACTTCTTCTAATTGTCTCATTCTGTCACTCACATGGATGCACAAACACAAACACGTGGGGCTGGATTTTACGGAACGCGCATTCCCTGCTCCCTGCACCCCCCTCCCAACCCGGGGGGGGGCATAAAATCCAGCCCAAGTATATACACACATTCACACTCACACAGGCGCACACACACATGCACATACACACACACACAAACACACACACATGCGTGCACACACACACACACGTGCACACACACACACACACACGTGCACACACACACACATGCATGCACACACACACACGCGTGCACGTGCACACACACACACACACACACATGTATACGTCAGCGGGCACTTGTATTTTGACAGGACCTGCCTGCTCACAGCCCCAGCGAGACACTGATGCTCCACAGAATGGGGGTTGAGCATTTGTCAGCTGTATTTGTGTTGTTGTGGTCAGCTCCCTGACCACTCTACAAGCAAAGATAACCCCCAACATCACCAGTAACAATCAGCAAGTACAGTGCATACCTCCACTTTCTTCAGCAGCATCTTCTCCTGCCTCATTTTCTTATAAGGCGACTCTCTGCTTTTGCCCTTTTTACAGGAGTATATGTTGAGATGAAGAAGCAACAGACACCAGAATATAGAAACATTCAGAAAGCGAATCAACAGAACTGAACAGCCTAAACGTAGATCATACACACAGAGCAAAAACACAAAGGTCTAATAGTAGCTCTGTGTTAAATTCTAGTTCTGATTATTGAAGGTGCTTTACCTACAGTATAATATACCTGGTTAAAGCATTAAATAACACAGAGTTGCAAAGTGCATAGAAATTAAGTTAAATGTTGCAATGCTTTGACATTCTACAGCAGTGAGCAGACATAAAACTGCAAGACAAGTTTTCACAGTACTGTGTAATTCCTGCAGGCTCTTACACCATGAGTCAATGTTCAATCTCTTTAGTAATACAGCAAATTTATACTGAAATTATTGCTCTGGTGCATGCAGTGATAATGGGGTGTTATTCTAAATGAAGACAGATATTACATTTTTCAACTAATTAAGATTTACCTCCCTCCAAAAGCATTAGTCTATCCAGCCATATTCTGAATGTCAATTTGTTTGCATTCCCCTTGAATCACTATAATCTTTCTCTATAGTGATCCCGTCAGAAGCCATACAAAAAAACTATGATACAGAGAGGGGATTATCACAAAGTGGCTCGTACATATATTGCTGAGCCCAAATAATTATGTCAGAGAGTGTTCTCAGGAGTGCTCAACACACCGATCTTTCCTGTGTTATGACTGATGCAGCTGGTAAAGTGGAGTTTATTTAAAAATCCCAGAGGGAAACTTTAAACAACTGTCATTACCTATAATTTTAAGTGTTATGTTTGAGATGCGACTCTAAATTCAGGAATCAGACCATCAGTACTCGAGGTTTTACACTAAACAAAATGAAACATTTTATTAATTTACACAGGTTAAAAATATATATACACATGGCTACAAATTACTACTATCATAATTTTCAACAAATTCCCAAACTAATCTCCATTAAGGCAACAGCAACCCATAGACTTAACCAGACACCAGGCAAAGCATTTTCACCTTACAAATTCAAAATGAGGTTCCTTTCACTTACGTTCCAGTGGAGACAGTTGGAGGTTTACAGCTGCCTTTTGACCTCACATTTCCTTTGCTCTGCACACCTGAAAACTACTGAAGTTATACCTACCAGCCCCATTGAATGTTAATTCTTATTGTATCAACAACCTTCTTGTTAGAACCTCTCTAACAGTAAAACCCCTTTCATAGTACCAACTTTATTAGTAATATAAACATATTGCTTTGTAGTTGCTAGAAAGGCGTCAGTTTTCACCCCACTTCTTGAATGCTCTATTCAAAAAATGCAAATGCACGCTATCTCCCCTACATATCAAAACTAGTAGCCATCAAAGCACCCAGACTAGCTGGTTTTAATCCAATTAAGACACACCTACAGACTAAACCTCTATTTTAAAAGAAAAATATTTTCCAAAATATTATATACATTAATAGCTTCATGACACCTGAGGGTCTTAAAACCGACCTCTTTGACTAAGTTTTTCACTACCTGATCTAATTTCTCTTGATGGAGTTTAGTGTCAAACTTTTGTATAATAACACTCCTGCAGAGCACTTTGGGACATTTTACTAAACCGAAATTTCCCAGTTACAGCAGGGAGACGCGACAGCACAGTAACACTTCCACCATAACATTTACCACCTTCTTTTCTCCTGTTTAAAACATTGTGTGCTTTATTAAAGGAGAGCCCAATCCTGATTCAAAAACTAGTTCTTCGTCTTGAGCAGTCCCACAGGATCAAGGGTGATTTGCTTCCACTCAAATTCTGAGGTGGTTGATAAGCCCAGTATGCGATCTGCAGACTCTGCCACTTGTGGGGCAGGTGCTGCTCGAAGGCTTGGGTAGATGGTTTGTTTGGAGGTTCTTGGGTCGATGGTTTGTTTGGAGGTTCTTGGGGTAGATGGTTTGTTTGGAGGTTCTTGGGGTCGATGGTTTGTTTGCAGGCTTGTGCGCCCCCTCTGACACCTCGGCTTTGCGTCTTCACATCCCCGACAAGGTCTCTCGGTGCCTTCCCGGATCTTCTCCATTTTGGTCGGTCACAAGCCAGGGTCTCCCATCAGTCAGCGGGGAAGTCTGACCTCTTCAGGGATGCTTTGGGGACATCCCTAAAGTGTTTCTACTGTCTTCCATGTAGTCTCCTGCTGCGACCGAGTTCTGAATAGAGAAATTGCTTTGGGAGCCTGGTGTCAGACATACAACTGACGTGTCCCGCCCAGCAGAGCTGGTTTTGAGTGATTAGCACCTCAATGCTGGGCAAATTGGCTTGAGAGAGGATGCTGCTGCCGGGCCACCTTTCTGGCCAAAAACTGGTTACAAAGTTGTTCTCTGCATCATATTACTGGTGCCTCAGTTGGTATGTTGTAGGGTCAATCTGCACCACTTGCACATATCAGGCTGACACATCAGTGCAGCGTTGAGGCAATGCCAACACCTAGTCTCAGGTTGTGGGGACGGAGGCATTAATATAATCATTGCGCCTTTAAGGGCATGTCAACACTACTTGCCCTGAATTTCATAGCAGTGGACACGGCCCAGAACAGCCGTATCGAATAGAACAATCCCAGCTCTGCACTCCTAAAGGAGTTTACCATCTATCACGAGCTAATCCAGCTCCTCCAACATTGATTACCTGCCCCTTCCGGCCCTTACAAGGCGTACAGTGGAAGGTCTTGACTTGTGTTCGTACTATTGGGCTTGTCAGAAAGTATTTGCATTCCCGTAGAACCCTCTCACATCCTCAGGACATCCCAAAGCTCTTCACAGCTAATGACTTAACTCTGAAGTCTCATTCACCTGCCCCTTTACTTCCCCTCTCCTCACCGTCCAAGGGCCCAAACACTCCTTTCAAGTGAAGATACATATGAAAAAAATACCAATTTACTCACACCTTCAATATTTGTAATTGTATTTTTCCAAGTGTTTTTGTTGAGTACTCTGCAGCGTTAGTAATAGAATAGTTAAAGTCTGGGCCAATGTTACTTCAGGAAAAAGATTAACTCAGTCAGCAAAATTATTCAGGAAATGTAATTAGGAAATGTAAATCCATTATTAAATCAAACGTGGCCTTTACAGGGTTTAATTGTTGTGACTAATGCAGTCGATATCAAGCAGACGTTATTTCATGTGCAATTGATTGATGTTGGTTTCTTATAAAGTGATAATGATGATTTCAGCAAAATTTCCTTCCCTGTTCAATGGAAAATTTACAGCCTGTTGCCCTAATCAATTCTTTTGGTGCTGTTGGGTTTTAGTGTACAAGCCCTACAATTCGACAGTGGGGATAGCAGCTCACAAATGCTTGACACGATATCCTGGGCTGGGTTCCCATTGCCTGAGGCGTTTGGAGAAGGATTTCCAGAGTACTTTTCTTCCTGTGTTGCCCTTGGGCTTTTCTCTGTTTTTTTTCCCAGGAGATTACATGGTAGGAAGTGTCCAGTCAATGAAGCTTCAGCCAACACAAGTGTGGGGCAGGCTTGATGGGCCTACTGGCCTTTTCCTACACCACACATGTTTTTTCCCCTATGTTCACCTAAACCCACCCACCCCCCTCCTACATCTGTGTTTTTTGGTTGGTTTATTCATGCACTTAAAGGACAGAGAGAGGAATTGTAGATGAATGTGTGCATAGATTGCCAAGGCTTGATGTTTATTTGTTTTTTTAATCATGAATACAGTCAACCTCTCTTAACTCAAAGTTGCTTAATTCGAGTTATCTGTTAAAATGGTGCAAAAATCGTTCCCTGTGTGCTTTTATTTTAGGGAATTTACTTCATTCAAACTCCTGGATAATTGATTTTTTTGAGCAAGGAAACCATTTTGAATTAGTCAGGAGTAAACGGCATTAAAATCAAAGTATCTGAAGTAAACTTGGCAAATTGGTCTTCCATCAATCTCAAGGCCACGGATTCTTTCTGGTAAAATGTATGGACCAAAGACACTTTCTTTTCACCAGCCTTCTGCATAAATATTATCTGTCATAAAAACAGAATTACCTGGAAAAACTCAGCAAGTCTGGCAGCATCGGCGGAGAAGAAATCAGTCAACGTTTCGAGCCCTCATGGCCCTTCAGCAGAACTGAAGCATAGTTTCAACAAGGGAGAAATATAAATTGGTTTAAGGTGGGTGGGGGGGAAGAGACACATTGAGGGTGTGGTGTGAGCAGATAATCAAAAGATGTCAGAGACAAAAGGGTCAAAGAGGTGTTGAAGGTGGCGGTCTTTGTCTGAGAAAAGTGCTAATTAAGAATGCAAGACAGGATATTCAAAGTACAGCTCTAGTGGGGGTGGGGTGGAAGGACTAAAGGTTTTAGTTTTAGATTTAAAAATAATGGAAATAGGTGGGGAAAGAAGAATCTATATAAATTATTGAAAAAAAAGGGCGGGTGGGGGGGGGAAAAGAAACGGGGTGGGGATGGGGGGAGGGGGGTTTAAGATCTAAAGTTGTTGAATTCAATATTCAGCCCAGAAGGCTGTAAAGTGCCTAGTCGGAAGATGAGGTGCTGTTCCTCCAGTTTGCGTTGGGCTTCACTGGAACAATGCAGCAAGCCAAGGACAGACATGTGGGCAAGAGAACAGGGTGGAGTGTTAAAATGGCAAGCGACAGGGAGGTTTGGGTCTTTTTTGCGGACAGACCGCAGGTGTTCCGCAAAACGGTCGCCCAGTTTGCGTTTGGTCTCTCCAATGTAGAGGAGACCGCATTGGGAGCAACGAATGCAGTAGACTAAGTTAGGGGAAATGCAAGTGAAATGCTGCTTCACTTGAAAGGAGTGTTTGGGCCCTTGGACGGTGAGGAGAGAGGAAGTGAAGGGGCAGGTGTTGCATCTTCTGCGTGGGCATGGGGAGGTGCCATAAGTGGGGGTTGAGGAGTAGGGGGTGATGGAGGAGTGGACCAGGGTGTCCCGGAGGGAACGATCCCTACGGAATGCCGTCAAGGGGGGTGAAGGGAAGATGTGTTTGGTGGTGGCATCATGCTGGAGTTGGCGGAAATGGCGGAGGATGATCCTTTGAATGCGGAGGCTGGTGGGGTGATAAGTGAGGACAAGGGGGACCCTATCATGTTTCTGGGAAGGAGGAGAAGGCGTGAGGGAGGATGCGCGGGATATGGGCCGGACACGGTTGAGGGCCCTGTCAACGACCGTGGATGGAAAACCTCGGTTAAGGAAGAAGGAGGACATGTCAGAGGAGCTGTTTTTGAAGGTAGCGTCATCAGAACAGATGCGACGGAGGCGAAGGAACTGAGAGAATGGGATGGAGTCTTTACAGGAAGCGGGGTGTGAGGAGCTGTAGTCGAGGTAGCTGTGGGAGTCGGTAGGCTTGTAATGGATATTGGTGGACAGTCTATCATCAGAAATTGAGACAGAGAGGTCAAGGAAGGGAAGAGAAGTGTCAGAGATGGACCATGTGAAGATGATGGAGGGGTGGAGATTGGAAGCAAAATTAATAAATTTTTCCAGGTCCCGACGAGAGCATGAAGCAGCACCGAAGTAATCATCGATGTACCGGAGAAAGAGTTGTGGGAGGGGGCCGGAGTAGGACTGGAACAAGGAATGTTCCACATACCCCATAAAGAGACAGGCATAGCTGGGGCCCATGCGGGTACCCATAGCCACACCTTTTATTTGGAGGAAGTGAGAGGAGTTAAAGGAGAAATTGTTCAGTGTGAGAACAAGTTCAGCCAAACGGAGGAGAGTAGTGGTGGATGGGGATTGTTGGGGCCTCTGTTCAAGGAAGAAGCTAAGGGCCCTCAGACCATCCTGGTGGGGGATGGAGGTGTAGAGGGATTGGACATCCATGGTGAAGAGGAAGCGGTTGGGGCCAGGGAACTGGAAATTGTTGATGTGACGTAAGGTGTCAGAGGAATCACGGATGTAGGTGGGAAGGGACTGGACAAGGGGAGAGAGAAGGGAGTCAAGATAACGAGAAATGAGTTCCGTGGGGCAGGAACAGGCTGACACGATCGGTCTGCCAGGACAGTTCTGTTTGTGGATTTTGGGTAGGAGGTAGAAGCGGGCCGTCCGAGGTTGGGCGACTATCAAGTTGGAAGCTGTGGGAGGAAGATCTCCAGAGGAGATGAGGTCAGTGACAGTCCTGGAAACAATGGCTTGATGTTCTGTGGTGGGGTCATGGTCCAGGGAGAGGTAGGAGGAAACGTCTGCGAGTTGACGCTCAGCCTCCGCGAGGTAGAGGTCAATGCGCCAGACAACAACAGTACCACCCTTGTCAGCGGGTTTGATGACAATGTTGGGGTTGGACCTGAGAGAACGGAGTGCAGTGAGTTCAGAGAGAGACAGATTAGAATGGGTGAGAGGAGCAGAGAAATTGAGACGGCTAATGTCACGCCGACAGTTCTCAATGAAAAGATCAAGAGAAGGTAAGAATCCAGAGGGAGGGGTCCAAGTGGAGGGAGAATATTGGAGGTGGGTAAAAGGATCCGTTGAATGGGGAGAGGACTCCTGCCCAAAGAAGTGAGCACGGAGACGAAGACGGCGGAAGAAGAGTTCAGCATCATGCCGAGCCCGAAATTCATTGAGATGAGGGCGTAAGGGTATGAAACTAAGTCCTTTGCTGAGCACTGAACGTTCAGCATCGGAGAGGGGAAGGTCAGGGGGTATAGTGAATACGCGGCTGGGGCTGGGATTGGAAGATGGGGTGAGGACGGAGGGACAAGCAGGGGTGGAGGGTCCCCGATGGGTGTTGGAGTCGATGAGTTGTTGGAGCTTGCGTTCCTTAGCACTTGAGAGAAAGAGAGAGAGAGAGAGAGAGAGAGAGAGCGCAAGCTCCAACAACTCATCGACTCCAACACCCATCGGGGACCCTCCACCCCTGCTTGTCCCTCCGTCCTCACCCCATCTTCCAATCCCAGCCCCAGCCGCGTATTCACTATACCCCCTGACCTTCCCCTCTCCGATGCTGAACGTTCAGTGCTCAGCAAAGGACTTAGTTTCATACCCTTACGCCCTCATCTCAATGAATTTCGGGCTCGGCATGATGCTGAACTCTTCTTCCGCCGTCTTCGTCTCCGTGCTCACTTCTTTGGGCAGGAGTCCTCTCCCCATTCAACGGATCCTTTTACCCACCTCCAATATTCTCCCTCCACTTGGACCCCTCCCTCTGGATTCTTACCTTCTCTTGATCTTTTCATTGAGAACTGTCGGCGTGACATTAGCCGTCTCAATTTCTCTGCTCCTCTCACCCATTCTAATCTGTCTCTCTCTGAACTCACTGCACTCCGTTCTCTCAGGTCCAACCCCAACATTGTCATCAAACCCGCTGACAAGGGTGGTACTGTTGTTGTCTGGCGCATTGACCTCTACCTCGCGGAGGCTGAGCGTCAACTCGCAGACGTTTCCTCCTACCTCTCCCTGGACCATGACCCCACCACAGAACATCAAGCCATTGTTTCCAGGACTGTCACTGACCTCATCTCCTCTGGAGATCTTCCTCCCACAGCTTCCAACTTGATAGTCGCCCAACCTCGGACGGCCCGCTTCTACCTCCTACCCAAAATCCACAAACAGAACTGTCCTGGCAGACCGATCGTGTCAGCCTGTTCCTGCCCCACGGAACTCATTTCTCGTTATCTTGACTCCCTTCTCTCTCCCCTTGTCCAGTCCCTTCCCACCTACATCCGTGATTCCTCTGACACCTTACGTCACATCAACAATTTCCAGTTCCCTGGCCCCAACCGCTTCCTCTTCACCATGGATGTCCAATCCCTCTACACCTCCATCCCCCACCAGGATGGTCTGAGGGCCCTTAGCTTCTTCCTTGAACAGAGGCCCCAACAATCCCCATCCACCACTACTCTCCTCCGTTTGGCTGAACTTGTTCTCACACTGAACAATTTCTCCTTTAACTCCTCTCACTTCCTCCAAATAAAAGGTGTGGCTATGGGTACCCGCATGGGCCCCAGCTATGCCTGTCTCTTTATGGGGTATGTGGAACATTCCTTGTTCCAGTCCTACTCCGGCCCCCTCCCACAACTCTTTCTCCGGTACATCGATGATTACTTCGGTGCTGCTTCATGCTCTCGTCGGGACCTGGAAAAATTTATTAATTTTGCTTCCAATCTCCACCCCTCCATCATCTTCACATGGTCCATCTCTGACACTTCTCTTCCCTTCCTTGACCTCTCTGTCTCAATTTCTGATGATAGACTGTCCACCAATATCCATTACAAGCCTACCGACTCCCACAGCTACCTCGACTACAGCTCCTCACACCCCGCTTCCTGTAAAGACTCCATCCCATTCTCTCAGTTCCTTCGCCTCCGTCGCATCTGTTCTGATGACGCTACCTTCAAAAACAGCTCCTCTGACATGTCCTCCTTCTTCCTTAACCGAGGTTTTCCATCCACGGTCGTTGACAGGGCCCTCAACCGTGTCCGGCCCATATCCCGCGCATCCTCCCTCACGCCTTCTCCTCCTTCCCAGAAACATGATAGGGTCCCCCTTGTCCTCACTTATCACCCCACCAGCCTCCGCATTCAAAGGATCATCCTCCGCCATTTCCGCCAACTCCAGCATGATGCCACCACCAAACACATCTTCCCTTCACCCCCCTTGACGGCATTCCGTAGGGATCGTTCCCTCCGGGACACCCTGGTCCACTCCTCCATCACCCCCTACTCCTCAACCCCCACTTATGGCACCTCCCCATGCCCACGCAGAAGATGCAACACCTGCCCCTTCACTTCCTCTCTCCTCACCGTCCAAGGGCCCAAACACTCCTTTCAAGTGAAGCAGCATTTCACTTGCATTTCCCCTAACTTAGTCTACTGCATTCGTTGCTCCCAATGCGGTCTCCTCTACATTGGAGAGACCAAACGCAAACTGGGCGACCGTTTTGCGGAACACCTGCGGTCTGTCCGCAAAAAAGACCCAAACCTCCCTGTCGCTTGCCATTTTAACACTCCACCCTGTTCTCTTGCCCACATGTCTGTCCTTGGCTTGCTGCATTGTTCCAGTGAAGCCCAACGCAAACTGGAGGAACAGCACCTCATCTTCCGACTAGGCACTTTACAGCCTTCTGGGCTGAATATTGAATTCAACAACTTTAGATCTTAAACCCCCCTCCCCCCATCCCCACCCCGTTTCTTTTCCCCCCCCCACCCGCCCTTTTTTTTCAATAATTTATATAGATTCTTCTTTCCCCACCTATTTCCATTATTTTTAAATCTAAAACTAAAACCTTTAGTCCTTCCACCCCACCCCCACTAGAGCTGTACTTTGAATATCCTGTCTTGCATTCTTAATTAGCACTTTTCTCAGACAAAGACCGCCACCTTCAACACCTCTTTGACCCTTTTGTCTCTGACATCTTTTGATTATCTGCTCACACCACACCCTCAATGTGTCTCTTCCCCCCCACCCACCTTAAACCAATTTATATTTCTCCCTTGTTGAAACTATGCTTCAGTTCTGCTGAAGGGCCATGAGGGCTCGAAACGTTGACTGATTTCTTCTCCGCCGATGCTGCCAGACTTGCTGAGTTTTTCCAGGTAATTCTGTTTTTATTTTGTTTTGGATTTCCAGCATCCGCAGTAGCTTTTAGCTTTTTGTTATTATCTGTCATGTCTGTCTAGCGAGCGTGGGAATAAGAATGAGTGGTTTTGCTTCAGCTACCGATACCTTCTTTCCATCGTATTAAAATCAGTTTATTGAGACTTCTCTGTTGACGTTGGCCTTGTGCCAGGGTTTAATCTTAAGGAAAATCACCCTTTCACTAAAAGGCTGCTCATGTCCCAACTGTTGTTAATCGCCATTAGTTAATCAACATATTTTGTATTATGTGCGCATACAAGGAATGTCAGGGACCCTTTTCTGATACAGTCTGGGCCTGCTGAATAATGTATGAGTAACACATTGGCAAATGCCTTATAGCTTGAAGTTCTGTCACTGGAGGAATGCAATTTCCACTGACGTGCTAACCATAGCTCAGTGGGAATAGCTCATAACTTTTTTTTTCCTTAGTTCTGTTGAAGAGTCATACGGACTCGAAACGTTAACTGTGTTCCTCTCCGCAGATGCTGTCAGACCTGCTGAGTTTTTCCAGGTATTTCTATTTTTGTTTTTATAGCTCAATGGGAGGCGGTCTTGTTTCTGAATCAGGTTACCTGGTCTCCAATCCAACTGTAACCGGGGAGATTCTATCCATTACAAACTCCATCCTATTGATAACCACCTTTGGAAAACATTTCAGCTTCTATGTAGAATATTTTCTAACCAACCCTGTTTTTATAAAAATGCTTCTGCACTTGCACTACATGCACTGGGGACTTCCTAATGTTTCAAACGACCAGTTCAGTTAGCCCTGTGTTAAATTCCGCACTGAGAGAATTTGAACGAGGGGACTACATACAGTAAAAGCAGTGGTTGGAAAATAGTCCCTACATCACTCCACTTGGGATGAGAGCTGAGCTCTGTTTCTGACCTTGGATGGCCTGAACGTCACCATTTCAGATTAAGAAAAGGGTTAGCGCTTCCATCAAAATTGCAGATAAAACTCACACAAGAATGTCCAGCATTTGTTCATTAATATCGCTGGCATGAACTGATAGATTAAAACCTCCTAGAGTTGGGGGACCGTCGGTGAACTCAGAATGAAATTTTAAATGAAATGTAAGGATGATAAAGAACAGAGCAGCGCTTTTACTTCCTTCCACCTCAACACACCTAGGGTAGAATGTTCCCCCTGTCGGGGGGGTTGTGCGGGAGTGGACCTGATCAGCGCCCTCGATCGGGTCCGCGCCGCCATTTTACGTGGACGGGCTAATTAAGGCCCACCCAGCGTGAAGCGCGCCTGGAAGTGCTGAGCGCTAACTGTGTGGGCGTGGGGGGGGGATTCCCTGAGTCGGGGCCTGCGCTCTTTCACACATGTGGGCAAAAGAGCTCAGAAATCTCCCTGAGGCACAGAGGTGCTTCAGGGAGATTAGTTTAAGTTCCAAACATTTTAATAAAGAAAAACAATATTTTAAGACACGTCCCCTCATGTGACAATGTCATGAGCTGGGACATGTCAATGAACTTTAACGAAAAAGTTTATTTAATTTATAAACCCTTACATGAAACCTCATCCCGCCCGTGGATGAGGTTCCTTGAAAAATGTAAAGGCCGCCTGGGCTCTTCGCCTGCCCCTCAACCTTAAGTTTGGACGGGCAGCTTTCTCAATGGGCTTAATTAGTTAGTTAATGGGCTTATCAGGCCTTTGACAGTTCGGCGGGTGTGCAGCTGAGTTGGCTGCGCGCCTGCCGAACTGAAAATCTAAATGACGCGCAGTGACGTCGGGACACCCGCCTGACGTTACCCCGCGTCACTTTATGCCTCAGTGAGCAGGGGCGGGGCCCGCTCGCCGAACCGAAGATTCAGCCCCTAATGTCTGGGTGCATTCATGTACAAGACAGCAGATGTTGAATATATCATTGACTATATTTAATGCTGGGATAGACAGATTTTTGGTCTCTCAGCGAATTAAGGGATATGGAGTGTGGGTGGGAAAGTGGAGTTGAAGCCCAAGGTCAGCCGTGATCATACTGAATGGCAGAGCAGGCTCGATGGGCCGAATGGTCTATTCCTGCTCCTATTTCTTATATTCTTGTTTCAGCTTTTTGGACCTACACCCTTCATAACCACAGAAAGCCCTGCCGTATGAGCGGTGAGGTTATGGGAAGTGTAACTGTGGAACTGGGGTTCCCCCCTCCCCACACCAGAGAGCTAAACTAAATGTCAGTTTCAGAGCTGTGCCAACAACAACAACTTGCACTTGTAAAATATCCCAAGGTTTGTCTGATTATTGACACCAAGCCACAAATACCAAAAGTTTGGTCAAAGATAGAAGCTTTAAGGGGTGTTTTAAAAGAGGAGAGAGAGCTAGAGAGGTTTAGGAAAGGAATTCCAGAGTTTAGGGCCCAGGCACAGTTGCCAATGGTGTAGCAAAGAAAGTTGGGCCAAGGCACAAGGGGCCAGAATTGGAGCTGATACCTCAGAGGGTTGTAGGGAAAAAGGGAGCAGCAAAGCCATTGAGGGATTTGAAAATTACTGTTATGGGGATCATGTGACTTTACAGACCAATCAGCGCTAAGCGCAGGGAATCTTAGGGGTGGAGCTTCTTAACTTTGGTCTTGGAACAAGCATGTAGTCTCCCCTGAAGTCTGTTAATAAAGTTCACTGTTCCTTATAAGAAACCTGTTCTGCACTTTCCAAGTTTATTGCAACCGGCAATGAGGATTAATAGCATCACCTCACCTCGTGACTATGAATATTCCGATATTTTGAGGGAAGGACAGAAAAGAAGTATACTCACCAGCAATGCCTCACTTTGGCACAATTGACCCGTACAACTCATCCATCAAGGGCTGGAGTCAATACATTGAGCGATCAGGCTTCTACCTTGTAGCTAACAAAATAACGGCAGAGGAGAAAGAGAAGGCAATTTTTCTAAGTGTCTGTGGGAGAAAACCCTATAACTTAACCTGTAGCTTGACGGCTCTGAATGCACCAAATTCCAGATCCTTCACCAAGCTAGTCGACCTCGTGAAAGGTCATTTTCAACCTAAACCCCCTGCGATCATACAAAGGTTCAAGTTTAATTCTTGAGTAAGGGCCCCGGGTGAGTCAATTGCAGTGCACATCATGAAGTTAAAACAGTTAATGGAGCACTGTGACTTCAGTGACACTTTAAACAACGTGTTGTGAGATTGTTTAGTTTGTGGCACAAACGACGACACTATTCAGTGCCGTTTCCTTGCAGAAGCTGAGATAGACCCGAAGCGCGCCATGGAGATAGCGCTGGCAATGGAGAGTGTGAGAGGGACTCGCAGGCTCTGCAGAGTGTGCAACATGGCGCCGTTCTTCAGTTAGGGCGGGAACCTGCCGCCAGGCGTGACGTGAAGATCAGGGAGGCTACGGTGAAGCAAGACACGGCCCCTACAGCTAGGAAAATAAAAAGAAACACTGGAGGCAGTTCACCAATAACCCAGAAGTTAAGGTGTTACCATTGTGGGGGAAATCATGCACCCAAAGCCTGTAGATTTAAAGAGGCAGAATGTCACTTGTTATGATGTGGTAGATGATGAGTGCCAGGCAGATCAAATCCATGAGGGAAACCTGATCACAACTGTTTTGCAATTGGTATTTTATTTTGATGTGTGTGCCCTGAACTCAGAAGTACTAAGACTACCATGATTTCAGAGGTTTTTAGAAAACTAAATTAAACGTTTATTAACAAAGGAAAAGATTTCAAGCACATACATAGCTCTACAAATTACTATTATAATAACTCCTAAAACTCCTAATTAATCTGGCTCCCAGTTACACCTCTGTTAAGGCAACAGTAGAAAACAAATAGATTTAAACAGACCCAGGCAAAGCAACACAATACCCTGGACAGTGATATTCAAAATGAGTTTTCTCAACTTCAGTTCCTGTAGACAGTAACTTGATGTACAGAGGCTGGAGGCTTTTCACACTTGAGTTAGATCTTAGAATGCCTTCTCTCCTCTGACACGCAGCCTCATCTCCTTTATACACGTTTCTCCCTTTTTAATGCAAATTCCATTGCTTCGACATGTCTTTGGAACTTTACCTTTCTCATAATATAAATCTTTTCATAGCGTTCATAGTATCAGTAACCTTTGGGAAAAATAAATGCACTGTTTGGCTTAGCTTCTTCTGGCTAGGTGTAACATGCTACCATCTCTTTGAAATTCAAACTAACCTAATTTATCTAGAAATGCAAATTTTCTTCACACCTCACATTGTAAGATTTCAGCCATGTTTACATATTTAGCATTTCAAATTTAGCTCCTTTTTAATGCCTCAAAGCCTCCAGACCAGCTGCCTCTAATTCAATTAAATCTCACACACATACACACACACACACACACACACACACACATACACACACACACACACACATACACACACGCACACGCACACACATACACACACACACGCACACACATACACGCACACACACACAAAGAAACTATCCAAACCCCACTTTTAACCCACTTTTACAATAAATCACAATAATATTATGAAAATTATTATAGTCTCATGATACTACTACTGCCACAAAAAAGGGTATGTTGTTAAACAGTGCAGGACTAGATCAAGGCAGCCATTCAGAGATCAAGTCAAGTTAAATGAAGTGCACAATATAAAAGAGCCAGAAGTTACTGAGGCTGACCCTTATTCCTTACACAATCTGAAGGCCAGGAAAACTGAACCAATCACTGTTACACTTGAAGTAAATGGGAAACCTCTGTTCATGGAGGTGGACACAGGAGCATCGACCCACAGTGGTGGGAGAAAACATCTTTAAATATCTCAGTGGAGGTACCCAGCCATTGACTTTGGAGAAAACCGCTGCTCAGTTCAAAACATACACTGGAGAAGCAATACAGGTGAAAGGCATCACTTCTGTACCTGTATCATACAGACAACAGACAGCACAGCTGCCAACAATTGTTGTATCTGGGGAGTCCTTCTGGGCTGTGATTCGTTGAAGATAAATCAAACTAATCAGGTCAGAAATTTTTTCAGGACAGGATGAGAAGAAATCCTGGGCTGGCAAGGGAATATGATGGTGTCTTTTGGAATGAGATAGACAAACTGAAAGACCTTCAAAGGAAGCAAGGATCCCTCAGGTCAGAGTAGGTTCCACAGGCAAATCATGAAAAGCGGCTAAATGAATGCAGTGCCACTCCGAACCAACTGAAGAAACAGTTGGAAGGAAAAAAACCAACAATGTTCAATGTTCCAAGAGGAAGCTAAAAGATACAAACAAGAGACAGAAGAACTGAAGAATTAGTTGATGGAGACAAAAGAGACATTAGAAGGATAAGCCATGGAACTTTCCAAAATGCAACTGGGTAACTCAATCCCTGAGCTGAACCAAGTTAAGATTTCACCAGAGAGAAATTTAGCCGACTGTGAAGTCAGAATGATGAGATAAAACCCTCTGGCAAATGCAAAAAGAGAACAACAGAAATCAAAGCTGAAAAGCCAATCAGAGATGTCTCCAGAACCCTTTCTGCAGCCCGATAAAGAATACTCGCAAATTGAAAAAGACGGGTTTTAATTTTGTATGAGTACACTTAAATGAACTGTCTGGGTGTGCAGATAGCAAATGCAGACCCCCTCAGCCGTCTCCCTTTGCTCGACAGTATTACACATGTTCCAGTACCTCAAGAGGTAGTACTGGTATTAAATTTCCTGGACTCCTCACCAGTCTGCGCAAGACAGGTAAAGGGTTGGAGGAATCGGGATCCAATTTTAGCAAGAGTCAGTGAACAAGTCTTACAAGGATGGTCAAATGGACAAGTTACTGAAGAATTAAAACCATTCTTTGTACGTAGATCGAACTAAGTTGTCAAGATGGTATCTTATTATGGGGAGCAAGAGCTGTGATCCCTGTGCAGGGAAGAGAACCATTATTGGAAGAACTTCATAGCGTATCCTGGTATTTCAAAAATGAAGATGCTTGCACAAAGTTATATCTGGCGGCCAGGTATAGACAGTGATATAGAAAGAATGGTGAAATACTGCCTCCAGTGCCAACAACAACAGAAATTGCATGTTTCAGCCCCACTGCATCTGCGAGAGCAGCCTGGTCAACCCTGGGTTAGGCTACATATAGACAACGTAGGTCCATTTCTAGGTACCATGTTTCTCGTGTTTATTGACGCACATTCCAAACGGGTGGATGTGTTTGAAGTGAGATCACCTATTTCATCCGCAACCATTGAAAAACTATGCCAGAGTTTCAGTGTTCATAGTTTACCTGAAGTTATTGTGTCAGATAATGGTACTGCTTTCACTAGCACTGAATTCCAAAGATTTGTGAAGCTAAATGAGATTAAACACGTCAGAGCAGCACTGGACCATCCCTCGTCTAATGGCTTGGCAGAAAGAGCAGTACAAACCTTTAAAACAGGTATGAAGAAACTATCAGAGGGAACATTAGAAACACAAATTTCAAGATTCCTGTTCAACTATCGCACAACTCCTCATGCGACTACTGGTTTAACACCTTCAGAATTGTTAATGAAGCGCCGACTTTGTACGAGATTGAGCTTTTTAAAATTCATTTATGGGATGTGGGCGTCACTGGCTGGGCCAGCATTTATTGCCCATCCCTAGTTGCCCTTGAGAAGGTGGTGGTGAGCTGCCTTCTTGAACTGCTGCAGTCCATGTGGTGTAGGTACATCCACAGTGCTGTTAGGGAGGGAGTTCCAGGATTTTGACCCAGCGACAGTGAAGGAACAGCAATATATTTCCAAGTCAGGGTGGTGAGTGACTTGGAGGGGAACTTCCAGGTGGTGGTGTTCCCATCTATCTGCTGCTTTTGTCCTTCTAGATGGCAATGGTTATGAGTTTGGAAGGTGTTGTCTAAGGAGCCTTGGTGAGTTCCTGCAGTGCATCTTGTAGATGGTACACACTGCTGCCACTGTACAATGGTGGTGGAGGGAGTGAATGTTTGTGGATGTGGTGTCAATCAAGCAGACTGTCAAGTTTCTTGAGTATTGTGGGAGCTGCACTCATCCAGGCAAGAGGGGAGTATTCCATCACACTCCTGACTTGTGTCTTGTAGATGATGGACAGGCTTTGGGGAGTCAGGAGGTGAGTTACTCACCGCAGGATTCCTAGCCTCTGACCTGCTCTTGTAGCCACAGTATTTATATGGCCGGTCCAGTTCAGTTACTGGTCAATGGTAACCCCAGTATTCAGAGTCTAGTATTCTCTAATTTAGAGGGGAAGGTGGAGAGAAACCAGGGGAGTCAGAAAGTGAATCACGATGTTCACAGTAAAGGTTGAGAGTTTACTGTGGGAGAAACAATTTTTGTACGAAATTTTGCAACTGGACCAAGATGGGTTTCTGGTAAAATCGCCTCTGAAACAGGACCTTTATCTTATCAGGTAGAAGTGGAAAACAGGATTGTTAGGAAACACGTGGATCATCTCAGAAGTCGAGAAATCCTCCAACGACCAGTTAATCCACCTGAAATCAAAATTGAAACTTCGACACCTGAGGTGCTAGATCAACAAAGAACGAACATACCCGATGTCTCTGTTGAAGTAAATAATTCTGAACTGTCATTGTCTAAGGGATGTACCCGAAGCTGCAGTTCCTGTGCAAGTCGATCCAATAGAAGAACCTCCAGTTGTAGAGTTGTGTCACTCTACTCAAATCCAAAAACCTCCTCAAAGACTGAATTTATAATGGCATGAACTGTATATAATTGTATATGAAACAAAAACAAAAATGCCTGGAAAAACTCAGCAGGTCTGGCAGCATCTGCGGAGAGGAACACAGTTCACGTTTTGAGTCCGTATAACTTCAACAGAACTAAGGAAAAATAGAAAAGAGGTGAAATATAAACTGGTTTAAGGTGGGGGGTGGGACAGGTAGAGCTGGATAGAGGGCCAGTGATAGGTGGAAATAAGCAAAAGATGTCATAGGCAAAAGGGCAAAGAGGTGTTGAAGCTGGTGAATTATCTAAGGAATGTGATAATAATGGCACAGATAGCCCTAGTGGGGTGGGGGGAAGGGATCGAAATAGGCTAAAAAGCAGAGATAAAACAATGGATGGAAATACATTTAAAAATAATGGAAATAGTTGGGAAAAGAAAAATCTATATAAATATTTGGAAAAAAGGGGGGATCGGAAAGGGGGTGGGGATGGAGGAGAGATTTCATGATCTAAAATTGTTGAACTCAATATTCAGTCCGGAAGGCTGTAAAGTGCCTAGTCGGAAGATGAGGTGCTGTTCCTCCAGTTTGCGTTGGGCTTCACTGGAACAATGCAGCAAGCCAAGGACAGACATGTGGGCAAGAGAGCAGGGTGGAGTGTTGAAATGGCAAGCGACAGGGAGGTCTGGGTCATGCTTGCGGACAGACCACTAGGGCTATCTGTACCTTGCTCGTCCTGCTTTCTACCCTTAATTAGCACATTCCTTTAGATAATATCACCACCTTCAACACCTCTTTGTCCTTTTGTCTATGACATCTTTTGGTTATCTCCATCTATCACTGTCCCTCTATCCAGCTCTACCTGTCCCAACCCCCTTTAAACCAGCTTATATTTCACCTCTTTTCTATTTTTCCTTAGTTCTGTTGAAGAGTCATACGGACTCGAAACATTAACTGTGTTCCTCTCCGCCGATGCTGCCAGACCTGCTGAGTTTTTCCAGGTATTTTTGTTTTTGTTTTGGATTTCCAGCATCCGCAGTTTTTTGCTTTTATAACTGTATATGATATGGGCTAAGATATTTTGTCAATAAGAGGGTAAAGGGAGAGGAATGTAACGATTGTAAGTTAAACCATTCCTTACTGTTATGGGGATCATGTGACTATACAGACCAATCAGCCCTAATTGTGGGGAATCTTAGGGGCAGACCTATTTTAGCCTTGGTCTTGGAACAAGCATGTAGCCTCCTCTGAAGTCTGTTAATAACATTTACAGTTTCTTACAAGAAACCTGTCCTGCACTTCCCAAGTTTATCACAAGGAGCCAATGTAGATCAGCAAGCACGGGGGGGTTGGTGCTGGGTGAACAAGATTTGTTGCAAGTTAGCACACAGGCAGCACACAGTCAAGTTATTGAAAACACTCACAATATCTAATGATAACAACGGCCATCATGTTAGACTTTACATGGGAACCAAATATTTGCACAATTACTCATTAAGATTAATGTAATGCCTAAAATCTGTATCATTATTTACAACTTGCTTGTGCAACAATAATGTTAGGTCTTGCAACAAAAATCTTGCAAGATGGAACCTGCATGAGACTGATTTGGGTGTATCTGTGCAATGACATCTGCACGAACCATCATCATCGCTTCCATATGTGTTCACCAGTAATGAATTAATAACTCAAAGAATACACTTACACACAAAGAGAAACAGACTCCAAATAATATCCATTCAGAACCATTATCTAAGGGAAGAAGATCAATACCGATCTTGTTGAAAATGTTACTTCTTGTGGGTCGAAGTTTTGTTTGACACAATTACAACAGGGTTTTTCCGCTTACCCCAGTGAACACTATTGGCTGCCAGGGTTGCATTTCAAACAGCACCAAGCTCAAATTTCTGAAACTGCTCTGCTTTCGTTATATTTCTCCTATGCATGGCTCCAATTTAGGAAGTTATTATGTGTTGGATCCTGGTCACTAGTTTAGCTGGACTAATGGATTCGGGTAGCACACTTGTTTCGGGGTGACCGAGTTGGTACCATAGACAGAGCCAATCAGTAGACGGTTCTTATGTAGAACACATTCTATTTATTTACAAAGGAACTCAGCAGCTATATTCATGTGCTTACGACTAAAACCCCTGTCTACATTACAGACTCTTACTCTAGACTACTAACTGCTAACTACATACTACAGACTACTAAGGTAACCAGCGCTACTCTTTCATTAGATAATAAGATCATGTGATCTTCTATTATAACATTCTTCTTAAAGGTATATTACACATCAGGGGCAGGATTTTGCCCTTGGCGGGGGTGCTTGGTGGGGGCGATCGGGAAGCTGACTGCTGCCCACGATCGGCACCGCGCCATGATTTTACGCGGGTGGGCCAATGAAGGCCTGCCCATTGTGCAGCGCTCAGTGCTGCCTGTGCGGGCGGGGGGGGAGGAGGGTGAGCGGGCCTAGTGCAAACTTAGCACATGCGCGCGAAAGAGCGCTTCAATCTCCCTGAGGCACGGAGCTGACTCAGGGAGATAAAGCACTGTTTAAAAAAAAAAATAATGACGAAAATAAAAATGTCATAAAACATGTCCCCTCATGTGACTCTGTCACATGAGCAGGGACATGTTTTTAATTCAAGTATGAAATTTTTATTTTATTTTTATTTGCTATAGGAAACCTTATCCTGCCCGTGGATGAGGTTTCCTAAAAGGTGTAAAGGCCACTTGGCGTTTTCACCTGCCCGACAATCGTAAGGTTGGACGGGCAGTATAAATTTGAAATTAATTACCTTGTTAATGGCCTTAATAGGCCTTTTAATTGTCTGCGGGCGCACAGCCAACTCCAGTGTGCGCCCACCGAATGAAATATCGTGGGACTACCCGATGATGTTGGGACGCTCACCCGATGTCACCGTGTGTCATTTTATGCTCAGCTGGGCCAGGCGTGCGTCCGCCCGCTGAGCTCAATATTCCACCCCAGATTACCACATCCCTCCCCCTTTACTCAGAAATATATTTTACAGTTACAATTACATTTCTTCTCAAAATATCAAATTATTTACCCAGATAAGTAATTTGCAAATTCAGTCTTTCTGGGGGTTTCTTATGCGTGTAGAATGTCTCAGCTCCACAGCTTCAGATGTTTGTCAGGAACCTGCTTTTCTGGTGTTGTCTGAACACCAGGTTCTTCGGTGAGCACCTGCAAATCTGTTCCCTCAACTCTTGCAGGTACGGCCAATCCTTCAGACACATCTGTACTCAGTTGAGTTCTTTCAACAGGAGATGTTGACGCCGTCGTGAACACTGGAGGAATCATTTCCTGATACTTTGCTTCTCTCCTCCTTATATGATCCATATGTCTTCGCATGATTTGGTTTTCCACTTTCACGTGGTAAGAAGGAGGTCCAGTAACTGCACTTATTTCACCACATGGGCCTTTCACCAAAATTTTTCACATTTACCGTCTCTCCTACAGTAAACTTTCTCTCACGACTATGCTAGTCATGTACAATTTTCTGACTTCCCTGACTCCTTTCCACCTTACCCCCTAAATTTGGCGTTACTAAGCTCGATCTTGGCGTTTCATCAACAATTCCGCAGATGTGACCGCTGTTGTCGTGTGAGGGGTGGTTTGATGATGGAAAACAAAGTGTGCTAATTTGGTCACTATGGAGTGTCCAGTTAATTTCTTCACACCAGCTTTGAATGTTTGGACTGCTCAGTCGGCCAGTCCATTCGAGAAAGGGTGGTATGGTGAAGTTTTTACATGAGTAACACTGTTGGGGCTGATAAACCGTTGAAACTCAGCACTTGTAAATGCCGTGCCATTATCTGATATGACCACTCCTGGTAGTCAGTTGATGGTGAAGCTTTGATGTAGCTTGTCAATTGTAGCAGAAGATATCAGTGACTTTACCTCATATATGTCCATCCATTTTGAGTGAGCATCAACAATAAGGAGAAACATTGTTCCCATAAAAAGTCCCATATAGTCAATATGCGATCGCACCCACGGTCTTCCTGGCCACTCCCGTGTGGGGTGTAACAGAGCTGTTGGAGGTAACTTTTGCACTTGCTGACACTGCACACATCTTTTCACTAGCTCTCAATTTCTCCATCCATTCCAGGCCATCATAGATAGCTGCGAGCTATGGTCTTCATTCGGGAAATACCTGAACGTGTACTATGTAGTTCAGTTAACAATGGCTTTTGTCCTTTTGGAGGAACAATCACTCGAGCTCCCCACAATAAGATGCCACCCTGGCTGGTTATCTCATACCTTCTGTGAAAATACGGTTTCATTTTGTCAGATTCCTGTTCTCGTGACCAACCGTGAAGAACTTGTTCACGTACTTTGGATAAGACTGGGTCTGGACTTGTCCAATCTCTAATCTGTCTAGCACATACCGGCGATGAATCTAAGAAGTTCAATAATAAAACAAGTTCTTGAGGAACTGGAACATCCTCATCATTTTCTTTCAAAGGCAAATGACTAAGCGCCTCAGCATTTGCAATCTGATTTCCAGGCCTGTGGATGAAAGTATACTCATACGCTGCCAGGATCAGCGTCCATCTCTGTATTCTTGCTGAGGCTATGGGTGGTCTAGCCTTGTCCTCGCTGAACAATCCTATGTGGGCTTGTGGTGTGAAACATGGTAAAATGACAGCTGTGTACATATGGGGAAATTTCTTGACACCAAAGATGATTGGCAAGCCTTCTATTTCTATCTGTGAGTATCCTTTTTCCACTGTGTTGAGTGTTCTTGATACATATCCAATAGGTCATTCTGAGCCATTGTCCATTTGATGGGAGAGTGCTGCTCCCACTCCATAAGGAGGTACTTCCTGTGGGTGTTTTTAAGTGGGTAATACAGGGGTTCCAGTTCTTTTTTTTATTAGTTCATGAGATGAGAGCATCACTGGCTAGGCCAGCATTTATTACCCTGGTTCATAGGGCATTTAAGAGTCAATCACATTGCTGTGGGGTCTGGAGTCACATGCAGGCCAGCAGATTTCCTTCCCTTTTAGTGAAACCAGATGGGTTTTTATGATGATCAGCAACTGTTTTACATTCATCATTAAACTTCTAATTCCAGATTTTTATTGGATGCAATCTGCCGTGTGGGATTTGAACCCCAGTCCCCAGAGCATTACCAGTGGTCCAGTGACAATACCACTACGCCACTGCCTCCTCCTAATTTATTGTCGACAAATTAGGCAAAAAGCATCCATAGTAATTGATCATCCCCAAGAATGATTTTAGCTCGGAGGTGTTCCTTGGTGCTGGTGCCTCTCTAGTGGCTCTCGTTTTTTCTTCAACCAGGTAGAGGCCCTGTGCACCTACCCTGTGACCTAAGTGAACTACCTCTTTCCCTTGGAATGTGCAGTTTTCTTTTTTTTAATCGCACTCCTGCTTGTGAAAAATGCTTCAAAACTTCTTCCAAGTTTGCCAAATGCTCTTTTTCAGTGAATCCTGTCATGAGGATGTCATCTAAATAAATTATAACATGAGGCAATCGCTGCAGTAAATTTTCCATTGTCCTCTGGAATTTGGTGCATACAGAGGATGCGCCAAAAGGCAAATGGGCATATTGGTGCAGCCTTTTGTGTGTATTGACTGTGACAAACTTCTCTAACTTTAATTGTTGATCAGCATGGCTGATATGAAGCATCATGTAGGTGGTTCCACCCGCCCGCTTCGCAGATAGGTCTTCAATTCTTGGTACAGGGTGCCTGTCCAACTTAGCCACTTTATTAACAGTCAATTTGTAATCTCCACAAATTCGAACACTTTGGTCTGGCTTAGGTACGGGAACTATTGGTGCTGCCCATTCCGAGAACTGCACAGGTTGTATCTCTCCCAGTTTCTCTAATCTATCCAATTCGGCATCTACTTTTTCTCACATTGCATACCGGTCTTGCCTTCATAAATCTGGGGGTAGAGTCTGGATCAACATGAATCTTTGCTTGTAACCCTTGGATCTTCCCGAGTTGATCTTTGAAAATTGAGGCGTATTTTTGTAGTAGCGCAGGTAACCCAGTGGCTCTCAGTTGGAAGATCTCAGTCTAATCCAATTTGATTTCTTTCAGCTAGTCTCGTCCAAGGAGGGTTGGCTCTTCACCTGCTACCACCATCAAGGGTAATTTCGATGACTGCCTTCTGTACTGTACGGTAACCCTGCTTATGCCTTTGATTTTGATGTTTTCTCCTCTGTAAGTTTTCAATTTGGCATCTGTTTCTTCCAAATTTAATTTACATTCTCCATGGTTCAGGTATTTATAAGTATGCTCACCTATCACCATAGTGGAAGCGCTTGTATCCATTTCCATTATTCACCCTCACTGTTACATAGATTGGTCCTGTTCTTCCTACCTTTAAATTATACAATGAATAAATATCTGAATATGTTACTTCAGGCTCTTCTATGTTATGGACCTCATGGGGTTTTTTCTTTTGATTGAAAGTCTGCCTGATTCTATCGTTGCAATGTCTCATGAGGTGTCCATTTCGCTGATAGTAAAAACATTTGATTTTTTTAACCTTTAATTAATTAAAAGGTTGTCTGCTTCCACCTCTGTTACCATTATTCCATGTTTTTGCTGCAAAGTCATTTCTTTTTATTTGTCTGAAACCTGTGGCTGCTTCCTGCTTCTCATCAGAGCTGTGCATTTTCACGCACATTTTGGCTAGAACTCTCCATCCAATGTGGAGGACGGCATCATTTTCCGCTCCCTGTGTGACTTTCGAGTCCCTCACTGCACCTTCTATGGCCAGTGCCATTTCCTGCACCTTCTGAAAATCCACGTTTATTTCAGACAGTAATCTCTTCTGAATCGCATCTTCATTTATACTGCACACCAAACGATCTCTAAGCATATCATTGATAGATGTACCAAACTTGCAATATTCTGTTAACTGTTTCAGACTTGCCACACAACAAGTGACTGTCTCCCCAGGCTCTATTTCTTGAGTTAAGTTTGAACTGTTGTATCATCACCGAGGGCTTGGGCTGGTAATGAGTCTTCACAAGGTTCACTAAATCATCAAAACTTTTCAAATCCAGGGCACTGGGTGCCATTAAACTTTGGATCAATCCATACACGGATAAGAGGATTGCACGGCTCTTCTCCTCCCCAGCAATGTCATTAGCTTGGAAAAAGAACGCGGTGTGTTCAATATAATGCGCGGTGATGGAGGGAGTGGATGTTGAAGGTGGTGGATCAATCAAGTGGGCTGCTTTGTCCTGGATGGTGTTGAGCTTCTTGTGTGTTTTTGGAGCTGCACTCATCCAGGCAAGTGGGGAGTATTCTATCACACTCCTGACTTGTGCCTTGTAGATGGTGGACAGGCTTTGGGGAGTCAGGAGGAGAGTTACTTGCTGCAGGATTCCCAGCCTCTGACCTGCTCTTGTAGCCACAGTATTCATGTGGCTGGTCCAGTTCAGTTTCTGGTCAACCCCCCAGGATGTTGATAGTGGGGGATTCAGCAATGGTAATGCATCGAATGTCAAGAAGTGGTTGGATTCTTTTTTGTTGAAGATGGTCTTTGCCTGGCACTTTTATAAGTGGCGCGAATTTAACTTGCCACTTATCAGCCCAGGTGGTGGTCTGAGTAAACTAGTTCCTTCACGCGGTTTATCTTCTTAAAATTCGGATTCTGATCGATATTTCCTCTTCAACACCAAGCCATTCATTCATGATAAAACACCCTGAATCTATACCAGATGTACTTTGTTCAACAGTAATAGTAACACCAGTAACACCAGAATAAACTGATGCAGATATTACATACCTACACAGTGAATGTGATCATTGCTTCATTACATGTTCTTTAATTTAAAAAAAGGTACTATTGCTGATTAAGAGTTTGGATGAATGTGACTTGGGAAATTGCAGACTGTTTCGACCTTCCTATGAGAGTTTTGCTCAACTAGTAGAAAATAAGTTCATAACAAGACTCCGAAATACTTACAGACAGAAACAGTAATTTATTTCTCCTTCTCAAACATGATTTGTCATCACAGAGAAGCCCTATGTGCTTGTCCGTGAAAGCATTGGCGGAATAAATAATTGGATCTCTGTCTCAAAGAGTCGACACGGACACAATGACGATTAGTTGAATGACTTCCACTTAGCTTGGACAGATACAAACATAACCCAGATCCATCATCTTCATCTCTTGTGCCCCCAAGTGAAGAAAAATCAGGAGGAGAAACTTTGGGTTCAGTTCAATGATTGGATATGTAAAGAATAATGATGTGAAGGATTGTGATGGTGGCTGCTTCCAAATCTGATGAAAATGTTTGCTGCATACCTAGTACAGAGGTGCAATGTGGAGCAGTACCAGGGACAACTGGAGGTGAGACATCAACATTCGGGGGAAATGGAAGAGGCATGAGCCCCAGAGTTTTCTGGAATTGCATGCTCAGCTGCATTGTTCAGTGGTTTTCAGAATGAGACTATTGATCCCAAGCCAGATTCATCGGTGGGATTGATTGGCATTGGCAACAACACATCAGTTCAGTTGATGAACTGCGGGATGTAAATCTGTCCTGATGCCTAATTTGTCAGAGGATAAAGCTAACACCTGTCAAACTTGTCCCTGGATGTAAATCCAAAGCTTACCATTAAATGAAGCTGTCTCCATAGGGGTCACATCCAGCTGCACTGAAAGTCACCCAACAGTTTCAGGAGAGGAAAGGAAGGTTAAAAAACTCTGTCCTATCAAGTCAGCCAAAGAAAGTTGAGCAAAGACCCTTAAATATGCATAGAATCATAGAAACCCATAAAACAGAAGGAGGCCATTCAACCCATAGTGCCTGTGCTGGCTTTTAGAAAGAGGACTTGTCTTTAGTTCTGCATCCCCACTTTTTGTCCATAACCCTGCAAACAAAATACTTGAGAAGTGCACCTTTAGAATGGCAACTGGAATTCTTGCACCTGCACTTCTCATCGAATCATAGAATGATACAGCATAGGAGGAGGTCATTCAGCCCATCGATCAGCTCTTTGAAAGAAGTAATCAATTAATCCCACTCCTTGCTCTGTCCCTGTAGGCCTGAAAATATTTCCTTTTCAGATATATATCCAATTCTCTTTTGAAAGTTAAGCTATCAGTGCCAGCTGTGGTTTGATGGGTAACACTTTTGCCTCTGAGTCAGTGGGCTGTGGGTTCAAGTCCCACTTTACAGACTTGGGCACAAAAATCCAGGCTAATGCTCTGAGGGAGTGCTGCATTGTTGGAGGTGCCATCTTTTGGATGAAATGTTAACCTTACAAAAGATCCCTTGATGCTATTTCGAAGAGGAGGGGGTGCTCTTCCCCCCAGTGTCCTGGCCAATATTTATCCCTCAATCAACACCACAAAAGCTCCAAAGAAGAGTCATATTGGGCTCAAAACATTAACTCTGTTTCTCTCTCCACAGATGCAGCCGGACCTGCTGAGTTTTTCCGACACTTTCTGTTTTTATTTCAGATATCCAGCATCTGCAGTATTTTGCTTTTATTACACAAACGCAGATTATCTAGCCATTTTCACTATGAAGTTTGTGGGAGCTTGCTACGTGTAAATTGGCTGCTACATTTCCTACAGTGTAACAGTAACTACACTTCAAAAAGTACTTCACTAACTGTGAAGCACTATGGGGTATCCTGAGCTCATGAAAGGTGTTATTCCTATTTCTATTGAATCTGCTTCTATTGAATACTTGAGGCAGTGCATTCCAGATGATAACAACTCATTGACTTTAAATAACAAATTCTCCTCACCTTCCCCCTGGTTCTTCTGCCAATTATCTTAAACCCATGCCCTCCAATTTTATTAAATCCATGCCCTCTGATTACTGATCCTAGTGGACATGGCTCACCTTGAACAATCTGGGAATAAAGCAATGGAGTCTTCAGCTATGATTTCAATCTGCAATCGCTGACAACTGGGCAAAAACTAATTTATTATTTTAAGAAATACGGCCTTACTTGGTTGTTAACGATTATTTGGTTTACATAATTCAATATAAGCACAGATCCCAAATAACAATGACAGAATCTAATCAGATATTTCATCCATGACTCCCAGAATGTGATTCAGATACAGCGAAGAGTCTGGAGTGTATTTTAAATCTACAACATATTGAAACAAGAGATCACATTATAAACAGTAAATATAAAGCCCCAAGTCTTTAATTCTTTGCCAGGATTTGGATGTTGTCAGTATTTATTGCTCATCCCTTGTTGTCCTGGGTACTCTTCACTAACTTGCTTGTGCAACTTCAGAAAGCAGTTAAGAATCAATTACATTAATGTGAGACTGGAGTCACATGTATTGAATAGTGTTACATGGTGCTTGTGAGGTCTTGTGGTGCAGTGAGTAGTGTCCCTACCTCTGAGTTATGAAGCTTTAGGTTCAAATCCCACCCCAGGACTTGGTGGCTAAGGAAGGTGTGTTTATAATTCCAACGCACATGAATGGCAGGTGGTAAGAGTGGGAGAGATTCTTGGTCAGCTGTGTAACAGAAAGGAGGCTGGGGTCTCTCTTGTAGCTCCTGACTATGTGTGCAAGTTGCTATAGAAACTTGGATTCCTTAAGTGATCTGTAACACAGCCTTGAGTGCCGAAACAGGACATTTGGCCCAACAGGGTCATATCAGTGTTTATGCTCCACATGAGCTTTTTCCTACCCTACTTCATCCAGCCCCATCAGCATATCCCCTCTATTTCTTTCTCACTCCATATTCCCCTATGCCAGTCCCATCAACTGCTCCATGTAGTAGTGAATTCCACATTCTCACCATTCTGTGGGTAAAAAAGTTTCACCTGAATTCCTTGTTGGATTTATTAATGACTCTTATATTTGGCCCCTAGTTTTGGTCTTCCCTGTAAACAAATAAAATTTTCTCTAGATCTACCCTCTCACAATCTTAAAAACCTCTGTCATGTCACTCTCCTGTCTTTTTTCTAGAGAGAGGAGCCGGATGGGGATAACCTCTCAGTTTGATATATCCCAGACCAGGTGAAGACAGTGCATTTCCTTCTCTAAAGTACATTAGAGAACCAGTTGGGGTTCTTATGCCAATCCAACTGTTTCAGGGACACTTTTATTGAACTTCACTACCTTTTTAGAAAACTGGATTCAAATTTTGAAGCAGCCCTGATGGGATTAATACACACATTCTCACATGGTGACCATGACAACTATCATTGATGTGGTAAAAACCCATCTAGTTCACTAATGTCCTTTAGGGAGGAAAACCTGCCATCCTTACTCAGTCTGGACTCCAGACCCACAACAATATGGTTGACTCTTAACTGCCCTCTGAAATGGCCTAGCAAGCCACTCAGTTCAAGGGGTAATTAAGGATGGGCAACAAATGTTGGCTTTGCCAGCGACGCCCACATCCCATGAACGAATATGAAAAAAATTATTATTACATGCATCACATAGACACATTACTAGTCAAAGCCTCTGGAAAACTACTCCAGTAACATAACCATGACACTACCGTACCTGTAACAATTGACGAGTGCACCAGCGAGTGGAGATGATGCTGCCAGGATGATGGTGCATTGCAATTGCTCTCAGTGCCCTGTAAATAAGAAAAGGAAAAGAAACAGACAAGGTTTCCATTCCTAATGGTCATTCATCGACTCCTGTTGGAAGTTGATTGTATGTGATTAGGGGGTGGCTGGGGAACAGATGTCAAATAAGCCATGATTCATCCACAGTTACATAGCCTACTAGCACTATCGGGTTCACACATAAAGAAAGAGGTACCGAGATCCAGTGGAACCCTGCCTCAACACAAGTCACTTCCTGGTAAAAACTGTAAAGGGAAGAGATTTCACACATGTTGTTTGGCCACCTGCTTTAGAACTGAGACCAAAACTGAAAACAAAATCTAAAGATCATTTTTTTATAGCTAACCACAAGCCTGGAGTCCAAAACCTGACATGGTCACCTTTTGATCAAACCAGGTCAATATTTTACTTGATGTTGCCTCAGTATATGGTAGTAGTAGCAAGGGCTTGTGGCACAGTGGGTAGCATCCCTGCCTCTGAGCCAGAAACTCCAGGTTCAAGTCCCACCCCAGGACTTGATGACTAAGGAAGATGTGTTCGTAATGTGGCCAAACAGGCAGGTGGTAAGAGCAGGAGAGGTTTCTGATTGGCTTTGTGATGCTGGAGCCTCTACCAACACTATCTATTGCTTCATACTACAACATACATGGGAAAAGTGCATGTTGCCAGAGCAACTCAGACTCCCTGAGTAAACTGGAACACTCCACCACTGTGCAGACAAATGTCACTAGATGATTGATCTTGTGGTGGTGCTGACTGCCTGACTATGATCCTTAGCATCATCAGTGATTCAATGGGCAGCACTCCCACCACACAGTTTGAAGGTTGTAGCTTCAAGTCACACTCCAGACGTTTGAACACATACTCCAGGCTGGCACCCCAGTGCTAGATTGTTGAAGGCTCCACTTGCTTCTCTCAGATGGATGTAAACATCCAGTGGCAACGTTAGAGAAAGTTATCCCAGGCGTCCTGTCCAATGTTTAACACTAAACAGATACTGCAGTCATTGTCACGTGACTATTTTTGGGAGCTTGCTGAGCACAAATTGGGTGCTCCATTTCTCTACATGTCAACAGTGACTACACTTCAAATGCAGTTCATTGGCTGTAAAGTACACTGCGATCTCCATGAGTTCGAAATAGATGCTATATAAATACAGGTTCTTTCTTTCATCCACACAGGTTAGGTCCAGACTCATTGGACTTTAGGATACTGGGAGGTGATCTTATTTAAGATTCTGAGGAGGCTTGACATGGTAGATGCTGAGAGAATGTTTCACCTTGTGAGGGAATCTAGAACTAGGGGGCATATTTTCAAAATAAGTGGGCTCCCACTTAAGAGGAGATGAGGAGGAATTTCTTCTCTTAGAGAGTATTTTGTCTTTGGATTTCTCTTCCAGTCAGCAGTGGAGGCTGGGTCATTAGATATATTCAAGGCTGAGTTAGACAGATTTTTGATCTACAAGGTGGGGTCAAGGGTTATGAGGAGTAGGCAGGAAAGTGGAGTTAAAGCCACAATCAGATCAGCCATGATCTTATTGAATAAAGGAGCAGGCTTGACGGGCTGAATGGCCTACTTCTGTTCCTAGTTCTTATGTTCTTACGCAAAGTGAAGGTTAATACTCTTCATTGGTGTATTGCAGCAGCAAAGTAAAACTTGGCTCTCAATACTTATGACTAACCCTTCCCACAATAAATAGTTTTCAAGGCATTGATTCTTTAATACCTTATACCAGGCCAATTGCCAAACATTGAGGTAATATTAGATCCTGCCTGACATGCTCATCAGTTATCCAGATTGCTGTCTGAGTCACACACTGAATGTATTCAGCTGAGTTTTTCTAGAGATCAGTCTACTATTAGTAAAGTCATTTTTAAGTTGGATAATGGTATGGTAGAGGGATAGTACAGTGACTTCACCCTGCCTGCATAAAGGTTAGGAAAACCTTTAACAGCAATGGGTCTATAATGAAACATAGGAGCATGGAAACAAGAGGAGGCCATTCAGCCCCTCGAGTTTGCTCCACCTAATTGCTTTCAATTAGATCTTGACTGATCAACTCCATCTACCTGCCTTGGTGCTGTTACCTTTAATACCCTTGACCAACAAAAACCTATCAATCTCAGTTTTGACATTTTATGCTACATAAGATCATAAGAATATAAGAAGTAAGAACAGGATTAGGCCATTCAGCCCCTCAAGCCTGCACCACCTTTCAATAAGATCATGGCTGATCTGATTGTGGCCTTAACTCCGCACTCCTGCCCACTTCCCCTCATCCCCCATCCTCAATAGCTTTTTGGGAGAGAGAGTTCCAGATTTCTACAACACTTTATCTGAAAAAGTATTTCCTGACAACGCCCCTGAATGGCCCAGCTCCAATTTTAAGGTTATACCCTAATGTTGTGGAGCCTGCCGGCGGAGAAAATAGCTTCTCTTCCTATTCACCTTATCAAATTCTTTAATCATCTTATGTACCTCAATTAGATTACCCCTTAATCTTCTACAAGCCTAGTCTATGAAACTTGTCCTGATAATTTGAGTTTTGGAAACACGTCTGCAAGCATGAGCGCACGCTAATTAGGAGGGAGGAAGGAGAAAGCAGTAACGTGCGGGGAGCTGAAAACCAAATTAAATGCAAGGGTTCTGAAAGCAATGTCAGGATTATTTTTCTTCAGGCAGCCCTAAATGATCAGATTTATTGAACTCAGTTTCGCAACTTGCCATAGTGGGATGATGAACTCTCATGATCTCAGTGTTGCTAATCCAACGCCGTCGATTACTGGGGTACCCTGCCTATGAAACCACAGGCTGAAAAAAACTCATTGAGGCATAACGTAAGGGCGAAACCGGAGCTTGCTGTCTAGTTTGCATTACAAGAAAACAACTTGTATTTATATAGCGCCTTTAATGCAGTAAAACATCTTCGGTCGCTTCACAGGCGTGGTACCAAACAAACTTTGACACCGAGGAGGTAGAGGGGCAGGTGACCAAGTACGTGGTCTAAAGAAGAAGAGTCATACGGACTGGAAACGTTAACTCAGCTTCTCTCTCCACAGCTGCTGCTGGACCTGCTGGGTTTTTCCTGCATTTCCTGATCATATTTTGGATTTCCAGCATCCGCAGTACTTTGCTTTTACTTGTTCTAAGAGGTAAGGTTTTAAAGGACAGCTTAAAGAGAGATAGAGAGTCGGAGAGGTATGCCAAAGAATTCCAGGGGTTAGGGTCCAGGCAACTGTAGGCACGCCTGTGGAGTCATTAAAATAGTGGACACACAAAGAGGTCAGAATTCAAGGAGCACGGATATCCCAGTGGGGTTGCGGGGATGTGGGAGATTACAGAGATAGGGAGGGTTGAGGCCATGGAGAGATTTGAAAACAGGAATGAGAATTTTAAAATCGAGGCCTTAATTGCTTCACTGGGAGACTGTGTAGATCAGCGAAGACAGGGATGATGGGTGAATGGGACTCTTGACAAAATGGGCAATCACAGCCATACCCAACAGTTTTACTGACAGTCAGGAACCATCCAAGAGTCTATCTGTTTTCTGATTGGGATGGGAAGGCAGTGCCTCAAGAGGCTGGGCATATCGGATGACATGGCAAGAGTGCGGAGATGGGGGCAGTTGGAGACAGGCATCCTGGTCATGAACCCATGTTGGCAACCCTACCCTACGTAGATGGGTCCCATTTACAGTTTCCTCATCAGGTATCTTGTCCACTCAATACATTCCCTGCATCTGATTACAGGGGCGGATACCTTGTACTAAGTAAAATGTGTCCTTGAATGTAAAAGGTACTTTCTGTACATCTTTTGTATCTAATAGTGTTTTGAAGTCCTCTGTTAACAGGGACACAGTTTAAAAATGAGGGGTCTCCCAGCTAAGACAGAGTTGAGGAGATTTCTCTTTCTCTCAGATGGTTGTTAGTCTGTGAAATTCTCCTCCCGCAAGAGAGCAGTGGAGTTGGGTCATTGAAGATATTCAAAGCTGAGTTAGATTTTTGATCAACAAGGGAGTCAAGGGTTACGGTGAGAAAACAGGAAAGTGAAGTTGAGACCACAATCAGATCAGCCATGATCTTATCAAATGGCTGAACAGGCTTGAAGAGCTGAATGGCCTATTCCTGCTCCAATTCTTGTGTACTTGTGGAGCTCAAAATTCTTCCAGCTGTGTTTTGAAGCAACAACATGCATTGCCATAGTGCTTTCAAAATGGGAGTGTCCCAACATTTTCATCCGCAAGTACGAATTAGTGTAGCAAGGCACTTCTCATGCAAGGCACACATCAGCCCAGACATGCCGCTGAATTATGACAGAGAAAGTGAGCTTGTCACTTACCTGCCGAAGTTATAATTGAGTACGAACGTGCTCACCAGAAGCCAAGTAGCAGTTCATTTTTTATTCAAACTGTCATGGATTAGTGGATCTCCAGATCTTACTCTAAGTGAAAGCATTAATAATTAACAGGAGTTTGAACATGTCAGAATACAAATTGAATTAAAGCTTCATGCTGACGTATCTGTCTGGTATCTTCCACATTCATCCCACTTGGTATAATTAGCTAATGCTAGTCAGATAAAATCTGAACTTCACGCTCAATAACAAGCTGTCACAGCTTTAGGGATGACTTTTGTGAGGAGCAGATTTAAAAAAACTCAATGATTCTCTAGCCGAAAGTGACAAGTTATGCGTTGATTCTTACAGCTGAATTTTTCTCTTTTTTTTTGCTTGTCTAGATGAGGGATATCACTGTTGGAGAATGGAACTCTCTCCCATCCTGTGCAGCCTGTATCAACATCAGGCAAGGCACATCTATATTTTATTTAAGGCAATAACAACAACATTGTGTACTCCGATGTTTCATAGGGTGTGAGTTAAATGGGCGAACCAAAGAATTACATAGAGTGAACTGCAGAGAAACAGGCCATTCAGCCCAACTGGTCCAAACTGGTGTTTATACTCCACACAACCCTCCTTCCACCCTTCTTCATCTCAGCCCATCAGCATATCCTTCTATTGCTTTCTTCCTCATGTGTTTATCTGACTGGATTGCTTCACAGAGAAGTCAGAAAGGACTCAAAGGGGTGAATAGCCTCCTTCTTTGCCATAATGACTCTTGTCTAGATTCCCCATAAATGCATGTTTTTTCTCTCCCTTGTCTCCTACTCAGCGTCCTTATCCCATCCCACTCCTTCCAGTTTCTTATTCATCTCTCTCCTTTTCCTATGCCCCAATCTTCACTTTCAATCCTCACTCCCTTTTCTTTCATTTTTTTCCCCTCTCGGTTTTGCTAGCTATTTCCCTACCATGACCATTGTTGACGCTGGGTCAAAGAGATGGGTTTAGTGGGGGGGCCTTAAAGGAGGGGAGCGCATGGCAGATGTTTTGGGGAGTGAATTTCAGACAGTGGAAACCAGAGCACAACTGGGGGAAAGGGAGGGGGGTGACACACAAGAGGTCACAGTCAGAGGAACAGAGAGTTTGGTGATGTTGTCAGAGTGGAGAGGGTCACAGTGATTTGGAGGGGTTTCAGAAGGAGCACTGAGAGAGTAGGATACACAAATGGTGACTTCTGTTCTCCCAGATGTGACATTCCAGCATGAACCAGGCTCACTTTCATCAGCTGTCACGTAGGGTGAACAAATCAGATGGCCTCTTCATGGTTTAGTCTTGGGTTTGGCTAAATCGGCCAGGATACATAGAATTTCCAGGATGACTGTCTCTAACTGCTTGCCTGTGTTGCAAGCTTTGATGCATTCCCAGCCACCTTGTTTGCCAGAGGTAATCTGAAACTCCCAACCCTCATAGATTGGGCAGGAGTCTCCCAGATTGGATGGTCAGTCTCCTGGATGCTGATGACCCAGAAGATAAGTTCCACCCTGCATTGGTCTGACGAGCTAACAGCTCCCATGCCTCACCATCCAAGCTTTCTCCGATTAAGCAATTCCTATTCTTTGTTGTCCTTGCTGCACTTGAGTCCATCAAGGAGATGGTTTGCTGCACTTCCTGTGGAGTTATGGTGGCAAAACAGAGCACTTGTTGTACCTGCAGCAACTTGCATTGCTTGCTTGATTTCATTGGTGCAGGATTAAGCCATTTAGCCATTCAGGCTTGTTCTGCCATGCAAAGAGATCATGGTTAACCTGCGACCTAACTCTATATACCCGTCTTTGCCCCTATCCCTTAATAACTTTGGTTAACCGAAATTCATCAACCTCAGGTTTAAAATTACAATTGATTCCGCATCAATTGTCATTTGTGAAAGAGAGTTCCAAACTTCCATCACTTCTGCATGGAAAAGTTTTAATTCCTTCCCTCTTCTAGTCAGCCTGTGGCTGGCAAGTTCCAAAACAATTCTTCCCCATTAAAAATATCTTGTTAGTGGGGAACAGTTTTGGAAATGTACAGGATTTTTAAAAAAACAAACATCCTCACTCTCACTGTTTCTCAATGTGCAGGAGGTGTTTGGTGCTTTTGCAACTTATTGCAGAGTAAAGTTCCAGTTTATTTATTAGGGGAATGTGAGAAAGAACTTTTTTAATGTGATAAAGATCTAGAGCTCACTGCCCATAAGACTTGTGGAATCGGAGACAATCAACGATTTCAAAAGGAAGTTGGATAGGCACTTGAGGGAAATAAACTTTCAGGGAATAGAGCTGGGAAATGGGACTGACTGGATTTCCCCACAGAGGGTTTGCATGGACTCAATGATGGGAAGAATGGCCTCCTTCTGTGCATAACATCTCAGGACTGCACCAAATGTTATGTGGCCAAACACCTAGGAATTGCTTCAACCACAGTTTGTATCCCCATCCACAACCAATGGACCTGGCACAGGGACTATTCCTTCCTTCAACCTGATCTGTCAGTTAGAAATTAATTTGTTGGGTAATTACTTTAGGACCTTGTTTTGGCTACACAATCTGATTTTTTTGTCAGCGCTGGCTTCTTTGGGGGAGGTTTTATGACTTTCCTAAGCCAATCTGTGCAAAATTGCATCTCACAATCCAGTCACACACACGACACTGTATTCAGTGGAGCAAGTGGTTATTAGAGCATTTTCCCTTTCCATTTTATCAATTATATAAATGTAGTAACTATGGTTTGATCTAATGTGTAGTATATCTTTAAGAAGGATGTTATAAAGGAAGATCACATGATCTTGTGTAACCAATAGTGGAGTAGCGTGGGCTAACTCTGTAGTTAATTGGAAGTCAGGAGTCTGCAAGTGAGCAGCAATCTTCCCTTCACCCCCCCGACGGCATTCCGTAGGGATTGTTCCCTCCGGGACACCCTGGTCCACTCCTCCATCACCCCCTACTCCTCAACCCCCACCTATGGCACCTCCCCATGCCCACGCAGAAGATGCAACACCTGCCCCTTCACTTCCTCTCTCCTCACCATCCAAGGGCCCAAACACTCCTTTCAAGTGAAGCAGCATTTCACTTGCATTTCCCCTAACTTAGTCTACTGCATTCGTTGCTCCCAATGCGGTCTCCTCTACATTGGAGAGACCAAACGCAAACTGGGCGACCGCTTTGCAGAACACCTGCGGTCTGTCCGCAAGAAAGACCCAAACCTCCCTGTCGCTTGCCATTTTAACACTCCACCCTGTTCTCTTGCCCACATGTCTGTCCTTGGCTTGCTGCATTGTTCCAGTGAAGCCCAACGCAAACTGGAGGAACAGCACCTCATCTTCCGACTAGGCACTTTACAGCCTTCCGGGCTGAATATTGAATTCAACAACTTTAGATCTTAAACTCCCCCTCCCCCCCATCCCCACCCCGTTTCTCCACCCTCCCTTTTTTTTCAATAATTTATATAGATTCTTCTTTTCCCACCTATTTCCATTATTTTTAAATCTAAAACTAAAACTTTTTTAGTCTTTCCACCCCACCCCCACTAGAGCTGTACCTTGAGTATCCTGTCTTCCATTCTTAATTAGCACTTTTCTCAGACAATATCACCACCTTCAACACCTCTTTGATCCTTTTGTCTGTGACATCTTTTGATTATCTGCTCCTATCACTGCTTGCTTATCTCCACAATCACCCCACCCTCAACTTCTCTCTCCCCCCGCCCCCCCACCTTAGACCAGCTTATATTTCACTTTTCTCCTAACTATACTCAGTTCTGCCGAAGGGTCATGAAGACCTGAAACGTTAACTGATTTCTTCTCCACCGATGCTGCCAGACCTGCTGAGTTTTTCCAGGTAATTCTGTTTTTGTTGTGTGTAGATAGGGTCTGGTGTAGAAGCACCTTGTAAATAAACAGAATGTGTTCCACCTAAGAAGTGTCTGCAGAACTACTCTATCTAAAGCACCTCACAAGTCACAACAGTAAGATATTGGGGGGGGGGGGGCAGAGATCTTACATTTCCTTACATCACAACGCATTAATTAGACACTATGTTTACTATGTTTTTGCAGAAATAAACTGCAATTGCTAGATTGTCACACCTGAGCTCAAAAGGCTTGCATTTACATAATACCTTTCACAACCTGTGGACTTCGCAAAATCCACTTTATAGAGCACTTTTGACGTGTAGTCACTTGTAATGCTGGGATTAAATTAAATAATAAGGCACTGAAGAATCAAGGGATCAAAATATAAAGCAAACTTTGCATTAATTAAGAAGAGATTTCAATAGGATGTATAATTGTAATTGGTCTCACTAAACAGCATTGTTTACATCCCATACAAAACCCCAGCAAACATGTCCCTGTCCTGGATCTGAGCTTGTTACAGCTGGGTCTTTGCAACGGTGATATTTGCGACAGGTGTTCTTGCTTTGCGGCAGCAGGTCAGCGTCCGCCCCGCTGGCGCAGCCCCTTTCCGGCAGCGGGGCGGCGCAGGCGCAGCTGGAGCTGGGGCTTGGCGGCGATGGCGGCGGCGGCCGGAGGGAATGTCCAGGCCCGGGTGGCCTGGCTGGTCAGCAGGCAGCACGGGCGGCCGGTGCTGAAGCCCAACAAGCCGATGGTGCTGGCCGACAGGGTGGCGAACAAGAAGAGCCGGCTGGGAGGTGGGGAAGGCCCCAGGGCAGCAGCAACCGGCCATTCGGCCCAGCAGCTCCATGCTAGCCCCGCTTTATCTGCACCCAAATCTCTTATAGAGCATCCCCAGCCTCATCCTTTCTCCCTGAGGACCCAGCCGGGGCTCAGTGGGTGGCACCCACTCTCCTCTTGAGTCAGAGTCTTTCTGAATCCTCATTTTTTCAAAAAAAAAACCCCAGGTCGACACTCCGGGTGCAGTACCGAGGGAGTGCCGCACTGTCGGAGGTGCCGTCTTTCTCTTGCGATGTTAAGTTATGCCCCGTCTGCCGTCACAGGTTGACGTAAAAGATCCCACAGCCACAGGGAGTAGTTGAGGTGAATAGTGCAGATCCATTTGGGTAAGAATCCGAGGGAGAAGGGAATAGAGCGTTATAATCGTAGATTTAGGTGAGGAAGGATGAGATGAGGCTTGTGTGGATGATGAATGCAGGCATGGACTGTTATGGGCCGAATGACCTGTTTCTGTGGCCCTTTTCCTATGTAATACTATTTCGAGAAGAGGATGAGACTTCTCCCCAGCGCCCTGGGGCTAATATTTATACCCCAACTGACATCAGTTTAAAAAAAAGAGAACAGATTATCTGGTCATTTTATTACCATTTATGGGACATTACAGCAGCGTTTGCTTGGTTGTAAAGCACTTTGGGATGTCCCGAGGTCTCTGTAAATTCGATCTCTTTTTCTTATCTCTGGCGGTCTTCCATTGCTACTATAATCAAAGTTTCGAACTTGATGCTACCTTCTGATGTACCATGTTTTTACTGTCTGTTCTCAAGCTGAGACTGGCTTATGGCTGTTAGCCCATCATCCACATTTCACCCTGTAAAATGGTCAGAATCTCATCTGTTTATATGTTATAATTTTTCCTAGCTACTAACCTTGCCAATGTTTTAATGATTCACAGAGGCAACGTGTATCACGGAGATGTCAGTGATGATGGCTTGCTGGAAACAAAATGAGTTCAGTGAGAGAGCCTGCACCAAAGAGATCCAGGCATTCTATACGTGCACAGCCAAAGCAGAGGTAAACAATTTTTTCATTCATTCATGGGACGTGGGCGTTGTTGACAAGGTCAGCATTTGTTACCATCCCAAATTGCCCTTTTTTGAGAGTAGTTATGGATCAACCACATTGCTGTGGGTCTGGGTACAAGTATAGGCCAGACCAGGTAAAGGATGGCAGGTTTCCTTCCATAAGGAGCATTAATGAACCAAATGGGTTTTTATGACAATTGAAGACTGTTTCAAGGTCACCATTACTGAGACTAGCTTTCCAATCCAGATTTTGTTTTAATTAATTGAATTTAAGTTCCACTAGCTGCTGTGGTTGGATTTGAGCCCGTGACCCCAGAGCATTCGCCTGTGGCTTTAGATTATAAATATATAATAACAATATTGCAGAGTGAAATGTGTAATTATGGGTATAGAAGTGTAGAGAATGATGGTGCAACAGTGCAGTATAAACATCAGAAAATTTAACATTGAAAATTCTAACTACATGATGCCCAGTGACATTACCACTACACCCTTAACATGCTGGAACTGTAAGATAATGTTGGTATATTTATGGGAAAGACAAAATGTATTGGGAAAACAATGGATATAATTGCCAATTTCACAAGAATGCTGATGGGAAAGGTGGTTGTGGGGGAGGTGGAGAAAACTTAATCAATCTAGATTTCCTTCAGTCTCCACATGTCTTATCTTTGTGGAGGGAAAGGGTGAGCTGCCACATGAAACAGGAGAGAAATGTAATAGGAGCATTAAATGTGAAAGAACCAGTGGGGAGAGGGAGGAACACCTATCGCATGCCAAACGTTTTCTTGCACCCTGCGTGGGATTTTGAGAAGCCTACCTGCCTCAGATTTGGGAACATGCTCCAACTCTTAGTTAGACATGAGCTTTAGAATGAGTTAGAGTAACTGATGGTAACTCTTGTGAAAAAGGCAGGTTTAACAGAGGCATCACAAACAATGAATGCATTTAACATACAACAAAGCACAATGTGCACTCTATTTAGTCGAGTCCACGAGTTACGTAAATATGCTATCTCTCTGAAATCTGTCTGGCAATTTCACTATATTTTTAGCTTTAAAAGATCTTTTTAAAGAAATGGAGAATCTTGGATGAGATTGTGGAATGACATGACAGTTACTGCACAGTAATTTTGCACTTTGTCCAGCCTGTGACATTCGATTGCGTGTAATGGATTAGAATGCAGCTTCAGTTGAAGACGCTTCAGTTTATTTTTTTGGAGATTTTGGGTGGTCTTCTCATGGATTTCATTTAAACATTTGTTGGGATTTCTTCTCTCTGCTAGAGTTTCAGTGTTTGAAGAATGCTGGTAGTAATGGGTTGTTCAGGGTTACTTGTGACTTTTGATTGCCATCAATTCCAATACATTACTGCTGAGGCCTCACTCACCAGATCCATTGCTTTCACAAGCAAAAGTTGAGGCTTCATCTCAGGCATTCCGGTTGTGCAGATCAAAGCTACCAGTGTAGTTATCTCAAATGGCTAGCGGTGAGAAGGGCCATCCCCGACAGATCCTTCCTGTACGCCCGGGGTCTCATCTCTGCATGTTTCTCTTGACACAGCTGAGGTGGGAAGAAACCATCCTCCAATTCCTTCTGGGACGTGCCTTTATGAAGCAGGTTTGGAAAGAGATGCAGGAGTTTTTGTCCAGGTTCATCCTGAGTAGTTCTGTAACACAGGACTCTGTGCTCTCTGGGCTGTTCCCAGGGATGCACACCAAGGCAAACATCAATTACTCCTGGAGGATCATCAACTCAGTGAAAGATGTTATTTGCTCTGCCTGAAACTTCTTGTTCCTCCAGTACAAAGAACTATGTTGATGACGGAGTCTGCAGAGTGGCACATTCCAAGATCCAGGACTATGTGCTGAGGGATGCAGTGAAGCTTGGGGCAGTTGCAAAGGCTCAGTGGGGAAAGGCCACTGTCTAAGGCCTTTCCACCATAGTATACTGAGGGGCTGGAAACTGTGTAAAGCCCTTTGGGCTTAATGGTAAATATAAGCTGTAATTGTAAGCGTAATGACACATATTGTTAAAAGGGACTGATCTCGTTTCCATTTTATTTAAGGTCAACTTTGAACTGTCATATAATGTACTTCTATAAATTTAACAAATAAAGTCTATTTTTGGGAAAAGAAGTGTAGTTATCCTGATGTCTGAATAGGAATTTCTATCTTGCAGGCGGAGAGGAAAGCAAGAGCAAATTTGGACAATATGGGACAAACCGGTACTTTGACTCCCAAGCAAGCCACAAAGTTGCTCCAGAGATATCCTAACAAGAAGCAAGTGACATAAAATCCTGTTCTGAAGCATGCATAAGAACTACTTAGATTCAAAAGGCTGCTGTCTACCTCTTCAGCCTATCTGAAGGACTTGTTTCTGGTGGATATAACCGCTGTGAAAATTGTATAAATATACTGTCCCTCAATAATAGTAGAAATCTGATAGAACTGAGACAATGCCCTTGTATGATACACAAATATTCAAGAAGATGGGTCTCACTGAATAAAAATGATGGTGATTTATTATATTTTGTGAAATACATGTCAAAATGTTTCATATCTGGAAGTTGTGTTGAATGCACAAGAAGATTAGTTTTTAATTTATCTTTGCTGTTATTGTGCCTTTTGTGGGTTGTGTTGCATTTTATTCTCTCTCCTTGGGTCTACTACGCCACATATAATTCCCATTTGTGAAGATCCCATCCCATGTCTCTTATCTGTGCCTTTCTTTAACTAGATGTGAGGAGGTGTACTAGTGCAGTCTGGGCTGATTCTGCTTCCTTCCCTATGGTGCACCATCCCATTGTCCACAGCTTTCCCAGTAGTGGCAGTGTCTGAGGTCCGGAATTCTATTGTGGGATTTTCAAACTCGAACCCATCTTGCAGCTCTCCAGCCGACACTGTTTTCAATGGATCACCCAGCAGCGTTTCCAACCAATTTCATCTAGCAATGTCAAAATCACTCACTTTTGGGAAGGTCTATCAGTTTGTATATGAAAGAACAAGTTTTGGGAGTTGCACTTTTTCAATTGTTTGCAAATAGTCAACTATTGCTAAGACAGCAGTGAAATAAGCCTTCCTGAAGTGTTATTCAATATTGTCACAGAATTGTATAAAATCATACCAAACCCTCTGTAATCACAGGAGAAAGCATCTTGTATTACTGTGCTCCATTTGACTCGGTCCAATAAATGAATTCCAATACTCTCTGTACTTACAACCTTTACTAATAAGCCAGCAGTGATTTTGTTACATAGTGCAGAAGTATTTTGTGGATGTTTTCAATAACATTACATTGTGGGGCCAGTTTCTGCTCACTGATGTAGTAGAATCTTAATTAATTTTTGTCTTCTTGAACAATGGTAAATTGTTCGACTGTCTGTAAAATATCAACGAGGGAGATTGTTGTATCCACAGCTTTTCCCTGCCCTCCCCATTATACATAAATGATCTGTGTTAATTGTATAATTCTAATTTCAAGTAGATGATCTCATAAGTGGGAGATGGCGAGTTGTTGGACTTGGTGTCAACGTTAACATAGGTGTGATTCATTGAGACCACACTCAGTAAGAATGAAAGTCTCTCTGGTCTTTCTTCAGCAATCAAGCTCCAGTGCATTGATAAAATGTCAGAATAGTTCTCTGTTGTAGCTGTTAAGTTGTTCAGAGCATAATAGTAAGGCTTCCTTCTGCTCAGGACCATGATTTACATCACCACTTGTACTCCCCTGGAAGAGATGAGAAAGAACAGACATTTCACCATCACCTTCTCAAGGGCAGTTAGAGATGGACAATAAATGTTGGCCTTGACAGCAACGCTCACATCCTATGAATGGATACAAAAGCCTTTAAATGGTTGGAAAACTATATTTACATTAAAAGACTTTGTTCTGATATTCAACAATATAAACTGGAAATACTGTGGAGGGAGAAACAGTTAAGGCTTCAGATCGCTGACCTTTCATCAGAATTTTATGGACTATATGAAAGTTGTAGGGACCTGCCCATTTGGTGAACTTTTAAAAGTTAAACATCATTCACCAAACACAAGCCCAACCTTCTAATTCACCTAAATCTTGTGCTTGTTGAACATCATCTACGGTTCCAGTTCCTGTGCATATCTTGGTATTGTCTGCAACCTCGCAGATGATTCTCCCAACACCTGCATCCAAATTATTAATGTAAATTGTAAATAGCAAAAGTGCTAACACTGCCCTCCCGTGTGACACCACTGATAATCAGTCTCCAAGCAGATCCGAATCCATTGATGACTAATTTTCAATCTACTCTGGGAGAATACCTATTGAGCTACAACACTGGCATCTACCCAGCAATATGGAAAACTGCCCAGGTATGTCCTGTCCACAAAAAGCAGGACAAATCTAACCCTGCCAATTACTGCCCCATCAGTCTACACTCGTTCATCAATAAAGTGAGGGAAAGTGACGTCGATAGTGCTATCAAGCAGCACTTAATATGCAATAACCTGCTGACTGACGCTCAATTTGGGTTCCACCAGGGCCACTCAGCTCCTGACCTCGTTATAGCCTTAGTCCTAACATGGACAAAAAAGCTGAACTCAAGAGATAGGGTGAGATTGACTACCCTTGACACAAAGGCAGCATTTGACCAAATGTAACAGCAAAGAGCGCTAGCAAAATTGGAGTCAATGGGAATCAGGGAAAACTCTCCACTGGTTGGCCTCATACCTATCACAAAGGAAGATGGTTGTGGCTGTTGGAGGTCAATCATCTCAGTGCCAAGGCATCATTGCAGGAGTTCCTCAAGGTAGTGTCTTAGGCCCAATCATCTTCAACTATTTCATTAATGACCTTCCCTCCATAAGGTCAGAAGTAGGGATGTTCGATGATGATTGCACAATGTTCAGCACCATTTGTGACTCCTCAGATACTGAAGCAGACCATGTCCAAATGCAGCAAGACCTGGACAATATCCAGGCTTGGGCTGACGAGTGGCAAGTAACATTCACGCCACACAAGTGCCAGGCATTGACCATTTCCAACAAGAGGGAATCCAATCATCTTCTCTTGACATTCAAGGGCATTACCATCACTGAATTCCCCCACTACCAACATCCTGGGGGTTACCATCGGCCAAAACTGAACTGGACTAGCCATGTGAATACTATGCCTACAAATGCAGGTCAGAAGCTGGGAATTTTGCAGAGAGCAACTCACCACTTGACTCCTCAAAGCCTGTCCACCATGGGACATGGGTTCAAGTTCCACCATGGCAGCAGCTGGTGGAATTTAAAATCAATAAAATAAAACATGGAATTGAAAGCTACCCTCTAATGGTCACCATGAAACTATTATTGATTGTTATGAAAGCCTATCTGGTTCACTAAAGCCCTTTAGGGAAAGAAATCTGCCATCCTTACCTAATCTGGCCTACATGTGACTCCAGATTCACAGTAATGTGGTTGACTCTTAATTGCCCTTTGAAATACACTGGCAATCCACTCAGTTCAAGAGTAACAAATACTGGCCATATCCCATGAAAGAATTAGAAATAATTACTCAACCTATCTCCACTTGGAGAGGCAAGGTTTGATCAGGGATAGTCAGCATGGCTTTGTCATAGGGAGGTCATGCCTAACAAATTTGATTGAATTTTTTGAGGAGGTGACCAGGTGTGTAGATGAGGGTAGTGCAGTTGATGTAGTTTATATGGATTTCAGCAAAGCCTTTGACAAGGTCCCACATGGGAGACTTATAAAGAAGGCAAATGCACATGGGATACAGGGTAATTTGATAAGGTGGATTCAAAATTGGCTTAGTTGTAGGAGACAGAGGGTGATGACAGAAGGATGCTTTAGTGATTGGAAGCCAGTGTCCAGTGGCGTACCACAGGGATCTGTGCTCAGTCCCCTATTATTTGTCATTTATATAAACGACATAGATGACTATGTGGAGGGTAGGATTAGTAAATTTGCGGATGACACAAAGATTGGCCGGGTAGTTAACAGCGAGGTTGAGTGCCTTGGGCTACAGGAAGATATAGACGAGATGGTCAAATGGGCAGATAAGTGGCAGATGGAATTTAACCCTGAAAAGTGTGAGGTGATACACTTTGGAAGGAGTAATTTGACAAGGAAGTATTCAATGAACGGCATGACACTAGGAAGTTCTGAGGAACAAAGGGACCTTGGCGTGTGTGTCCATAGATCTCTGAAGGCGGAGGGGCATGTTAGTGGGGTGGTGAAAAAGGCATTTGGGACACTTGCCTTTATCAATCGAGGCATAGATTACAAAAGTAGGGAGGTTATGTTGGATTTGTATAGCACCTTGGTGAGGCCACAGCTGGAGTACTGTGTGCAGTTCTGGTCGCCACATTATAGGAAGGATCTGATTACACTGGAGGGGGTGCAGAGGAGATTCACTAGGAGATTGCCTGGGCTGAAACATTTATGTTATGAAGAGAGGTTGGATACACTTGGGTTGTCTTCACTGGAGCAGAGAAGACTGAGGGGCGACATGATCGAGGTGTACAAGTTTATGAGGGGCATGGACAGGGTGGATAGGGAGCAGTTGTTCTCCTTAGTTGAAGGGTCAGTCATGAGGGGACATAAGTTCAAGGTGAGGGGCAGGAGGTTTAGGGGGGATGTGAGGAAAAACTTTCTTCCCCAGAGGGTGGTGATGATCTGGAATGCGCTGCCTGGGAGAGTGGTGGAGGCGGGTTGCCTCACACCCTTTAAAATGTACCTGGATGAGCACTTGGCACGTCATAACATTCAAGACTATGGGCCAAGTGCTGGTAAATGGGATTAGGTAGGTAGGTCAGGTGTTTCTCCCGTGTCAGTGCAGACTCGATGGACTGAAGGGCCTCTTCTGCACTGTGATTCTGTGATTCTGTGAATATACATTTGAGCGTCTCTATCCTTGGCTCTTGCAAGCAATGCAGATGTTTTATGGACTTGCATGTGTGGAGTATAATCCCTGTAGGGAGAGACAGCATTATAAGTCAAACTGATTCAAAGAAAGAGGTGTTACCAACTTATTATTGCACTATGTAGGTCTTCCTTTTTAAAATTAATTCTCGGGATGTGAGAATCACTGGCAAGGCCAGTAACTATTGCCCGTCATTAGTTACCTTTCAGAAGATGGCGGGTCTTCTTGAACCTCTGCAATCTGACAAAGGAGCTCCTACATTCTGGTTGCATAGCGAGTTCCAGGGTTTTGCGTTTATATCGCTCTTTTCAAGACCACTGGATGTCTCAAAGCACTTTACATTAATTAATTATTTTTTGAAGTGTAGTCACTGTTATAATGTGGGAAATGTGGCAATTATTTTCCACTCGGCAAGGTCCCACAAATGGCAATGCGATAACGATCGGATAACCTGTTTTATCGTGGTGTTGATTGAGGGATTAATATTGGCCAGGACAACAGGAAAAACTCCCCTGATCTTCTTCAAAGTAGTGCCACAGGATCTTCTACATTCACTTCAGCAGGCAACTGGGGCCTCAGTTTAATGCCTCATCCAAAAGAGGACACATCCAACAGTGCAGCACTCCCTCAGTACTGCACTGGAGAGTCAGCCTTAATTTTTGTGCTCAATCCCTAGAGTGGGACTTGAACCTAGAACCTTGTAATTCAAGAGGTAAGTGTGGCACCAACTGAAGAGAAATAGATGTCCAACTCTTAGACTTAGAGAGTGTTGAAATATTACACTCATACATTGTTTAAAACATTTTAGAAATATCTCAATTGTTTACTCAATTTTTCACTGCCCTGTTAATGTTTATCTGTGTCAGACATGACTCAGTGGGTAGCACTCTCGCCTCTGTGTCGAATGGCTGAGAGTTTATATTTGGATTAGCAGGGGTAAGTGATTCAGAATATTTTATATGAACAAAGCTATATTTGGTGGTGAATTATTCAGGATTTTAGCCCATCCAGTTTCCTGTGCAGGGTGACTTTTGCAATGAAATTAGGGTACGTAATTAGTAAGAATACACTGTGGAGGCGGCAAAGTGGTATTGTCATTGGTATTCCAGAGATCCAGAGTAATGCTCTGGGGACCTGGGTTCGAATCCCATTATGGCAGATGGTGAAATTTGAATTCAATAAAAATCTGGAATTAAAAGCCTGATGATGACCACGAAATCATTGCTGATTGTTCTGAAAACCCATCTGGGTCGCTAATGCCCTTTAGGGAAGGAAATCTGCTGTACTTAGACCATAAGACATAGGAGCAGAAATTAGGCCCTTCGGCCCATCGAGTCTGCTCCGCCATTCAATCATGGCTGATAAGTTTCTCAACCCCATTCTCCCGCCTACTCCCTGTAACCTTTGATCCCCTTACCAATCAAGAACCTATCTATCTCGGTCTTAAATACACTCAATGACCTGGCCACCATAGCCTTCTGTGGCAATGAATTCCATAGATTCACCACTCTCTGGCTAAAGAAGTTTCTCCTCATCGCTGTTCTAAAAGGTCTTTCTTTACTCTGAGGCTGTGCCCTCGGGTCCTAGTCTCTCCTACTAATAGAAACATCTTCCCCACGTCCACTCTATCCAGGCCTTTCAGTATTCTGTAAGTTTCAAACAGATCCCCCCCTCATCCTTCTAAACCCCATCGAGTATAGACCCAGAGTCCTCAAACGTTCCTCATATGTTAAGCCTTTCATTCCTGGGATCGTTCTCGTGAACCTCCTCTGGACCCTCTCCAGGGCCAGCACATCCTTCCTGAGATACGGGGCCCAAAATTGCTCACAATATTCTAAATGTGGTCGGACCAGAGCCTTATAAAGCCTCAGCAGCACATCCCTGCATTTATATTCTAGTCCTCTCGAAATAAATGCCAACATTGCATTTGCCTTCCTAACTACCGACTCAACCTGCAAGTTAACCTTAAGAGAATCCTGGACTAGGACTCCCAAGTCCCTTTGCACTCCAGATTTCTGAATTCTCTCCCCATTTAGAAAATAGTCTATGCCTCTATTCTTCCTACCAAAGTGCATGACCTCACACTTCCCCATGTTGTATTCCATCTGCCACTTCTTTGCCCATTCTCCTAACCTGTCCAAATCCTTCTGCAGACTCCCCGCCTCGTCAATACTACCTGTCCCTCCACCTATCTTTGTATCATCTACAAACTTAGCCTGGATGCCCTCAGTTCCTTCATCTAGATCATTAGTGTATAAAGTGAAAAGTTGTGGTCCCAACACTGACCCCCGTACAACTCCACTAGTCACCGGCCGCCGTCCTGAGAAGGACCCCCTTATCTCCACTCTCTGCCTCCTGCCAGACAGCCAATCTTCTATCCATGCTAGTACCTTGCCTCTAACACCATGGGCTCTTATCTTACCGAGCAGCCTCCTGTTCGGCACCTTGTCAAAGGCCTTCTGGAAGTCCAAGTAGATAACATCCATTGGCTCTCCTTTGCCTAACCTACTCGTTACCTCCTCAAAGAATTCTAACAGAATTGTCAGGCATGACCTCCCCTTGATGAAACCATGCTGACTTTGCCCTATTTTACCATGCACTTCCAAGTATTCTGAAAACTCATCCTTAATAATGGACTCTAAAATCTTACCAACGACCGAGGTCAGGCTAATCGGCCTGTAATTTCCTGTCTTTTGCCTCACTCCCTTCTTAAACAGGGGGGTTACATTAGCGATTTTCCAGTCCTCTGGGACCCTCCCTGACTCCAGTGATTCCTGAAAGATCACCACTAATGCCTCCACTATCTCTTCAGCTATCTCCTTCAGAACTCTGGGGTGTAATCCATCTGGTCCAGGTGATTTATCCACCTTCAGACCTTTCAGTTTTCCTAGCACCTTCTCCTTGGTAATGGCCACCATATTCACCTCTGCTCCCCGACTCTCTTGAACTTTGGGAATGTTACTCGTGTCTTCCACCGTGAAGACTGACGCAAAGTACCTATTCAGTTTCTCCGCCATTTCTTTGTTCCCCACTACTACTTCTCCAGCGTTATTTTCCAGTGGCCCAATGTCCACTTTTGCCTCTCTCTTACCCTTTATATATCTAAAAAAACTCTTGCAATCTTCTTTTATATTACTGGCTAGTTTACCTTCATATTTAATCTTGTCCCTCCTTATTTCTTTTTTAGTTGTCCTCTGTTGGTCTTTGTAGGCTTCCCAATCTCCTGGTTTCCCACTGCTCTTTGCCGCATTGTATGCTTTCTCTTTAGCTTTTATGCTGTCCCTGACTTCCCTTGTCAGCCATGGTTGCCTCGTCCTCCCTTTAGTATGCTTCTTCTTCCTAGGGATGAATTTTTGCTGTGTCTCCCAAATTACTCCCAGAAACTCCTGCCATTGCTGTTCCACTGTCTTTCTTGCTAGGCTCATCTCCCAGTCAATTCTGGCCAGCTCCTCCCTCATGCCTCTGTAGTTACCTTTATTCAACTGTAATACTGTTACATCTGATTCCAGATTTTTCCTCTCAAATTGCAGGGTAAATTCTATCATATTATGGTCACTTCCTCCTAAGGGTTCCTTCACCTTAAGCTCCCTTATCAAATCTGCCTCATTACACATCACTAAATCTAGAATTGCCTGTTCCCTAGTGGGCTCCACAAGCTGCTCCAAAAAGCCATCTTGTAGACATTCCACAAATTCCTTTTCTTGGGATCCACTACCAACCTGATTTTCCCAGTCTACCTGCATATTGAAATCCCCCATGATCACTGTAACCTTGCCTTTCTTACACGCCTTTTCTATCTCCTGGTGTATCTTGTGCCCCACATCCTGACTACTGTTCGGAGGCCTGTACATAACTCCCATTATGGTTTTTTTACCTTTGTGGTTCCTCAACTCTACCCACACAGATTCTACATCATCTGACCCTATGTTGATCTTGCTATCGATTTAATTTCATTTCTTACTAACAAAGCAACCCCACCCCCTCTGCCAACCTGCCTATCTTTTCGATAGGATGTATATCCTTGGATATTTAGCTCCCAGCCCTGATCCCCTTGCAGCCATGTCTCCGTGATGCCCACCACGTCATATTTGCCAATTTCAATCTGCACCACAAACTCATTTACCTTATTTTGTATACTGCGCACATTCAGATACAACACCTTCAGTCCTGTATTTCCCGTCCCCTTTCTCATTGTCATCCCTTTATCTGATGTATTTGAAGTTAGATTCCTAGCCCTTTCCAAACACCCTGTCCTATTTTGTGTTCTGGAGACTTTAATAGCCTCTCCTGGGCTCTCCTTTCTTTTCAGTTTTTTCATAATTTTCCATGAAGTTGAATCCACCCCCCCACATGCTAACCTGCTGCTTTGTTTCCCATTAGTCATGCTTCTTGGAGATTTACCCTTCCCTCCCCCCCACTTTCTAGTTTAAAGTCCTGTTGACCACCCTATTTACCCTTTTCGCTAGAACATTGGTCCCAGATCGGTTCAGGTGGAGACCGTCCCAACGGTACAGATCCCTCCTGTTCCAATACTGATGCCAGTGCCCCACGAAATGGAACCCCTCTTTCCCGCACCACTCCTTTAGCCACGAGTTTACTTCCCTTATTCTCGCGTCCCTATGCCAATTTGCACGTGGCTCGGCTAGTAATCCGGAGATTATAATCCTTGAGGACCTGTTCTTTAATTTAGTTCCTAGTTCCTGATAATCCCCAGACAGGTCCTCTTTTCTAGTCTTACCTATGTTATTTGTCCCGACGTGGACCACAACAACTGGATCCTCCCCCTCCCTCTCCAACATCCTTTCAAGCCGGTCAGAGATGTCCCTCACCCTGGCACCGGGCAGGCAACATACCATGTGGGACTCTCGATCCTGCTTACAAAGGAAGCTATCAATTCCCCTAATTATAGAATCCCCTACAACTACCACTTGTCTTTTTGCTCCCCCCTCTTGAACGGCCTCCTGTGCCATGGTGCCGTGGTCAGCTGGCTCATCCTCCCTACAGCCCTGTTCCTTATCCACACAGGGAGCAAGTACCTCGTACCTGTTGGACAAGGTCAAGAGCTGAGGCTCCTCTGTTCCTGAACACAGGATCCTTCTACCTGCCTCACTTGCAGTCATACCCTGCTGACCCTGACCACTGACCGAACTTGAGGTACTTAATCTACCGGGTGTGACTGCCTCCTGTAACAAAGCGTCCAGGTAACTCTCCCCCTCCAGGGTGTGCCACAGTGTCCGGAGCTCGGACTCCAGCTCATCAATTCTGAGCCAGAGTTCCTCCAGCAACCAACACTTGCTGCAGATGTGGTCACTGCGGCTCGCAATGGGATCTGCCAGCTCCCACATCATACAGCTACAGCACATCACCTGCCCAGCCATCTCTACTTAGATAATTAATTTATTAATTAGCTTTGCAGTGTTTTTTTTTCAAATTTGGTGCAGATTTCCTACCAACCAATCAGGTCACAGCTTTCCTGTGACATCACTTTTTCAGTTTTGGCTTCAGTTACTCTGTGCCCCGAGGTCACCGTTCCGGTGCTCCTCCCTCCGAGTCTGCTCCCTGGAGACAAGGCCGCAAATCCCCGAGGTAAGCTAGATTTATACTCACCGCTCCGGTGCTCCTCCCTCCGAGTCTCGCTCCCAGGATTTACTCACCAATCAGCTGCTTTTTCTTTAAAATCCACTTTTAGAAGAGTGTCCCTCGCAGGTCTGGTGCACTCCTGAAGGCACTGCCTCTCCTCTCTCTCTTTTTTTTTAGGTTTGAGGAGGAGGGGGGGATGGAAACACTACAGCAATGTAATGTTTGGGGCTATTCCATTCTTTGACAGTGGGTCCTCCTCGATTTCCTCCTGAGTCGTGGTGGCTGCGGTGACTTCTCCCAGAATGCTTCAGTCACTTCTCACCAGCGCCCTTACCTGGTCTGGCCTACATGTGACTCCAGACCCCACAGCAATGACACTTAAATGCCTTGTGAACAAGGTCAATTAGGGATGGGAAATAAATGCTGGCCTAGCCAGTGATGCCCACATCCCATGAACAAATATAAAAAAGGATGCTTAGTGAGAATCTATGCTATATATAGGGAGGAGAGGGGAAACATTGGGTCTAGCTTACCCCTGTTCAACAGGATGGATTTCCTGTGACCATCTGAACCCTTGGTGTGCTCTTAATTTTATTTAATTATTAGTTTAAAAATTGGTCCCATAGTTTGGACTGAAGGATCAACCCTAAGTGTTTATCTCCCTTGGGCCTGGTGATGAACTGAACCATTCTTATGACAAATTCTGAAGTGTAGACTGGGGAAACCACTTTCTGCCCTGCATCAATCTTTGCTCTACTGTGCAGTCTCTTATTTTTTGACTTATGTTTGTTAACGGCTGGGAAGAGAAGGTCAGGGGTGACTGAATACAAATCTTTAAAGTTTTATAAGATTTTCATCGAGTAGATACACAGAAAGAGATTACTCCCATTTATGAGAAAGAGCAGAACCAGAGGGCAGCAATATCAAACAGTCACCAAGATTTCGATAAAAACAAAATACTGCAGGTGCTGGAAATCTGAAATAAAAACAGAGACTTCTGGAAAAACTCAGCAGGTCTGGCAGTGTCTGTGGAGAGAGAAACAGTTAATGTTTTGAGTTGAACATGACTCTTCTTCAGACCAGGAGGGTGGGGATATGCTGTTGGGAGGGGTAGGAGAACGAAAGGGAAGGTCTGAGATAGGGTAGAAGGCGGGAAGGGTTAAATTACAGCGTCATGGTACAAAAGGCAAAGGGTGTGGTAATGGCTACAGTGAAGAAACAAAGCATTTGTCCAGAGTGAGTGTAAAGGTGAGAATAATGGACAGCTCTGTCCCAAAGCAAAAATGTGAAAAACAAGAGAAATCAAATAGGGATTTCAGAAGAAGCTCTTTTACCCTGAGAGTGGGGAAAGTGATGGAATTGCTGTTACATGTTGAGGCCAATAGTATGGATGCATTTAAGGGGAGGTTAGATAAACAGCAGGAGGGAGAAGGGAATAGTTAGTTGGTCATGCTGATTTTCCAGGAGGAATGAACAGCATGAAGTGGTTGGGCTGAATGGCCTGCTCCTGTGCTGTGCTCTCCATTTAAAATTTGGGGTGGAAAGGTGTAAGGGCGCAGCTCCCTGATATCCACTCAAACCCGAGCCTGTGTGCAAAGGGCTCAGATTCAGGTGAGGCAATGGCGCGGGGGTGGGGGAATCCTAACCCTTTCGCCAATAATTGGGCTGTGGCGAAAGCGAGAGGCGGATTGTGCCGATGTGCTGAGATTATCTGCAGTCTGATGGGTTTTTGTTTTGTACTCGGTCGGGTCCCACCCATTCACTGAGCTCCCACACACTCTCTCTCTCTCTCTCTCTCTGCAGGTCTGGCTGTGCACAGTCACTTACTGGAGACTTGGCTCTGAGCACACGTCTGTTGCCTGGGGTCAGGTCTCTCCTCTCAAAGTGTGGCAATTCCCTGTAGCAATCACGAGAAAGCTGCCCAGGAAATTGCTTCATTCTGACTACAGACATCTCAGCGGGGTGGTCGCAGCTCGGGAGTCCGGATTAGGATGTGACTTCAGAATGGTATTGGTTTCTGTCCTCTCCACGCTCCTGTGTTACTGTCTGGTGGGCGCCGAGGTAAGATTGCAGCTTAATCCATTACTTTGGAAATCAGATCGCAAATGGGAGCGCACCCTTTCATTTGCACACTCTGCTGAAGTTATAACGATTAGAAAAGAGGAACAAATTGCATTCTATCTGCATGTCCCTGTGTCTGATAACCCTTGCTCTTTGCTCGCCCCAATGCCCCCAGTTTATTTGGTGTAGCTTGAATCTTAGACCTGACCCTGCATGCTGGGGTCTGGGGCGGAGATGCTGCAGATTCTAAACGCACCGGTCTGCAGACAGATGGACAGATCTTGCACTGGATTAATTCATGTTTTAATAACGTTGTCTTCATTTCCAGAGTGCAGACACCCATCAAGCGAAAGACAACCATCTCTCAGGTAACACGTTTGAAGCGTTAAACATTGTCAGATGCTCAGACACCGTTTGTACGTTTATTAAAAAAGAGTTGCATTTATATAGCACCCTTCACAACCTCAGGATGTCCCAAAAGCGCTTTACAGCCAGTGGAGTGCTGTTGAAGTGTAGTCAGTGTTGTAATGCAGGAATAGCTTAATACAAAACATAATTGAAAATATAAACATATTACAAATATTTATTTATCGTACCTCATCAGATCTCAGAGCCTTCCCCTCAGCATGAAATAGACACAAGTCACATTGTAAATTTTACCCACATCCAGGTTTGTTTTCATTAATTTGTTATAAAATAATTTATTATTGAAAATAACACTGTTAAAAGTAAAGAAGGATGAGTGCCTAGTTAAGTGTTTAGTTTGGAAATGCAAGTTGCCAGTCTGATTAGCCGTTCCTGTCATTATCGTAAAACTGGTTGGAAGAATAAATGGGTTTTTTGTGCAATTCAACATGTTCCTACATTACTTGGATCTTCCCATCAGGAAGGAGTGAAGCTGGGCTGGTGCAAGGGCGGTTACTTGCTGGGAGCAATGTTTTTATTTCTCCAATTGGAAGATCAAACAAGTTCAATGACGAAATGGTTCTAATAGGTTCAAATAATATAATTCTGGGTGAGATTTCACAGATAGGCGGAACAAGCTCCAGGGATTGAATGGTCCATTTGTGTTTCTGTATTCCCTTTATACACAAACACACACCCACACCTATACACAAACACAAATACATGCATACACAAACACACAAATACGCAAACACAGACATACACACACAGACACAGACACACATATCAACCCATTCCCAACATGTTCTGTAGTGGAGTTGGGGGTGGGTGGGGATTCTTTTCAATTCAAGAAATTGTCATTCAAGCTGGATTTTTTGAGTCTGTCAAAGGTTTTAAAAAGAAAATATAGACTTGCATTTATATGTTACCTGCATCATCTTCTGATGTCCCAAATCCTTTACAGCCAATGAATTAGTTTTTGAAGCATAGTTACTACTGTAATGTAGGAAACACATGGGCCAGTTTGTGCACAGCAAGCTCCCACAGTCAGCATTCTGTTAATGACAGATAATCTGTTTTTTTTTAGTTGATTGAAGAATTAATATTGGCTAGGGCATGGGAATAACTCCTCTGCTCTTCTTTAAATAGCACCATGAGATCCTTCACATCCGCTAGAGAGGTTTACAATCTCATCCAAAAGGCAGCACCTCTAACAGTGCAGCACTTCCTCACTGGGTGTCAGCCTTGGTTTTTGCACTTTAGTCTTTGGAGTGGAGCTTGAAGCAGCAGCCTCCTGAGTTAGCACTGAGAATGCTACCCACTAAGTCACAATGAACAACACATGCTGGGTATTGTGCATTGCAACAAAGAGGTCTAGCGGAGGTGAATGGTGCTATTTGTAACTGCAGGAATGGAGCTTTGTGCCTAGAGGAGGAAGCAAAGCTGTTCACCTCGTGTGCTTCCCATTAGCAAAGTTTACACCCTGTCCTATTCAGTAGGGATTCAGTTTGAGTAAAAACATGGGGGCAAGCTGATCCCCCAGATTCAAATGCATCTTAATATCAAAGCAGAGGATCTCGTTTTTGAACAGTACCCATTGTGAAATTATGTTTATGTTGTCTATGATGCTCACCCTAGCAAGTTGAATGCCTAAAGTGAGCTCAATCAAGATCCCGGTCTGACCTGTACAGCTACCAGGACATCAGCATCAGTAAGAATTCTCCCATTTTCTGGGATTAAGGCACTTGCCATATATTAAGGAACTTTGTTTAACAGAGTCTAAATACACCATTTTTCCGGTATTGCAGTTTGGCTAAAACCCCTCTATAGACGTGACCGCATAATCTAGCCTGATACTGTGGGGCAGTACTGAGAGAGTGCTGCATGTCTGGATTGCCATCTTCCAGAGATGTTAAACCAAGCCTCTGTCTGCCCTCTCAAGTGGACATAAAAGATCTGTAGCACCATTCAGGAAAACCCCCCCCAGTGTTTTGGACCAATGTTTTGACTAAAAATTGATTGCCTGGCCATCCATGTATTTGCTAAGTGTATAGCTTTGCTGTTCCAAAATTGGCTGCCGTACTTATCTACATAAAAACCATGATTGCATTTCAAAAAGCAATCTTTCCGTTGTAAAGCACTTTGGAACATTTTGAAGATGTGAGTAAACAACGTAAGTGGAAATTTTTCTTTTAAAATATTTTATACTTTGTTTGATGTGGTTCCTCAATGTCCCTAATGGAGTAATTTAATCTACTCTAAGATACATGTGTGCACCGAACATCTGTTCCAAAACACTGGTTCAGTCTCACCTGGAGTATTGTCACAGCTCTGAGTACTGCACTTTAACAAGGTTGTGAAGGCATTAGATAGGGTGCAGAAAAGATTCATGAGGGTAGTTCTAGGGATGAGGAACTTCAGTCACGTAGATAGATTGGAGAAGTTGGGACTGTTCTTCTTGGGGAAGAGAAGGTTGAGATTAGATTTGCTGGAGGTATTCAAAAGCATGAGGGGTCTGGACAGAGTAGATAGGGAAAAGCTGTTCCCATTGGTGGAAGGATCAAGAACGAGAGGGCACAGATTTAAGGTAATTGGCAAAAGAAGCAATGGTGACATGAGGGAAGACTTATTCACACAGCGAGTGGTTAGGATCTGGAATGCTAGTGGGAGAGTGGGATGGAGGCAGGTTCAAACGAGGCTTCAAAGGAGAATTGAATCATTATCTGAAAAGGAAAAATTTGCATGTCTGGAGGGAGAAGGCAAGGGAATGGCACAAGGTGAATTGCTCCTTCAGCATGGAGACGACAGGCTGAATGGTCCCCTTCCGTGTGCTATAACATTCTATAATTCTATGATATGCTGTAGAAAGTGTTATCCTTTTGGATCCAACATATTTCAGCTTTGAAAGACGATTCATATTTCTTGTAACTTTTAAAATCTGCCTGTGTTGTGAGACTCTTTTTTTTATATATACGAGAATTCTGCTGGTATTTTTCTGAGTAGCTTGTTTGCTAAGGATACAGATGGTCTAATATGCTGAACCAAGGAGTTGTAAGAGGCTGGCTAATATTCATGGTTCCCCACATTTTGAGTTCTCTGTTCTTCTTATACAATGGGGGCTGCAAAAGACTTTATTTGCTGTAAGGTAGACTGTTTGTTTTACTCCTGTCCCTGCCCCCAACCCATTGTGTTAATGGTTGCTCATTTGGTAGCATTCCTGTCCCTGTGTCAGATCGCTGTGGGTTCAAATCCCACTCCAGAGACTAAAGCGTAAAAATCTAGATTAATACAGCACTGAGGGAGTGCTGCACTGTCTGAAGTGGTCTCTCCGATGAGATGTCAAATGGAGGCCCCATGTATAAGATCCCATGGCATTATTTTGAAGAAGACCGGGGGAGTTCTCCCTGGCGTCCTGGTCAATATTTGTCCTTAATCGACATCGCTAAAAGATTATCTGCTCATTATCACATTACGGCTTGTGGGAGCTTGCTGTGTGCAAATTGGCTGCTGTGTTTCTTACATTATAACAGTAACTATACTTCAAAAGTACTTAATTGGCTGGAAAGGGCTTTGTGAAAGGCACTTTATAAATGCAAGTCTTTCATTAATTAGTTGACACAGTGATGCCAATAGACATTATGTACAACGAGAGAACAGGGATGATTAAAGTTTAGAAACTTTGCACAAGGAATTGGAAGGGTTTAGCAGAAAGTAATACATTCTCAAACACCTCTTAGTGGTTGGATTACAAGCAGAGTTGGTAGGTTCCTGGGAGCAAATTACTTGCCAGCCCTCTTTAACGGTGTAAAATGGGTGAAGAACAAACCTAATTCCTTGATACATCCTTTGTTTCCACAGCTGTTAGCTGGTGCTCAGGCAGTTTCACCAAGCTGGGTCATTATACCAGGTCAGTGACATTCACTGTGACTGGAGAAGAGTGTCTGAAGTGGACAGAATTCCCAGACTATGTCCAGCAGTATCCCAACAAGGGCCTTGGTGACCACAATTTCTGCCGCAATCCCGATGGTGAAACCATTCCGTGGTGTTTCTACAGGAAGAAAACGGGGTCAATAAGCTGGTCAGAATGTGACTGCAATCACGGTAAACAGTTTGGTTATCTTTACACTCATCGCAACCATTAAAATGGGTGGACAGATTCCACGATATGTATTGGACTCCACAATGTGGATCTAGGCAAGAAGGAAAATAAAATTGAAAGGAGGGCTAAGCCATGCTTTCTTCCTTGATGAAGGAATTAAAATCCCATGGGCCAGTTCTTGGAGTAAGGCCCACTCGCCTTCACTGCCAAGCGGATGATGTGTGGCTTGGGAAGGGTTGGAAGGAATGTAAAATTCAAGGGATAACCAATCAAACATTGAGCACCCTGGAAAAGGATCTGCCAGGATGCTTAGCAACTGGTGTGAGGGTTGCTTTTAGCTTAGCAATGGAAGGGTGTGCTCCACAGAATACTTGCACAGCAGCAATTTTTCACCTCAAGATAGAGGAAAAATTGGCAAGACTAAGCCCTATTTCACGCATCCCAAGAATTGGGGCGATGGAGGTGCCAGTGTGGCCTGTCGTCATCTAAGCTAGTCAAGCTCAAACTCTGTTGTGGGGTGGCTGAGTTGCACTATTTATGATAGAGTTGATCAGCAGACACTTCTTGGGTGGAAACTTTAAGTACTACAAGCGCCAAGTCCTCCTCTCTCCACTGGGGAAGGGGCAACTGTCAATAATTGGGGATGGAGGACAGAGAGGTACAGGATGAAGTTTGATCAGTTGCTATGCCAAACAAGGAAAGATACTTAGATTATTAAAAAAGTAACTCTTTCAGATATCTTGTAATTAAGGAGTGAAAAGGTTCAATGTGAGGATATACTGTGGAAACCAATTTAATTAGAAAGGTGGGGGAACCTGTAGATAGAAAGAGTAGGAACATTTGGCGAAAATATGTGACATATACTAAAGAAGTGTGATAGAATACTCCCCAATTGCTTGGATGAGTGCAGCTCCCACAACACTCAAGAAGCTTGACATCGTCCAGGACAAAGCAGCCCACTTGATTGGCACCCCATCCACAAACATTCACTCCATCCACCACTGACGCACAGTGGCAGCAGTGTGTACCATCTACAAGATGCACTGCAGAAATGCACCAAGGCTCCTTCGAGACCATCTTCCAAACCCACGACCATTGCCATCTAGAAGGACAAGGGCGACAGAAAGATGGGAACACCACCACCTGAAAGTTCCCCTCCAAGCCACTCACCATCCTGATTTGGAAATATATCGGCCGTTCCTTCACTGTCGCTGGGTCAAAATCCTGGAATTCCCTCCCAACAGCACTGTGGGTGTACCTACACCACATGGACTGCAGCGGTTCAAAAAGGCAACTCACCACCACCTTCTCAAGGGCAATTAGGGATGGGCAATAAATGCTGGCCCAGCCAGTGAAGCCCACATCCCTTGAATTAATAAAAAAAACACGTACATGTTTTGAACATTCCCCCACCTCCCTGCCAATTTTCACTCTTTCTCACCTTGAGGGTCTTTATGCTGAACATTCTCTGCTCTCTTGCTTTCACATCCTTCCTTCAGAAGTATGTCCAGATAGTGTATTTCTTGCTGGATATTTCTGGAAACCAATCGAATGTTGACCCTTCCCCCATTCACCCCTTCCTAATCAAGGGATGGCAATCGTAGCACCTCGTGCTGCCACTCAAGCTGAAAGCAGCTGCCCCAACATCGAACAGGAATCAACCTGCACGTCCTAAACTGTATGGCTCACCTTCTCGCTTCCTTAATAAGCCAAGCGAATGGAGATTCCGAGGCCACTCGCCTCAAAGAATCCTCTCTCGACCTGAGCGAACTTACTGAATACCAACAAGTCTTTCAAGAAAGGATCTGGGAGCCAAAAGTGAGATTTATGGAACAATAGAATTTTCAAGTTGAATTTGACCTTCCCAGTCAGCCTGGCTGAATAATGCTGCCGTCCACTCGAGTCTGTCTTGCCAACTCATGTGCATTCTTAAATTTGATATCAGGTTTATTATTCAATTGATTCTACAAATGCCTATCAGCCTAAGTCTCGGAAACAGCAAGTGGTGCATTGGCTGTGGCTATGCTGTGGCAGCAGCGATGCATCGGCAATGAGGTCACCTCTGAAAAGGTCATTAAACGGAGCTGCATTGGTGCTGGTGGAGTTACACCGCACTGTTTGTGCTGGTAGGTGGAATACTGTGATGTGGCCCAGGAGTGCAGGATTATCGAGACACCAGTAATGCGAGGGCAAAATCAGCATGCAATTAGTGGTGGGTTAAGATGCTTTAGGAGAATTTTAGTGGTTGCTTATGTATTTCCAACATTTTCAATAACTGGTTTGAAATATTTTTGGTCTGTATAATGTGCACCAATTTATTTTGATTAAGGAGTTGTTACTTCTCAAAGGACAAAAGGCTGTTCATAGTTTTCCTGGATTTTTAAGGTGCTATCCGATTGAGTGGAGGAGCCAGCCAACATGAGGGAAGGGTGGAGCTACTTTACAATGGACAATGGGGCACTGTCTGTGACAACAATTGGGATGATAGAGATGCCAGTGTGGTCTGTCGCCAGCTAGGCTTGAGGTATGAATGTTGGAACAATACATCCAGCAATTATCCTGAACATAGTAATTACAGGTGTTGCCAAGGTTATATTAAACCTCTGGAGCAACATACAGCTCTTGGTATCGTACTGTTCAATGTTTAGTCACTTTATAGACAGTGTTTTTACTCTACCACAGCAGGAATTGTTTGCATCAGTTTTGAACCATGTCATTGCTGGTTGGGTGAGGGGCTGCTAGATTTGTCTCATTGATCCTTTCACTGTTTTTAAATGACAAAGTTTACTGAAGCTGGGTGTATAAAGTGGCTGAGCCAATTGGACCTGTGCTGCGTTAGCCAGAGAACAAGTACACTCGTGCCATGCTTAGATAGTGTGCCAACTGAAAGCTGAGGAAGGAACCTGTTTGTACATTACTAAAGCAGAGCAGCTGGGGAGGTGATGAAGTAGTGGAAATGTCACTGGGCTAGTGATCCAGAGGCCCTGTGGATTCAAATAATACCATGACAGCTGATGGAATTTAAATTCAATTAATTAATAAAAAACCTGGAATTCAAAGCTAGTCTCAGTAATGGTGACCATGAAACTATCATCAATTGTTGTAAAAACCCATCTGGTTCACTAATGTCCTTCAGGGAAGGAAATCTGCCCTCCTTACCAGGTCTGACCCAGATGTAACTCCAGACCCACACAGCAGTGTGGTTGACTCTTAGCTGCCCCCTGAAATGGTCTAGCAAGCCACCCAGTTCAAGGGCAGTTAGGAATGGGCAACAATTGTTGGCCTTGCCAGTGACGCCCACATCCCATGAAAGAATAAAAAATTACAGAGGTCCCCAAGCAGGCAATCTTTTGGGCCAGAGATGTAACCCAACATGAGCAGAGTCCAGAAAGGGAGAACTGTTCAAACTTTTAATATCCAGACCAAACTTACTTACATCAGAGGAAAGATAAGGAGAATTTATTTAACGTAGTGAGTTGTTACATTCTGGATTGTACTGCCTGAAAGTTTGGCGGAAGCATATTAAATAGCAACTTCCAAAAGGGATTTGGTTGTACACATGAAACAGAAAACTTGGCGGGGCTATGGGGAAAGAGCAGGGCTGCAAGTCTAATTGGATAGCTCCAAAGAGCCAGCAAAGGCACGATGGGCTGAGTGGCCACTTTTCATGTTGTAAAATTCTATGATTCACGAATTCAAATGTAGTTTATTGTATGTTGTTCTCTCTGTACCATCGGTATTTCCTGGTCTGAAGGTAGACAACCAAACTTAACGTGTATGTTTCATTCTATCTCCCTTTTGCAGGCTTATTGAAATTTCAATGAAAATTGGCACCTCGAATCCCAAACACAAGCCCTACCACATACACACTTTTCTAATGGATTTGACTATTGTTCCTATAGTAGACTTCAGGGAAAAAGACAAAGGCTGAAATCAAGCTTGACTTTTGGGGGTGATGGTCATCTTGAGGACAGAACAACGTTAGACAATCGACTGGCACACCCCAGTATAAAACCAGCTGCTGACTCACTATTGCCCAAGATGAACATCACGCCCGCCATTTGAGTTAAAATCGAATCAGTATCACAATGGGGTCAGTATTCCTAGTGTTCCCTTTCTAGGCCCACTTTGAGATACGAAGCTGAACACTTTGGGGTGTTGAAGTCTGCAGTTACTCTCAGTACTGACCCTAGCTCCTGTATATCTCTGTAATACAGACTGGTTCCCCTCTGGCTTCTCCTTTAATTCAGGCAGAAGATTTTATGATACATGCCCATGGCTGGAGGTCTCCACAGCAGAGCTGTTACATTGTGAACACTATGACACCCTCAAAAGCAATTTTGTTCCAATCTATATTTACAACATTTGTCTGTAACATGAAATGAATAGTAAATCAAATGTTGGGCACAGCAATCTCAAGGATGTGGGATTATTTTTTATATATTACTTATATTATACTTTACATACACTATATATATTTATACTTTATATGTTCCATACTGGAATCAAGACCTTTCCTCATAGAAATGGTTAGAACATAACTAAATAACACAGCCAAGCAATGATGTTGTGAATGTACCTTATGTATCAGCTGTGGCTCAGTTGGTTGCACTCTTGCCTATGGTTCATACGGTTGTAAATTCCAAACCTACACCAGGCCTGAAGCCCAGAACTTTAGGTTGACCGTCCAATGTGACACACCATTGAAGTGTTACACTTCTGTTACAGGAGATCACAAAGGGCAATTGCTGCTATTGTTAATTTTAAATTTGAGGTTGCTTAACAAAAATCTATTAAATGTAATAAGGATATGATGAGGATGATGGTGGCATAGTGGTAATGTTACTGCTCTAGTAGTTCAGAGACCCAGGCTAATGCTCTGGGAACATGGGTTCAAATCCCATCAGGGCAGCTGGTTGACTTTAAAATAAATAAAATCTGGAATCTAAAGGTAGTCTCAGTAATGGTGACCATGACAACTATCATCAGTTGTTGTAAAAACCCATCTGGGTCACTAGTGCCCTTTAGGGAAGGAAATCTGCCATCCTTGCCTGGCCTGGTGTACTTGTGACTCCAGATCCACAACACAGAAACTCATCAAGGCTCCTTAGGCAGCACCTTCCAAACCCACAACCACTACCACCTACAAGGCAAGGGCATCAGACACATGGGAACCACCACCTGCAAGTTCCCCTCCAAGCCACACACCATCCTGACTTGGAAATATATCGCCGTTCCTTCACTGTCGCTGGGTCAGAATCCTGGAACTCCCTCCCTAACAGCGCTGTGGGTGTACCTACACCACATGGACTGCAGCGGTTCAAGAAGGCAGCTCACCACCACCTTCTCAAGGGACAATTAGGGATGGGCAATATATGCTGGCCTCGCCAGCAACACCCTGTAGATGAATTTTTAAAAATGTAGTTGACTCTTAACTGCCCTCTGAGATGGCCTAGGAAACCTCTCAGTTCAAGGGTATTTAGGGGTGGGTAACTTGTCAGCGACGCCCACATCCCATGAAAGAATTAAAAATAAAGTGAAGGTGGGTAAAAATGGAGGTCGATTGCAGATCATCCATGATCTCATGAACTGGAAGAACAGGCTTAAGGGGGCCAAATGGCCATTTCCTATCCCTGTGGTACTGGAGATAGAAGAAGTTGAGTACTGTTCCAGGAGCTATCTGTTGCTCTCTGTGTCGGTATAATAGGATTAACATACTGTGGGGAAAGGGAATACAAGATACTGGAGTGACCCATAGGGGTGATATGGCCTGTCTCAGGTCATTTTAACCCTATGATTGCTTTCAGGATTGAAATAACCTGAGGAAATGTAATCCAATGAAAAGAGAAACAGTAATTATTTATCAAATCTACAAAAGGAGCTTCATTTCTGTTGCTATTTTTAGTTCATTGATTAACATCCCTGTTAAATTTCTACATTGTTTTACTGCAGTCATTAGCCTATTTATTTTTAGAAAGTTAACGGCTACATCAAAATAGCACACATTTATTAGTTAGCACGTTAAAAATAATTCAGCGGAAATTAATCTCCAAAACATGCAGTGTGAACAATTCTACTCATGAAATAACTAGTCGTCACTTCCTTTCCATTTCCCTCTTATCCTCTTCCACCATCCCACTCTTTCCATTCTCTCCATTAACCCCTTTTCTCGCTGTGACCTCTTAACCCTTCCTTTCCTCCCCATCCTAACTTTCTCTTCTGTCGCTTGCATTCACAGTGAAATAGGCGTTGGCAAGAAGAATTCATTCTTTGGCGCGGGATCAGGCCCCGTACATATGGATGTGGTTCACTGCCGTGGTGACGAGACAGCCTTGCTGGAGTGTAGAAACAGCACATTAGCAAATGGAGTTTGCAGACATGGCAATGATGCAGGAGTTGTGTGTGGACTTCCAGAAGGTAAAGATCAGAAGTAAACTCCTCAGAAAATTTAACTGGAATCAATGGATTTGTGAAGAAAAACAGTTGATATTTATTATTATTATATAATGTAACATAAGACCATAAGACATAGGAGCAGAAATTAGGCCATTCGGCCCATCGAGTCTGCTCCGCCATTCAATCATGGCTGATAAGTTTCTCAACCCCATTCTCCCGCCTTCTCCCCGTAACCTTTGATCCCCTTACCAATCAAGAACCTATCTATCTCGGTCTTAAATACACTCAATGACCTGGCCTCCACAGCCTTCTGTGGCAATGAATTCCATAGATTCTCCACTCTCTGGCTAAAGAAGTTTCTCCTCATCTCTGTTCTAAAAGGTCTTCCCTTTACTCTGAGGCTGTGCCCTCGGGTCCTAGTCTCTCCTATTAATGGAAACACCTTCCCCACGTCCACTCTATCCAGGCCTTTCAGTATTCTGTAAGTTTCAATCAGATCCCCCCTCATCCTTCTAAACTCCATCAAGTATAGACCCAGAGTCCTCAAACATTCCTCATATGTTAAGCCTTTCATTCCTGAGATCGTTCTCATGAACCTCCTCTGGACCCTCTCCAGGGCCAGCACATGTTAGACAAAGAACTGGAAATCATCTTAATGTAACTGGGTTCCCTTAATATCCTAACACCTACCAAATCCCCTTCCCCCAAATAAGTGCAATTTTTCATTAGGAGAGTGAGTAGAAATGTCTCTTAGAACACAAGCAGCAGATAAGTTATTTTATATTCTGTCTCTGTGACAGACACACTGTCCCAGAGTCTAGCAATGGTATCCTACGACCTGGAAAAAAGTGAGAGCTGGCAAAGATGGGGCAGCCTATTCCTTAGTGTGGAAAATGATTAGACTCTGCCACCTCCTAGTGCTGGCATCTCTAAGATAAGAGACTCATCAGGTGGAGAATTGGATATTCAAAACTCACCTCTCTGTGCCATAGGCTCTCCTACATGGTAAGGCACTCAGTGCCCTAAAGTTATCATCATTGTGTTTTAGTGTGAAAAGGAGAATTGTCATTGACTAAGGAATAGATTGTTATTAAAATATCACTTTACATGCCCTTGTCTTGTTTTTCTCAAGTGCAGGTTCAGTAATGCCCATTCGTCTGGTTGGAGGGAAGGAGGACTATGAAGGTCGAGTTGAGGTCTTTCATGGTGGAGAGTGGGGGACTGTGTGTGATGACCAGTGGGATGATCTGGACGCAGTGGTTGTCTGCAGACAATTGGGCTTAAGGTACAATAACCACACAAGGGGAAGTATTTTCTACCTCTTCAAAGGTTCAGATTGTCTTTATCTACTGTGGTTTAACAAGTAGAAATTCAGTATTGCTGAAAAAGAGACATTTTTTGTCAAAGCTTCTTGTCATGCACTCATCAGGACAATTCACAAGAATACCAAAAGTAAAGGGAACAACTGTTTATACTAGATGAGAAGAGAGTGCTGATTGGTTGGCAAGTGGACTCCGATTGGCAGAGGCATTGCCATGGAGAATGCACCAGTTGATGGTGACTGACAGTTAACTGTGAAGTATTGGTTGAAATTTAAACTAGGCAGCTTGACTCTGACTGGCCAAGGCATTGCCCTGAGGAATGAACCAGTGAATGGCTGTCACTTATTTTGTTCAGATAAAACAGGTGCAATGTGTGTACATGTTATTTCTGTCTGCAGTGAAGTTCTGTACCACCAAACGACTGTAAGTAGAAATTCCTTCATGTGTGTTATATTGGAGTTTGCATTGAAATTGTAGTTTTTTTTTTTAACAATTTCTTCCTTTACTCCCATCATTTGACTTTCTCCTTGTTCTGTTCTAAATCTAGAACTAAATACCATTCTTAGAAAAATGCAGCCATGTGATATTTCATATCCAGTGAGCCTGAATTAACTAACTGACAGGATTGCTTAAAGAATGTTTAAACACAGCTGGTCAGCCAGCATCTGAAAAGAGAAACTGTGCTGAGGGTAAAGCCTTTGTTGGAATGATTGATGTCCGAGATGTCCTCTCTGGCTAAGGCACTACATCTGAAATGTGAACTCACTCTCTTGTCTACAGGTGCTGATGGGTATTTCCAACATTTTAATTTTATATATATTTTTTGTAATTATCTCAGCTTTCTGCAGACAGGTTAATATTCGGACTGGCCAGACTCTCTATCTCAGAGACTCTGGAGTATGTTAGGAGTAAGAATTGACCAGCCCTTTAAAGAGGTGAGCTGTGATAAAGAGAGTAGGGAATCTCAATAATTAGATTATTTTATTAGGAATCTTTTCAATTCATCCTCTCAATGTAACAGTGTATCCCCTTATAGCTCACAACACAAAGCTTGTTATAAGAGCCAACCTAGGCAGGCTGGATATACAAATCAAGAGCAGGTCAGAGGGTGGGAATTCTGTGGCAAGTGACTCACCTGACTCCCCAAAGCCTGTCCACCATCTACAAGGCACAAGTCAGGAGTGCGATGGAATACTCCCCACCTGCCTGGATGAGTGCAGCTCCCACAACACTCAAGAAGCCTGACACCATCCAGGACAAAGCAGCCTGCTTGATTGGCACCACATTCACCAACTTCAACATTCACTCCTCCACCACTGACACTCAGTGGCAGCAGTGTGTACCATCTACAAGACGCACTGCAGCAACTCAACAAGGCTCCTTCGGCAGCACCTTCCAAATCCGCAACTTCTACCACCAAGAAGGACAAGGGCAGCAGATAGATGGGAACACCACCACCTGGAAGTTCCCCTCCAAGCCACTCACCATCCTGACTTGGAAATATATGGCCGTTCCTTCACTGTCGGTGGGTCAAAATCCTGGAACTCCCTCCCTAACAGCACTGTGGGTGTACCTACACCACATGGACTGCCGCAGTTCAAGAAGGCAGCTCACCACCATCTTCTCAAGGGCAATTAAATGGGCACTAAATGTTGGCCCAGCCAGCGACAGCCCACATTCCATGAACAAGTAAAAAAAAATCATAAGAAATGGAATGAAATATCTGACAACAGTTCAGCATAACCATTTCCCTCAGTTTTGTTCTGAGTCACAGTGTGGAAGTGTTTCGAAAACTGCCAATAGGAACAAGTGTCAACCATTCAGCTCTTGGAGCCTCCCATTCAATTAGATCGTGGCTGATCTGTATCTTAAACTCCACTTACCCATCTTGGTTCTGTACCCTTTATAGCTTTAATTTACAAATACCTTATCAATTTCACTTTTGACATGTTCAGTTGACATATCTTCAACAGAATTTGTCGTATATTAGTCACATATTTACTTTTTAAACATCAAATATTTAATATGTGAAGTGTGTGATATAATGTAGAGGCGACTACAGAAAGTGGTTGTTGTGATCTTAATGGAATGTTTATGGTACTGGTGCATGAAACCAACAACTATTTATTTCCTCAATTCATTCATCCATTTAATAAAAAGGCCTTAAAAGCTTCTAAAGATTTGCAGTGAAATTAATGACTCATAGTTGGTAGATAATATTTCTATAATGTCCAATGCGGAGTTACTAAAAATTAACATCTCAAGTGATGAAATAATTGAAAAGCCAGACTGTCAGCAGGACCGACAGCTCCCATTTCACAATTAAAACACAAGGTAAAAGCCTTGATTTAACTTGTGGGTGGACTCAGCAGGAGGGAACCCCTTCTCTGCCCACAGACAAGTCCTTGAAACAACGCCCTGCCTATATAAACACCTATAAGGTGTATATTTCTGTCTTGTTAATTGTATATCAATTGTGTTTAACTATATGGAGGTGGAGGGCATTACTTGGGCTTTTAGTTGAGCACATATACGAGAGACCTATTGAAACTGTAGTGCGGTCGAGTTTGGAAGTGTATGCCTGTAAAGTTTCATTCTGTAAATAAATATAAGACTGAGTAATATTGGCTCTAGTATCATCCTTCATCACTGGCTATCTGGATTATCAGCTGTGGCAGGAGACTCCAGGAGAACAGTGGAAATGCTTTAGGGGTGTCCTCAAAGCATCATGAAGAGGTCAAACATTCCTGTCAATTCATGGGAGACCCTGGCTTGTGGCCAATCAAAAAGGAGAAGATTCATTCGGGAAGGCACCGAGTTTATTGAGTGACTTTGTTGGGAACATACAGAAGCAAAGTCAGAGGGAGTACACAAACCTCCACACAGCCCATCTACCCAACCTTTCAAGCACCACCTGCCCCGCATGTGGCAGAGTCTGCAGATCACAATTGGACTTATCAGCCACCTCGGAACCCATCGAATCGGAGTGGAAACAAGTCATCCTCGATCCTGAGGGAATTTCTAAAAAGAAATAGGTCTAGATTATAACACTGTCCCCTGCACAAAATTGGCAGGCGTGGTGTCATGACTGACAGTCAGGACCTGAATGCTGGTGGGGCCAAAAAGCAACTACCCTCCAGTCCCTTGAATCATGCAGTGAGAGGGGATATGGGCTATTCCCACATGGAGGAGGTTGGGAAGAACCCTTGGAGCAGAGGAGCCCCAAAGCTTTTTAAACAGCATCTACAGAGAGGGATACAGTTGACGTTTCCAGTCCGTATGACCCTTCATCAGAACTAAAAAATATATAGAAATGAGATGAAATATAAGCTGGTAGAGGGGGGTAGAGCTCCATAGGGGGCCAGTGATAGGTGGAGGGCAAGAAGAGACTGCCAAAGATGTCAAAGACAAAAGAACAAAGGGGTGTTGAGGGTGGTGATATTGTCTAAAGGATGTGCTAATGGGGACATTAAGGGTAGTAAGCAGGACAAGCTAGTGGCAGATGGTCCTAGTGGGGGTGGGGTGGGGGGAAGGGATCGAAATGGGCTAAAAGGTGGAGATGAAACAATAGGTCAAAATAAATTTAAAAATAGGTGGGAAAAGAAAAATATATTTGTAAAAAAATTATAAATTATTGGAAAAAGGGGGATCGGAAAGAGGGTGGGGATGGAGGAGAGAGTTCATGATCTGAAATTGTTGAACTCAATGTTGAGTCCAGAAGGCTGTAAAGTGCCTAATCGGAAGATGAGGCGCTGTTCCTCCAGTTTGCGTTGAGCTTCACTGGAACAATGCAGCAAGCCAAGGACGGACATGTAGGCATGAGAGCAGGGTGGAGTGTTGAAATGGCAAGCGACAGGGAGGTCTGGGTAATGCTTGCGGACAGACAGAAGGTATTCTGCAAAGCGGTCACCCAGTCTGCGTTTGGTCTCTCCAGTGTAGAGGAGACCCCACTGGGAGCAGCACTGGGGACAGCAGATGCTGTCAGACCTGCTGAGTTTTTCCAGGTATTTTTGTTTTTGTTCTAGATTTCCAGCATCTGCAGTTTTTTGATTTTACCCAAAGTTTTTTTGTTGGGCCGGGAGGCACCTCCCTTCCCCTCATGAGCCACAAGAACATAAGAATTTAAGAAATAGGAGGAGTAGGCCATATGGCCCCTTGATCTTGCTATGTGGTTCAGTAAGATCATGCCTGGTCCGATCTTTGCCTCAACTCCAGTTTCCCACTTGTTCCCCATAACTCTTGACTCCCTTTTGTCCATCTCAACTTTGAATATGTTCAAAAGCCCAGTCTCCAAAATTCTTTGGGATTCAGAATTCCAAAGATTCATGAACCCCTGAGAGAAGAAATTCCTCCTCATCTCCGCCCTAAATGGGAGAGACCCTTTATTCTGAAACTATGCTGGTAGTTCTAGATTCCCCCACTAGGGGACACATTATCCACCCTGTCAAAACCCCTCAGAATCTTATATTTTTTCAATGAGATCACCTCTCATTCTTCTAAACTCCAATGAGTATGGACCCAGCCTGCTCAAATTTTCCTCATAAGACAACCCCTTCATCCCAGAAATTAACCTAGTGAACTGCTTGCAATGCAAGTATATCCCTCCTTACGTAAGGAGACCAAAACTGGATGCAGTGCTCTAGATGTGTTTTCACTAACAAGGAATATTCCAAAAAATGTTCAATCATGACTCTCATGGGCTTTTCCTGACCCAAGCTTTTGGTGGAAACTTGGGGACTGTACACATGTGGTACATCTCAAAGTGAAATTGTCAATATCCAAACAACGTCATTGGACCCCAACATCTCAATAACACCTCCACCTTCCCAAAAACCTTGGGAATTAAAATGGTGGGGGAGCAGGAAGACTACGCAGATGAAGTGGATTCCACCTGGCCGCCATTTTGGCTCCTCTCCACCACGGCATTGTCCATGCCAGGTGAGCAGGGCTCAAATCAGGACTAAAACACCTGAGCAAGCTTTGATGGTTTCTTAAATCGTCCAGACCTGAACCAGCTAAGTATTGTTTAATAACTGACGCTATAATGCTTCGCAAATCCTTCGTGTATTTGGAATGAGATTGTTGCTGAGTATAAAATACGCATGATCATATAAACTATGGAATAGCTATTAAGAGAGGTACAAATGGAATGTTACAAAGTTTCTGCCATTATGCCCAGGTGACTCTTTCTTTCTTTGTATTTGCCTCTTCCCTCTATAGTGGGACTGCCAAGTCTTGGATGTGGTCCCACTTTGGATATGGGTCAGGTCCAATACTATTGGATGAAGTTGAGTGCACGGGCAATGAGCTGTACTTGGACGAGTGTCAGAAAAGCAACTGGCGACAGCACAACTGTGAGCATGCAGAAGATGCTGGTGTCTCCTGTGACCCATTTGCAGGTAAAAGGTTCAAGTGTTTCCTGCACCATTTTGAAGTTGATTTATTTGGGATGGAGGAGTGCTGGGGAGAGAAGTTACACATTGAAACCGGTCAGCAAGATTGACCATAGAATTTAGCATTAACCCTATCATTGTCACAACCCTGTATTTGATTTTATTCATTCCCAGGACGTGGGCCTCACAGACCATTTATTGCCCATCCCTACATGTCCTTGAGAAGGTGGTGGTGAGCCACCTTCTTGAACCACTTCAGTCCAAGTACATCCTGGATAGTTTTAATCTTTGTGCAGAATTGAGTGCACCAACTAGATTTGCCAACCCTCCAGGGTCTAAAGACTAATTTCCAGATCACTGCTGTAAGCAAATTGGAGAAAAATCACAGAGACAATAAAAAAATGGTGTTCCTTTTAAAAAAAATTTTCCTCGAACACTTTGTATACGAGCTAGAAAGAAAATGTTACACAGTTATAAAGTTACACAGTCAGGAAGCATCCAATTGGGTAATGCAGAGTCTATCCACTTTCTGATTGGCCATGGGAAGGCGGAGCACTGCATTGATGAGCATGTTGGGTAACCAGTAGCGTGTAGGGGTGGGGCCATGTGAAGCTGGTCATGTAGCATGTGGGGGTGGGGCCATGTGAAGCTGGTCATATTGGGTAACCAGTAGCATGTGGTGGGGCGGGGCCATGTGAAGCTGGTCATGTTGGGTGACCAGTGGTGAGAGTGTGGGGGCAGGGTAGTTGGAGGTCATGTGATGGCACCTCCAGGAATATGTTCAGCCAGGGTTGGCAAACATAGGACTAGCTAAACCCAGCAGATAGCTTCAAGGGTAAAGCAAGATAAGATTTGTATGACCGAACATCGCAAAAATGTTTATATCATAGTTTGGAACAATATAATATGTTATAAAGGGGCCAGCCTACATGCCACTCATCCACATTATGTGGCAAGCACTTATTGCCCTTTGAAAGAGGCTAACAAGACACAGAACTGTACAAACTATCGCTTCGAAGACAATCTGTGTGAATGCAAGTATCACCCACAGCCCGTCAATAGGTTTGAAACAAAGAACACCTCAGATGGAGGCAAATACATGAGGGACAGTCAGGATTACGCTGGTTACTGCAATTAAAGTGAAGAGATGAGGAATGGATGAGCTTTGATGGGCCAAACAGTCTTCCCTCCTTAGATTTCTCAAGACAATTGCTGCCAAATTGCTTCTGGTGCCACTTACCCTGCACAGGACAAGATCTGACGACAACTGGCAAATCCAGGGTCGTGTTGTTTAGTTCACAGATTTGAGAATGTACTGTTTTATTCTCATTCAAAACCAGTGATGCCAGAAAGAAATACCTGTTCATAGGGCAGACCCTTTAACATTACAAATCTGCGTGATCACAGATTAATTTCCTACCACAGTGCTCCTTATGTCGGACGTGAGGTGTGATCGGAATATGAAGCGTTTGTTACCCCCTACAGCCCCGTATCTTAGGCAACTCCACAATCCAGAAAGTGGTCTCCAGCTCCAGTAAACAAGCTACATTTCCCTTTAATGGGACTTCAGCTAATGTGGAAGTTACATTTTGTGAGCTATACACAAGCATGTTTTGATAATTAACATTAACAGCTGCTTTTTCATAGAACTCAGTGCATTTGAGGAGGATTCCGGCGTCAAAAATCAAATGACCCCAGGGTCACGTACAAGCTGGGATTTTAACTCATTCAAAATCTTCCACTTCCACGGAGTTAAAATTGGGCCTTATTATAATCCTCATGGTGACTGCTTTAATATGCTCCTTACAAACTACCACTGTCACCAAGATTTTGGGCATCGTATGTATTTTTTCCTAATGTCTCCTGTGATTCTGTTTTAAATTTTATGTGATGACACTCATGTGAGGGGCCTTGGGAAGTTCTACTACATAAATGTTGCTATATAAATGCAAGTACATGCTGTGGCTGTTAAATAGATCTTGGATATACTTCAACCAGCCTCGTGCTATCAAAAGTAGAATCCATAATTGCTTTTATATTGCAGCCTGTGTTTCTGGAGTGCAGCCTGAGTGCCAACCCATCTTCTACAGATGCTGAATAGTGATGGTTATGGTAGTGGAATAGCAACACTTGAAGTCATGGATTCAGAATCAATACATTGGTCAATAGTGGCCAATCAGCAGGAAAGAATGATTGCTGCGTCGGTGTAAAAAATAAATCTCATTCACTAGTGTCCTAAGGAGATCTTACATCTCTAGCCTACATGTGACTCTAGTCCCACACTACACAACGGACCCCTCAGACTCCATCAAGTCACTCTGTGGGGTCAATTTTGACTTTAGGTGATCTGCCCATTTTGGTGCCCTGGCTATTTTGAGGCCATGACCTCAGTTGAATTTGGCAAGTGAGCTGCGGGTCACCAAACCAGCGTTTCTGGCACAGCTCGCTGGGGGGGGAGGCCTCAGCTCTGGCACTGCCACCTTTAGGATCAACTGTGGTTGGAGGGAGGGTGGGTGGGAAGGGGGAGGGGGTGGTTTGATCATGGCTGGGGGTGGGGGGGGATCCTGGGGAATCAGTGGCCCAGATTATTTTTGTGGGCCTTGGAGTGATGCTTACCTTGAGTGGGTCTCCTTGGTCCCTCCACCCGTGGAACTGATCCGATGAGTACTCTCAGGATCCAATCAGTTCCAACCAAGAGTGGCAATCAGGATCCTAATTGCATCATAGCCCGCTTTCCATATCGAAAGGGGCTTGTCAACTGAAATGAGGTAGGCTATTTGGACATCTGGCTGTAGGTGCAGCCAAGCAATTAGAAAGGCAAATGGAGCAATTAAGACCATAAACGCTCAAGAGACCAGAATTAAAGGAGTGCAGATATCTCAGAGAGTTTTGGGGCTGGAGGAGATTACAGAGATAGGGAGGGGGTGAGGGATTTGAAAACAAGAATGGGAATTTTAAAATCTAAAGCAAAATAATGTAGATGCTGGGGACCTGAAATAAAAATATAAAATGCTGGAAATATTCAGCAGGTCAGGCAGCATCTGTGGAGAAGGAAACAGAGTTAATGTTCTAGGCTCATGGTTTTTCATCAGAACCTCCACATACTGTGTGACTCCTTTAATCCTTCCCCTGCCCAAGGACCTCGGGTTTCGTCTAGCCACACTAACATTCCTCCCTCAGTCAATGCTGTCACAAACAAACCATGTTCATCTCATGAATCTATGTAGACATTCCTGACCCAGCTGCTGCTTTTGCCTCTGTAGCAATGGACCTTCACTTCAAAAGTAATTAGTATGTGAAGTGTTTTAAGGTATTTCCACATGACGAGTTGTTATCTAAATGCAAGTACTCTTCCGCTTCTCCGCTGGCACTCTTGACTCTTGTCCTTTCCGTATAAAATAAATGATATAAATGTGTGTCCAATGGATGATTACTACAGATGGTGTCATACGGCTGGTTGGAGGCAGAGATTCCAGTGAGGGAAGATTGGAAATCTATCGCAACGGAGTGTGGGGTACGGTGTGTGATGACAGGTGGACTGACCTGAATGCTCAGGTTGTTTGCAGGCAGCTTGGATTCAGGTAACTTCAAATGCTTTCGACATCCCTTGTTTCATAGATTGAGGCAGCATAGGAGGAGGCCATTCAGCCCATTGTGCACTTGCCAGCTCTTCAAAAGAGCCATCCAATTAGCCCCATACCCCTGCTCGTCCCCCGAGCAGTGGTTTAGTTGGTCGCACTCTTGCCTCTGAGTCAGAAGATTGTGGGTTCAAGTCCCACTCCAGGACCTGAGCACAAGGACATAGGTTGACACTCCAGTGCTGTACTGAGGGAGAGCTGCACTGTCAGAAAGGCCACCTTTCGGGTGAGCTGTTAAACCAAGTTCCTGGCTGCTCTATCTGGTGGATGTAAAAGATCTAGTGGTGCTATTTTGAAGACAAGCAGGAGGGTTATCCCTAGCGTCCTGGCCAATAATTATCTGGCAAATTAGCATCATTCAAAACAGATTAGTTGATCATTATCACATTGGTGTTTGGGGGAGCTTGTGTGTAAATGGGCTGTCGTATTTCCTACATTACAACAATAACTACACTCCAAAAGTACTTTATTGGCTGCATAGTGCTTTGGGATGTCCTGAGGTTGTGAAAGGTTCTATATAAATGAAAGTCTTTTCTTTTATAAAGGATAATACGTGCATACAATGATGGACAGGAAAAGACCTTTTGGTTTCTGTCGCTACACAATTGTGATACCCTGTGAATCACAATATATAAACTCCCTGCCTCACTCAAATACCATGTATGAAAGCAAGTGTCCTTGGAGGGGAGGAAATGGGACAAGCAAAGTGTGCGGAGGGGAAAAAAATCTTGAAAAATACAAGTCTATTTAGGGATTTGACACGTAGATATTTTCAGAAGTCACAATCTTAACAACAGCTTCAACTGCAGACAATGATTCTAAAGCACATGGATAACATGGAACCGAACAGATCTTTCAAGAAATTACTTGTTTTATAACATGTGTGGTGCCAGTGTCTTTAAGGGAATTACAGTCCAGTTCTCTTAATTCAAATATAAAAGCAAAAAACTGCGAATGCTGGAAATCCAAAACAAAAACAAAAATACCTGGAAAAACTCAGCAGGTCTGTCAGCATCTGCGGAGAGGAGCACAGTTAATGTTTCGAGTCCGTATGACTCTTCAACAGAACTAAGGAAAAATAGAAGAGAGGTGAAATATAAGCTGGTTTAAGGGGGTGTGGGACAAGTAGAGCTGGATAGAGGGCCAGTGATAGGTGGAGATAACCAAAAGCTGTCACAGACAAAAGGATAAAGAGGTGTTGAAGCTGGTGATATTATCTAAGGAATGTGATAATAAAGGTACAGATAGCCCTAGTTGGGGTGGGGTGGGGGGAAGGGATCAAAAAAGGCTAAACGGCAGAGATAAAACAATGAATGGAAATACATTTAAAAATAATGGAAATAGGTGGGAAAAGAAAAATCTATATAAATTATTGGAAAAAACAAAAAGGAGGGGGAAGAATCGGGAAGAGGGTGGAGATGGAGGAGAGAGTTCATGATCTAAAATTGTTGAACTCAATATTCAGTCCGGAAGGCTGTAAAGTGCCTAGTCGGAAGATGAGGTGCTGTTCCTCCAGTTTGCGTTGAGCTTCACTGGAACAATGCAACAAGCCAAGGACGGACATGTGGGCATGAGAGCAGGATGGAGTGTTAAAATGGGAAGCGACAGGGAGGTCTGGGTAATGCTTGCGGACAGACCGAAGGTGTTCCACAAAGCGGTCACCCATTCTGCGTTTGGTCTCTCCAATGTAGAGGAAACCACATCGGGAGCAGCGAATGCAGTAGACTAAATTGAGGGAAGTGCAAGTGAAATGTTGCTTCACTTGAAAGGAGTGTTTGGGCCCTTGGACGGTGAGGAGAGGGGAAGTAAAGGGGCAGGTGTTGCACCTTCTGTGGTTGCATGGGAAGGTGCCGTGGGAGGGGGTTGAGGTGTAGGGGGTGATGGAGGTGTGGACCAGGGTGTTCTGGAGGGAACAATCCCTGCTGAATACCACCGGGAGGGTGAAGGGAAGATGTGTTTGGTGGTGGCATCATGCTAGAGTTGGCGGAAATGGCGGAGGATGATCCTTTGAATGCGGAGGCTGGTGGGGTGATAAGTGAGGACAAGGGGGACCCTATCATGGATCTGGGAGGGAGAGGAAGGTGTGAGGGCAGATGCGCGGGAGATGGGCCGGACACGGTTGAGGGCCCTGTCAACCACCGTGGGTGGAAAACCTCGGTTAAGGAAGAAGGAGGACATGTCAGAGGAACTGTTTTTGAAGGTAGCATCATCAGAACAGATGCGACGGAGGCGAAGGAACTGAGAGAATGGGATGGAGTCCTTCCAGGAAGCGGGGTGTGAGGAGCTGTAGTCGAGGTAGCTGTGGGAGTCGGTAGGCTTGTAATGGATATTGGTGGACAGTCTATCATCAGAAATTGAGACAGAGAGGTCAAGGAAGGGAAGGGAAGTGTCAGAGATGGACCATGTGAAAATGATGGAGGGGTGGAAATTGGAAACAAAATTAATAAATTTAATTCAAAGTTGCTCAATTCAAATTAATGTAAATTGAAGTCATGTGAAAGAAATTAAATTGCTTCATTTGTTGTACTGGGATAATTTGGATTTTTTTCTTCCCAGCACAGAATGGATTTTAAATAGTTGGTTTTGAATATAGTAAAACCCCACTGCCTTTTTTGAGACTGTACTTGTTGCATCAGTGTTTGTTTTTATCATTGACCAGCGGCCCTGGGATTGTAGCACCTGAGGCCAAATTCGGACAGGGACTTGGCTTCATACTCCTGGATGAGGTGGTCTGCACGGGGACTGAACTGGAGCTTCTGGGATGTGCTCGGAGCAACTGGGGCCAACACGACTGCTCGCATCACGAGGATGTGGGCGTGATATGTGCACAGGCAGAGACCAATAAAATAAGCAAGTCTAATTTAGGTAAGCATGCAGTTTCCCTGAGAACGCTTTTACAGGGAAGCTGGATTAGTGCATGAGGAAAGAATAGGAGGAGGGAGACATCTTGCACTCATCAGGACAAATGCAAGAATGCCAAATTTCAAATGATCACAACAATTTATACTGCAGGGAAAAGGGTGCTGATTGGTTAGCAAGTTGACTCTGATTGGCCGAGGTATTGTGGTGACAACAATGGGAAACTATAGGCTCCCCAACCTCCCGGGTAGTCCAAAGAAAGGTGCAAGGCTTGATATTCCTGTTGTTTGCAGAGAACGGGTCCCTGTGTGTGGAAGTGTGTCAAAGGGTATGTGCATAGGGGCAAATGAAATAAGGCAGGAGGAAGCACATGTGGACACCCAGCATTGATTGGCCACATGGGCTGAATGGCCTGTTTCTTTGCTGTAAATTCTAAGTAATTCTACTGCTGGAAAAGTTTTAATCGAGGACGGGCAAATAAGTATTGCCAGGAATGCTGTTATGTATACCTTGCTGTGTTACAAGGCGCTACTGTAAGGTTGCTGCCCTTGACAAACATGTTAATCATACAGCCAGATACAATGTTTAAGTCTTATCACGATTCTCAGAAGTGTCTCCAAAGTATTTCACAGAACAATACAGCACAGAAGGAAGCCATTTGGCCCATCTTGCCTGAGGGAGAGTGATTCATTTGGTCCCACCTCTCTCACTTTCTCCACAGTCGCCAAATTATTTTCCCTTCCAGTATTTATCTAATTCCTTTTGAAAGTTACTGTTGAATCTACTTCCACCGCCCTTTCAGGCAGCGCATTTCAAACCACAACAACCCGCCGTATAAAACAAAAAATTCTCCTCCTGGCACATTTGGTTCTTCTGCCTTCAACCTGTGTCCCTCTGGTGACTGACCCTTTTGCCACTGGAAACAGTTTCTCCTTATTTACTCTGTTGAAATCCCTCATGATCTTGGACAGAAGGTGCGAGGAACTAGACTAGGTCATATTTGGGGAGGGAAATTTGGCATGTGCGGTATTAAGAACTTTAAATCTGGAGCTTCCCTGAACTGGCGGGTGAATTGCACAGCAGTGATTGTTCTGTGACTGGTTATGTTGCATTTACAGGGCCAGTCATCCGGCTTGCGGATGGGGAGAATAGTAAAGAGGGGCGTGTGGAGGTATACCTCCACGGAGAATGGGGGAGTGTCTGCGATGACGGATGGACAGACAAGGACGCGAGAGTCGTCTGCAGGCAGTTGGGTTACAGGTGAGTCAAGGAGCATGACCACCTTAAAGCAGTCGATCAGCTCTCCGAATGCTTCAATCCAAACCGCATAACTAACACACCCGATGGCAAAATCCAGAAACCTAAGAAACACATTGACAATGCGTTTGCATCATGCTTCACTACCAGTGATTCAGGAATTACTCGGATGGGCATCGCAATACCTGAGTTGAGTTTTTTTTCACTGCTTCCAAATTGGAAATGCAATTTGATAACAGTACGACTGGGAATTCCATGAATCCTCTGTCTCCTTCACCAATTCACTTTAAGGATGGAGGGATGTTGAAGGAGATGAGGCGAATTAGAATTAAATTAGATGCAGGAAGGAAAAGAAAGATTGAATTGAGAGAGAGAGAACAAAACAGAGAGAAAGGAAAAGTAAGAAAAAAACTTTTCAATTATATTTTTAATAACCTCGAGTAACAATTTACTATCTGTAGGATTGAGACTCCACAATTTCAGTCATTCTCTTCTTGTCCTTCAAGACTGAATCTCCTATTTGGACCATAAATCAGATAATTAACAGGGTACTTATGACATGAAATAAGCGTCTGAAATGTCTCTGTTGAGATCCATACGTGTTTGTACCACAAATCCAATAATTCCTTGAAACTAGCAAGCTGAAGTTTTCAGGAGGTAAATGACAGACTGGCACTAATTGCCCAGAAATTTGTGGTGATTCTTGGCTCATGCCATGACACGTCCTTGTCGCAAGTTGCTGGATCTTTTATACACTGATAATGCCACGTGCGTTAAGTTGTCATTATTTCCCCAGCGATTTTGGGGAATTTTATAACAGATAGACCCGAAGAAATGTATTTCAGTTGCATCCGATACATCATTGGGCAATCTTTGCAAAATTCTGCGTCCGATTCTCTCTTTATTCCTGAGTTTTTAAAATTCATTCATGGGATGTGGGCGTCGCTGGCTATGCCAATGTTTATTGCCCATCCTGAATTGCCCCTGAGAAAGTGGTGGTGAGCTGCCGCCTTGAACCGCTGCAGTCTGCCTGGTGTAGGTGCACTCCCAGAGTGCTCTTAGGAAGGGAAATATTTTGCATCCCTTTTGATATCTATGTTCCCTTGTTTTCTCCACTGCTCACTGGACAGATGTTTTTTGGGGAATTTCCTCAGGGCTTCCCCTGATTTTGCCACCATAACATCAGCCAATGGAAACCCTATTTGCACTGTTCATCCAGGGTTTCTGCTGAAGTTGGAACAGCCAAATGCAAGACCGTACCACTCGCTAGGTGACATCTTCTTTCTACTTCGTCCCATCCGTTCATCATGTTAAACATCTCTATCATATCATCCTTTATTCTCCTCGATTCTAATATAAAAGCCCCATTCTTTCTTTCTTTGTTTAAACTGATAATCACTGTGAGTGAGGTGTGTATATAAAATGTTGTGCGTCGTCCATTCAGCTCCTCAAAGCACCATTCAAATTAGATCATGGCTGACCTGTGTCTTAACTCCATCTACCTGCCATGTTTCCATAACCCATAATGCCCTCATCTGATGAAAATCTGTCAGTCTCAGTTTTGAAATTTTCAATTGACCCTCAGCCCCAGCCCTAACCAGCACCCCCCCCCCTCCCACCCCCCCATCCAGCTTGAACAGTCTGTTAGGTTGAGAGAATTCCAGATTTCCATCATCCTTTGTGTGAAGAAGAGCTTCCTGACATCGCCCCAGAATGACCTAGCTCTTTATTTTAAGGTTATGCCCCTTTTGTACTGGACTCCCCAAATTCCTCCAATCACTATGTGCTAGCAAAGTCGGAAACACTGAGGAGAAGATTTCCTGCATCGGTACCTTCCTTGTATGTTTGTGGTATTGGTGTAGATAATGGCCAAAAGAAATTCCCCATCTCAAACCCCACAGAGGAAACACCAAAGTGGGAATCTGAAAGACTCTTTCCCTTGCAGTGGCCAATCCAAAGCCAGAACAATGGCCTATTTTGGGGAGGGTCATGGACCTATCCACCTGGACAATGTGAGATGTACTGGCCATGAGAATTCACTGGATGAGTGTGATACATCCGGCTTTGGAATCCATAACTGCTGGCCCAGCGAGGATGCGGGTGTCATCTGTGATTACAAGGAAGATCCACCAGAGGAGATTAGCAGCAGTGGTGAGTACTGACGGGCCCTGACGGGCGAGTGGGATAAGCTCCCAAATAGACATTCTTGTCCAAAATTTTCGCTGGAAGTTACTGTCGAATTTACTCCATTATAGCGAGACGCTGATAGTCTCACTGTTACTTTTATCACAATATCAAGGCCCTGGTGCACTAGTTATTGCCATCAAAATAAATTATCAAATAGGGTTTACTTATGTTATATTATTACCTGTATTATACATAGCATTGGGTAGTGTCCCTACCTCTGAGCTGGAGACTCCGGGTTTGAGCCCCACTCCAGGACTTGATGGGATTTGGGTATCGCTGGCTAGGCCAGCATTTATTGCCCGTCCCTAATTGCCCCTGGGAAGATGGTGGTGAGCTGACTTCTTGAACCGTTGCAGTCCATGTGGTATAGGTACACCCACAGTGCTGTTAGGGAGGGAGTTCCAGGATTTTGACCCAGCGACAGTGAAGGAACGGCGATATATTTCCAAGTCAGGATGGTGAGTGGCTTGGAGGGGAACTTCCAGGTGGTGGTGTTCCCACGTGTCTGCTGCCCCTGTCCTTCTAGATGGTAGTGGTCATGGGTTTGGAAGGTGCTGTCTAAGGAGCCTTGGTGAATTCCTGTAGTGCATCTTGTAGATGGTACACACTGCTGCTACTGTGCGTGGGTGGTGGAGGGAGTGAATGTTTGTGGAAGGGGTGCCAATCAAGCGGCTGCTTTGTCCTGGATGGTGGCAAGTTTCTAGTGTTGTGGGAGCTGCACTCATCCAGGCAAGTGGAGAGTATTCCATCACACTCCTGACTTGTGCCTTGTAGATGGTGGACAGGCTTTGGGGGTCAGGAGGTGAGTAACTCACCACAGGCCTCCCAGCATCTGACCTCCTCTTGTAGCCACAGTATTTATATGGCTAGTCCAGTTCAGTTTCTGGTCAATGGTAACCCCCAGGATGTTGATAGTGGGGGATTCAGTGATGGCAATGCCATTGAATGCCAAGGGGAGATCGTTAGATTCTCTCTTGCTGGAGATGGTCATTGCCTGGCACTTGTGTGGTGCCAATGTTACTTGCAACTTGTCAGCCCAAGCCTGGATATTGTCCAAGTCTTGCTGCATTTGGATATGGACTGCTTCAGTATCTGAGGAGTCGCGAATGGTGTTGAACATTGTGCAATCATCAGTGAACATCCCCACTTCTGACCTAATGATGGAAGGAAGGTCATTAATGAAGCAGCTGAAGATGGTTGTGGGCTGTGAACACTATCCTGAGGAACTCCTGCAGTGATGTACTGGAACTGAGATGATTGACTTCCAACCACATTCATGATGTGGCCAAACAGGTAGATTATCAATCTATGAACCCTTCCAAGATGCCTGTGGCAGGCAGTACAAGTGGGAGAGCCTCCTGGTGAGCCGCAAAATGGTGCCCTCAAGCTATAGCCTCTGGTGACAAGGAAGCAATCTGCTCCAGGAATAAATAGCCGTGGAAACAGACATAGGCTCCGTGTGCCACTAGGTACAGGAGAGAATCAAGGAAGTAATCTGAAGAAGAAGTTAATGCCATTTTAATTAACTCTTTTAAAAAGGAACCAGGTGAGTATCTAGTAATGAAGCTGGAGGTTATAGGGAGATGAATTTACACATAGGGCAGTGTCTTACCGATGTTCGGCAGGCTGGGCAGGAGCGGGCGCAGAGCCGATGGAGCTGCCTCAGGGAGATTCAGTTGATAATAAAACTTCTGAACAAATGAACGGAAAAATTATTGAAACATGTCCCCTCATGTGACAGTGTCACAACTGCGTCATGTTTCTACATTTAGCAAATTTTATTTAATTATTTTATTAAACCTTCAGGAAACCTTATCCTGCCCGTGGATGAGGTTTCCTGAAAAACGCGAAGGCCGCTTGGGCTCTTCTGCCCACCAACCTGTTGATGAGCTAAATTACTTTCCTAATGGCCTTAATAGGCCTTTGACAGTTCGGCAGGCGCGCAGCAGCCTCCAGCACGTGCCCACCAAACACAATATCGGAATGATGTGCAATGACATCGGGACGCACACCCAACGCCATCTCGCATAGTTTTGTGCATCAGCGTGTTAAGCCTGCCCCCACACGCCGATGGCAATATTCTGGCCGTAGTGTTTAAGGAGAGGGTTTGGTGGCCTGAATGACCATTTTTGTCCCTTGTTTTCAATGATATTTTGTTTAAAACTACACGTTATTGATAAGCAGTACATTTATCCCATAGTTATAAGTAAATCATGATAAGCTACATTACACTGAGCTACCCCTTCAGGAGTATTGTTTAAAGCTGCCAAGTTTCAGATTCCACTATGAACCTTTATTTAAGATGTATCCTTTAGTATTTTTGATCATGATATTTCAGTAGGTCCATGATGGACTTTGGTGGAGGTTTGACACTGAAGAATATTAGCTTAGATTTTAATTGATTTTGTTTGGGATGTTTAGGTTCCTTGCCTTCAGTGTGTGGCCTGCGTTTAATGAATCGTCGTAAAAAGCGAATTATTGGTGGGAATAAATCAATCAGGTAGGAACTGAAAACAGTATTTTAATCAACACTTTGCTGTCCATCAGGACATTGGTGAAGTTAATCTGATAATCAGCTGAGTTTAAAGGTATACATGTTCCTAAGTTTGACTTTACTTTTGATAAGGGATAATTAATAATTACAAAGATCAGTTCACCTTCCTGCTAGAACACCAAAAAATAAAAATAGTTGATGCTGGGTCAGTTGATGGTATTTAGAAATGAACGGGGATCAGCTTTTGTGGATAAAGGTGTTAAGGAGTTATAGAGCTATTAATAGATGAGGTTGATTCACATGGGAGTTAGGAAGAGATTACAGAGATCTTTGTGGGTGAGGGGCAGAGGGAACATGTGATTCAAACAGCTGTTAATGGACTGTAAGGTGCTGCCTTGATGGATCAAATGACCTTTTGTCATTCCAAGCTTTCCTCTGTTCTTTCTGTCAAGATAATAAATCTATACCTGTAATGCCCTGTCAGTCTTTCCACCCCACCCCCACTAGAGCTGTACCTTGAGTGTCCTGTCTACCATTCTTAATTAGCACCTTTCTTAGATAATATCACCACCTTCAACACCTCTTTGATCCTTTTGTCTGTAACATCTTTTGATTATCTGCTCCTATCACTGCTTGCTTATCTCCACAATCACCACACCCTCAACTTCTCTCTCCCCCTGCCCCCCCACCTTAAACCAGCTTATATTTCACCTTTTTCCTAACTATGCTTCAGTTCTGCTGAAGGGTCATGAAGACTCGAAACGTTGACTGATTTCTTCTCCACCAATGCTGCCAGACCTGCTGAGTTTTTCCAGGTAATTCTGTTTTTGTAATAAAATTATTGCTCCTTTTTTTCGTCTGTTCATCCTCATTTTCCCTTGGGATCATCTCCACACGTTCCTGCCTGGCCAAATATTCACCCAACTGCAAACTGCTTTGCTGTTGACCACAGATGCCACATCTAACTCCAATTCCCAATAGGCTAAGTTCCTAATTTCAATCAGGTAGTCAGAGGAGATAGGAAATAGAGCATAGACCTTTCCCTGTAGAGAAGGATCTTCATAGGTTACCTGGAGATTGAATGTACAGCAGGAGACCAGTATGTTTGCCAGTCTCTTTTTAATAAAATTCAACCACCATGCCTTACTACCTACTCGTCTTAGTACCTTGTTCAGTAGTGACATAGGGAGAGAGGCTTAGCGTGTCTTCCACATCTGTATGCGTTTGCAGTTTTCATATGAACTTACTAAAAGTTTGATGCACAAGTTGGGCCTCCAGAATGCCAGTCGCTCAAGATTAATGTAATTCATAAGTGAACACATCCAGTGTTATTTGGAGGTCTCTTTTTTGTATCTCATGGGTACAGGAGGATATCCACAGTGTGGGTCATGTACACAATTGTATCTGTGGAAGATAAGTGTGAAAAAACATGAGTTTTCTGACACAACCAGCTACATATGTAACGAACATGTTTGCACTGGGCAATGGCATATATCAAATACAGAAAGTACCAGGGCGTACTTAAATTTACTCTATTAAATGGATATTGGCTTAAATGGACAGAACTTCTAATTGTGACATTTTCTTTACATCTCATTGCCTACTACTGGTGATCTTTAATCTTTTCAGCCACATAGATTCTGCTTTACATTTTATTCAGTAAGGAAGTTAAATTCTGCCTTTTGTGCCACTTAATCTTTAAAAAATGTACATTGCCCCCGGATGCAACTGGAACCTGTTTGTTTAATTGCACTTCTGTATTGACAAAGTGCAACAGTTTCAGTGCGATTACCAGATGTTGACTATCACCAGCTGATGTTACATTCAGTACCTGCTTGGGCCACCAGCACCAGGAGCTGGTCTAAACAGGTATGCTCTAGTTTCATCATCACACTGTGTAATGATTCAAACAGCTAACTTTCTAGGGTAGAACTACTCGGTTTTAATCTGCTTTTTAAAAATTTAATATTACAGGATTTAAAATTTTTAAAAATGTATTTATTTTACAATAGCCATTTTCCCTCATTATTTACACATCATGTCCCACATTGAACCTGGAGAGGAAATCTGTGTGTCGGGGCATTTCTAGCTCATGAAAGTAATGCATGATGTCTGTCCGCTGCTTCCACCCTTTAATAGTTTCTTCATGATCCATTTTGTCCTTAATCACCAGCAAGTCGATAATCCAGGGGTCAGTGATGTGGGCAATTTTCATTAACGTTCTTTATCCAGTCCCTGTTTCACTGTGATATCCAGGTAGAATTTCCGTATGGTGTTGGGCACCTCCTGGTACCAGGCCCGGTAAAGCTCCCTCACCCGAACCTTGTCTTTACCCTGGTTCCGGGACCTTGATTGAACCCATCACACAGGCACCCCCCCAGCCGCCATCTTCACAATTTTCAACACCTGTATGCTATCGCCATAGTGCGCAAGGCTACGGGCCAAGTGCTGAAAAAATGGGATTAGAGTAGATAGGTGCTTGATGGCTGGCACGGACATGATGGGCTGAAGGGTCTGTTTCTGTACTGTATAACTCTGTGACTCTATTAAATTTCTCCTTAACCTTCTCTGCTCTAAGGAGAACAACCCCAGCTTCTCCAGTGTCTCCACACACGGAAACCACTCATCCCTGGCACTATTCTGGTGTATCTCTGCACCGTCTCCAAGGCCTTGACATACTTCTTAAAGCGAGGTGCCCAGAATTGGACAACTGAGGCCTAACCAGTGTTTTATGAAAGTTTAGCATAGCTTCCATGATCTTGTACTCTACGCCTCTATTTATAAAACCAAGAATCTCGTTATAATGGAAAAAACGTGCACACATGGGCCCAACATATGTAACTTTCCTCATGGACAAAACAAAATGTGTAGGTTACTCTTTATCTGTTTTGGTTGACTCTGGACTACGTAGAGGGGTTTGTAAGTGTTTTCCTGTCAAGACATTTCTGACCTGTGATTCCAGAGGTGGATGGCCATGGCAAGCGTCACTGAGGCTGAAGACGTTTTACCGAGAGAGCCGTTTATTGTGTGGAGCCACATTAATCAACAACTGCTGGGTGCTGACTGCAGCCCACTGCTTCAAAAGGTTTGTGAGGGAGACAATAATCCTTTGCTTTCATTGAAAAAGTAGTTTTGGCCCTGTTTTCTCATTCCATTTAAATTTATTAGTGTGGCTGACATTTAATTTTTGCTTTGCATGTGAATGGTATTTCCTCCCAACCTCAGCATTGTGTCTGCTCCAGACTTCAAAGTGCAGGAGTAACCATGTAGAACTTAAGGCATGTTTGTTTGTGCTGAGAGTGAAGAGTTTGTTTGTGTCAGTTGTGGCTCAGTAGCTCACACTCTTGTCTCTGAGTCAGAAGGTTGTGGGTTCAAGTCACACCGAGGTGACTTGAATATGACACTCCAGTACTGGAGGTGCTGCCTTTCAGGTGAGATATTAATGTCTGTCCTCTTGGGTGGATGTAAATGATCCTACATCACCATGTTGGAGATGAGGAGTGGTCTTTTCTCTGGTGTTCTGACTTATGTTTTTCCCTCAATCAGCATCACAAAAACAAATTATCTGGTCATTATCACGTTGCTGTTTGTGGGAACTTGCTGTGAGCAAATTGGTTGCTGCATTCTCCACATTACAACACTGACTACATTACAAGAAGAAAATACATCATTGGCTGTAAAGCAATTTAAACACCTGGAGGTCATGAAAGACTATAAATCAAGACTTTCTTTCTAATTATATAGATATGAAACTTGCCGGCATTTACTGACTGTGCTGATGTTTGGTCCTTACTGGTCCCCTGCACAGTGACCTTGGAATTATTGTTGTGCATTTCGTGCACAAAAATCTAACACTGCTCTATGCAGTTCCTTTCTCTGTTATTTTGACGACGGCATTATCCTGTTTATTTGAACTGGGTTAACTCTTCTGATAACACAGTAGACAAAGGAATTGAGCACGGAAGTGTTGATATTCTAATATTCTCACAGAGTAGCTGTGCCCCAGTTCCATAAGTCAATGTATGTGCTCTTGTGTGAAGGTATCTGGAGACACCTGGCATCCATGAGTGGTAACCTGCCAGTGCCAATGCTAGTTACTTCTCTGGTTCATACCATGAATATATCATTCTAATGCTGTGTGAGGCTCTGATCATCCTACACAAAACAACTCAAAGGAACTATCACAGCTTGTGGCTAATGTGAGCATAATGCAAAAGTTCAAGATTTATTAACTCTTAGTGCATTTGGATGAGCATTGGAATTGATATAGCACTCAATATGCTACAATTGCATCTATAAGACTACAATTATCACCACTGTATGGATTGGGGTAGACGATGGCGTAGTGGTAATGTCACTAGACTAGTATTCCAGAGGCCTAGACTAATCCTCTGGGGACATGGGTTCAAACAGCAACTGGTGGAATTTGAATTCAATTAATAAAATCTGGAATTGAGAGCTTATCTCTCCTCAGTTGTCATAAAAACACATTTGTCTGGTTCATTAATATCCTTTGGGGAAGGAAATCTGCCATCCTTACCTGGCCTACATGTGATTCCAGACCCACAGCAATGTGATTGATTCTTTAACTGCCCTCTGCAATGGCCGAGCAAGTCACTCAGCTCGAGCACAGTTGGGGATGGGCAATAAATGCTGGCCTTGTCAGCGATGGCCACGCCCCATGAAAGAATAACTGAAAAAACATTCCCTCAGCAGAATCTTCCAAACCCATGACCTCTACGCTGAAAAGAAATAAGGGCAGAAGGCACATGGGAACATCATCACCTGCAAGTTCCCTTCCAAGTCACACACAATCCTGACTTGGAACTATATCGCTATTCCTTCATTGAGTTTAACCTGGAACTCCCTTTCTAACAGCACTGTAATGTACCTACACTGTAAGGACTGCAGAGGTTCAGGAAGTCGGTTCATCACCACCTTCTCAAGGGCACTTGGGGTTGGCAATAAATGCTGGTCAACCAAACAACATCCACATCCCATGAACAAGTAAATAAAAAGTAAGGCTGGATCAAGTACAAGCAAATAGAATCTAAACCATCAGAACCCAAGTAATAAATTTGGCTCAAGAGCAAAATACTGTGAATGCTGGGAATCTGACAGAAATTCAGGTCAATGTTCTGATGAAAGGACATCAACCTGAAACGTTAACTCTGTTCCTGTCCTCAGGTGCTGCCAGACCTGCTGAGCATGTCCGGCGTTTTCTATTTTACCTATAATAAATTGGATTATTCGGTACTACGAAATCTCAGCATTAGCAGGATTGAACTTAATGTTATATAATAGCAAAATTCAGGTTCAAAGATTGCATTACGTCCTTGGCAAAGTTCAAAGTGGCATCGCTGATAATAATATGAAAGCAATTGTTATAAAAAGAATGAAAGAGGGACTTACATTTAAATAGCATCTTCCACAACCTCAGGATGTCTCACAGCTAATGAAGTACTTCACTGTTGTGATAAGGCCAAGATCACCTGGTGTATTGTGTTGTGCTGATTTTGGAGTCTATCTTTATGGTCATCTTCTTGCACAGTTAGTGTCAGTTCTTATTCTTATTTTCTTTCTGCCTTTTTCTCCAAAACCACCCTCTTCTTAAAGAATTTCCATTTCAGGAGAACAGCACTGAACTGTACAAAAACAACAACTTGCATTTATATAGCACCTTTAACGTGATAAAACGTCCCAAGTAGCTTCACAGGAACATTGTCAAACATCAAAAGAGGTAGGTTTTGAGCGGCATCTTAAAGAAGGAGAGGCAGCGAACTCCAGGAAGGGAATTGCAGAGCTTAACACCGAGGTCGCCCATGGTGGAGCGATGGAAATTGGTGGATCGCAAGAGGCCAATATTGGAGGAGAGCAGAAATCATGAACGGTTGTAGGGCTGGTGGGGGTTAATAGAGAGATGGAGGGGTTGAGGCCAGGGAGAGATTTGAAAACAAGAAGGAGAATTTTAAAATTGAGGCATTTCAAGAATGGGAGAAAATCCTTGATATGGCAATAGAAGTTGCTACAATTGTCCTTGTTACCCTTGACTTGGGTACAACATGGTGTAAATTACTGTAAGTGTTAGACGGTCTTCCATGGTAGCTGGGAGTTTACAGTACAATCAGTCTTACTTCCTAATGTTGTTTCCTGTGCCTGATTGCAGGCTGATCTCTTCCTTAGCCCATGTTCCTGTGCTGATGGACATCAACATTTATCAAACTCTCAGCATCATGCACCAGAATGGGGTGGATGGGGTAATTGGAGTGCTGCCAAGAGCTCTCATTTACATAGGGAACCAAAGGGCAAAGAAAATGAAAGAACAGCTACTCGTGGAAAGAAAGACTTGCATTTATATAGCACCTTTCATGACCCCAGGATGGCCCAAAGTAATTTGCAGCCAATGAAGTAATTTTGAAGTGTAGTCACTGTTCCAATAAGGAAACACGGCTGCCTATTTGTGCACAGCAAGCTCCCACAGACTATAACAAAAATAAAAATACCTGGAAAAACTCAGCAGGTCTGACAGCATCTGCGGAGAGGAACACAGTTAACGTTTCGAGTCCGTATGACTCTTCAACAGAAGGTTGCCAACTGTCCAGGATTTCCCTGGAGTCTCCAGGAAATAAAGATTAATCTCCAGGACACTGTTGCAAGTGACACTCAGGTGGAAAAGTGATAGGATCATTAAAAGAAATGGGTATTTTTCCATTTAAAAAATTTTTTTTCATAGTTATATAAGTGCAGGGCACGGGAAAACGCGGTTCGCTAATCAAAAATAATCCAGTGGAATATTTGAAGAGTCTGATCAGTTTGTATTTGGGGTGGGAAAGTGGGATGACACAAGGATAGATGCGTCTGTTGACCAATGCCAAGAGCATGGGGATGGGGGAGCTTGGAGGAGAGAGGCCTTGTGTTCAAATCTCCAGGAAAACCTTCAACCAGAGTTGGCAACCCTACCACAGACAGCAATGTGATAATGACTTGCTGTTGGCTGAATGATAACTATTGGTGAAGACAGCAGGAGAACTCTCCTGCTCTGCTTAGAAATAGTGCCATGGGATCTTTCACATCCACCTGAGAGGGCAGGTGGGGCCTCAGTTTAACATTTCATCTAAAAGGAGGCGTTTACAATAGTGCAGCACTGCACTGGAGCATTAGCTCAGATTTTTATGCTCACTTCGCTGGGACAGGACTTGAACCGGTAACTTCCTGACTCAGAGATAAGACTTGCTGCCAACTGAGCCACTCAGTGCAGCAGCTGAGACGCTGCTTCTCAAGGATGCCTTTCCTGAATGGAGCACGTAAAATGGAAATGTTGCCGGGGGGAGGGAGGAGGACCTCCTGGTGAACCTGCTCCTGGGCCTGGCCAAATTGGCCATTAACAGGTGCAGGCAGTGGGCGATCGAGAGGGTCGTCTGACCTGACTGTCTGCCCCTATTCTGCGGCTACGTACAGGGCCGGGTGTCCCTGGAGAAGGAGCACGCGGTGTCTGCCGGCACCATCGAGGCCTTCCGGTGTTTGGTGGGCACCGTGGGGACTGGGGTGCTTTATAGACCCCTTTAATCGCGGTTTAATTTAATGTTGGTAAGTTTCCTTTGCATTTTGCCTTTTGGTTTTGCAGTTTCCCTTTAAGGGGCTCCTTTTTACTTTGCCCCTGATTTTGTTAATTTAGTTTAATTGTTTTGACTCAAAAGAGTTTTCTTTAAAATGGAAACGGGGAGAGACCTTACATGTAAAAACCTTCATTTCAAAAGGAGGCTTTGTGTTTACTGAGCTGTTGACCTTTTCAGGTTTGGTAATGACACTCGGTATTACTTTATTCGGGTCGGAGATTATCACACGGCCGTCGAGGATGAATATGAGCGAGAAATCCCCGTTGAAAAGATTGTCACTCACAAGAACTACCAGCCGGACAGCAGTGACAATGATATAGCGCTGGTCAGACTGAAGGGCAAAGAAGGACATTGTGTGACCTTTAATCAGTACGCAACTCCAGTCTGTTTACCAGGCAGAAAGGAAAAGATCAGAATTAACAGGCAAGCCTGCTATATCACTGGCTGGGGAGATACAGGTAAGCAGTTTGACAGATTTTTGATGTACAAGGGAGTCAAGGGTACGGCGGTAGGAAAGTCGTGTTAAGGCCACAATCAGATCAGCCATGATCATATTGAAAGGTGGAGCAGGCTCGAAGGGCCGAAGGGCCCACTCGGCTCTTATTTCTTATGTTTCCAACTCCAGCAATTACTCACAAAATTACATTGGACTTTCAGCACAAACTGGTCCATGCCAATGTTTATGCCCCACGCAAACCTCCGAGCTTTCACTGAACTCCATCAGCATATCCTTCTATTCCTTTGTCCCTCAAGTCTTTGTCCAGCTTCTCTGCAAGTGTTTCTATGCTATTCGCCTCGACCACTCCCTCTGGTAACGAGTTCCACATTTGAACCACTCACTGCGTAAAGAACCTTCTCCTGAATTCTTTATTGCATTTATTAGTGAGGACCTTGGTCTAGAGTTTCCACTTTGGGCGCAATCAGGAAACTAAATTTGTGCTGATTTTCCAAAGTTCAAGTTCAAGGTTCCCTCAAACTCAATTGTAAAATCACAAATTGAAAATCTCCTGTGAGATCCAAGAGCAATTGAGCAGGGAATTCGAAGGCAATAGCTTATTTCTTTTCCCTTGTATCAATAAACATTCCTTGAGGTATTTAAGAGTGGTAACTTGACATAGCTTTAATCAGCACAGCTGGAAATGGGTTTGTCACAGTAAAGAAGCATTTTTAATGTGGGTTTCTCATCCGCCAACTGTGAATAACCTGGTTTTATCATCAGAACTATTTATTAGTTTCAGTGGTGTACAGTAGTTCTGTTTCAATATTATAAAGCTTTTAAAATGTGCCTGTAAGTGTCTTAAAAACAAACAGCTTAATTTGAAATGATGCCTCAGTTGTACTTGTACTCCGAGCCTTGGCCAGATCCCATCTGGAGTTCATAACAAAGATTTATTGGCCTTGGGCGGGTACAGTGGGTTCAGAGTGATAAGCAGGACATAAAGGGTTAAGTTATGAGGATGGTTTGTATTCCCTTGAGTTTCGAAGGTTGAGAGGAGACCTAATCGAGGTGTTTAAAATGATAAGGGGGTTCAACAGCATATTTACTGACAAAATGATCCCCTCTGGTGGGAAATCCAGAATCTTAAAATCAAAGCCAGGCTCTTTAGGAGTGAAATCAGGAAGCAATGCTTCTCACAAAGGGTAGTGGAAATCCAGAATTCTCTCCACCGAATGGCTGTGGATGTTGAGTTAATTATACCTTCCAAGACTGAGAATTATAGAATTTTGTAAGGCATGGGTAGCAAGCTGCAAGGAGCAAAGGCAGGCATGAATAAGAGGGGCTGAATGGCCTCCTGTCCATTGTGTGGTGTAATTGTAAAGTCCTTTACAAACACGTTAGTTACAGAAGCGCAGAATTATTATTGCAGAAGGAGGCCATTCGGCCAATTGAGTCCGCACTGTCTCTCTGAATGAGCAATTTCCACAGTGCCATTCTCCTGCCTTCTCCTGTATCCCTGCCCATTCTTCCTCTTCAGATAACAGTCTAATTCCCTTTCGAATGCTTCGATTGAACCTGCCTCCACCACACACTCAGGCAGAGCATTCCAGACCTTAACCACTCACTGCATGAAAAAGTTTTTTCTCATATCACTTCTGTTTCTTTTGCCAATTATTTTAAATGTGTGCCCACTCATTCTCGATCCTTTCATGAGTGGGAACAGTTTGTCCCTATCTACTTTGTCCAGGACGCTCATTATTTTGAACACCTCTAACAAATCTCCTCTCAGCCTTCTCTTCAAGGAAAACAGTCCTAATTTCTCCAATCTATCTCCATAACTGAAATTCCCCTTCCCTGGAACCATTCTCGTGAATCTTTTCTGCACTCTCTCCAATGCCTTCACATCCTTCCAAAAGTACAGCGCCCAGAACTGGACGCAGTACTCTAGCTGAGACTGAACACTGTCTTATACAAGTTTAACATAACCTCCTTGCTCTTGTACCCTATTCCCCTATTAATAAAGCCCAGGATACTGTATGCTTTATTAACTGCTCTCTCAACCTGTCCTGCCACCTTCAATTACTTATGCACATATACACCCACCCAGCACCCTCTGCTCCTGCACCCCCTTTAGAGTTGTGCCCTTTATCTTATACTGACTCCCCATTTTCTTTCTACCAAAATAAATCACCTCACACTTCTCCACATTGAACTTCATCTCCCACCTATCTGCCCACTCCACCAACTTGTCTATGTCCTTTTGAAGTTCTACACTGTCCTCCTCACAGTTTACAATCCTTCCAGGTTTCGTATCATCTGCAAACTTTGAAATTGTGCCCTGTACACCCAGCTCATTAATATTTATGCACAGAGGATGCCACCTCTCCACATCCCTTCCACCTCCTTTGGTCCTGGTAATTTGCATTTCTTCACTTAACCATGACTTTGCCACTGAGAATTACTTCCCAGAGTCATCAAATAGTACAGCACAGAAGGAGGCCATTCAGCCCATAAGTCTGCCTCGAATCTTTCAAATACCAAATCTGTTAATCCCACGCCCCTGCTCTTTCCCCACGTATCTGCATTTTTTTCTCCTTTAGATATTTATCCAGTTCCTTTCTGAAGGTTAGTATTGAATCTATATCTACCACACTGCCAGTAACCACTCATTACATAAAAAAACTTTTCCTTGCTTTGCCTCTGCTTCTTTTGCCAATCACCTTGAATCTTTGACTCTGGTTATTGGCCTTTCATCTATTGTCACTGGTTTCTCTTTATTTACTCTCTAAACCCTTCATGATTTGAAACGCCTTTACCAAATCTCCTCTTAGCCTTCTCTGCTCTAAGGAGAACAATCTCCAGTTTATTCACATAGCTATAATTCCTCAACCCTGGAACCATTCTAGTAAATCTCTTCTGCATGCCCTCCAAAGCCTTCATATCCTTTCCAGAATTAGACACAATAATCTAGCTGGGGGTGAACTAGTGTGTAAGATAATGTAGCAATAGTTTGAAGAAAGATACTCCTTAAAACATATTGAAATAGAACCTTCAAGCGACAAAATTTGTGTACATATACCCTGCTTCAATTGCATTATTGTATACACTGTCTGCACACATGCATCACACTGTTTAAACTAAATACTCCTGTGGACCAATGGCCTACATTGAATTGGGTAGCACAGAAAGAGGCCATCATGTCTGAGCTGGCTCTTTGAAAGAGCTATCAAGATCTGTTAGTCCCACTCTCCTGCTCTTTCTTCACAGCCTTGCGAATTTTTCTTTTTCGAGTATTTACCCAGTTCCCTTCTGAATGTACTTCCACCGCCCTTCCAAGGAGTGCATTCCAGATTATAGCAACTCACTGCGTTAAGACAAGGGGAGGCGCATTGAGAAGACATTAACGTAGTCAACTTTACCAGTTGCAAACGCTAACTTGACACATTGAAACAAAATGGCCGACACTGGCCACCTAGAGGCAAGTAATGCAATGACTTATTGTTGTTCCAACCCGCTTTTTAGGAAGATCCTACTCAAGAACTCTACTGCAAGGTGCTGTACCTTTACTGCCAAAGAAGATCTGTGAAAGCCGCTACAGGAACAAGTTTACTGCCCGCATGATTTGCGCAGGCAATCTGTCTGAGCACAAGCGGGTTGATAGTTGCCAGGGTGACAGCGGTGGGCCTCTAACATGCCAGCGCACAGGAGGACGCTGGGTCATTTTGGGGATCACCTCATGGGGCTACGGATGTGGAAGAAAGGACTCTCCTGGCGTTTACACAAAGGTGTCCAAGTTTGTCTCTTGGATCAAGAAAGTGACTGAAACCAAAGTGAAAATGCAGGAAAACTTGGTGAGCAAGCAAACTCAAAAGACTTCCGGTGGTGGGTGAGAGGGGAAGAAGACTGGTTCAAACAATAAGCTGCTGAATTATTTCTTACTCAAATGCACCAAAGATCTCGGAGTAATAACTGGGATACAGTAATAAAGTAATAAAGATCTCGGAGTAATAATTGGGATACAGTATAATCTCTCCCTGTTAGACTTTTAAAATAATCAGCAAACATGGTGTCAGAATAAACCACAACAATAAACAACAGTTGATGTTAGGGATTACCTGGGTGAGGATTAGGCTGATGTTTGACAATTCTGCTGATGGTTATTTAAATTACGCATTGCATTATTTTTCTCAACTTTTTTTTGACTATTTAAAAGCGCAGAGAGAGATTTCTTCCATTTGCTACTTCCGCAAAAGCTTGTATGCTCTTTGTATTCCCAACTTCAGTATCAGTAGCTAAGAACAGAATTCTCCTCTTTTCACTTGCTTTTGTGAACCGGAACAGGGTCAGTTTACTTCTTGGCTGTGAACCCATCCAAATTGAGCCCCCCTGAATGAGTGAACATTGCTATTCTTCAGCTAGACAGTGTACCATATTGTGGCATGCTAAGGTGGAATTGAGGTGTAGGGAGTGGGAGCGTGCAGTGATATAGGCCAACCTGCACTGTAACACATGACGTCTGTACAGCCTGGGTACACATCATTGCAATGTCACCAACAGGTCAGAGAAAATAAGCAAAAAAGGCGATTGGAAATTTTTATTCTTTCATGTGGGATGTGGGCGTCGCTGGCAAGCCCAGCATTTGTTGCCCATCCCTAATTGCCTTTCAACTGAGTGTCTTGCTAGGCCATTTCAGAGGGCACTTAAGGGTCAACCACATTGTGGGTCTGGAGTCACACGTAGGCCAGGCCAGGTAAGGACAGCAGATTTCCCTCCCTAAAGGACATTAGTGAACCAGATGGGTTTTTATGACAATTGATGATAGTTTCATGGTCACCATTACTGAGACTAGCTTTCAATTCCAGATCTATTAATTGAATTTAAATTCCTGGAATTTGAACCCATATCCCCAGAGCATTAGCCTGAGCCTCTGGATTACTAGCTCAGTGACATTACCAAGACACCATCATATCCTCTTAAATGCTGGCCTTCATATCTAGAGGACTAGAATACAATGAGGTAGAAGTCATACCTCAGCTATACATAGCCCTGGACATACCACATCTGGAGTTACTGTGAGCACATCTGGCCACCATACCTTAGGAAGGATATATTGGCCTTGGATGGAATGCAGTGTAGATTTACTAGAATGATACCTGGAGTCCAAGGGTTAAATTACAAGGAGAGGTTACACTAATGAGTGTTGTATTCCCTGGAATTCATAAAGATAAGGGGCAAATTAATTGAAGTTTTCAAAATGTTAAGGAGAACACACAGAGTAGATAGAGAGAAGCTATTTCCAATGGCTGGGGTCTAGGACCTGAGGGCAGGGTCTAAAGAATAGGATGAGACCCTTCAGGAGTGTTCTACAGGACAGTTCTACACACAAAGGCTGGTAGAAGTTTGGGACTCTCTATTGCAAATGGAATTGATGCTCAATCAATTGTTAATTTTAAATATGAAATTGATAGATACTTGTTAAGCAAAGGTATTTATGGATAAAACTCACCGAGGTTCCTCCAACAGCACATTCCAAACCTGTGACCGCTGCCACCTAGAAGGACAAGGGCAGCAGATAGATGGGAACACCACCACCTGCAAGTTCCCCTCCAAGTCACTCACCATCCTGACTTGGAAATATATCACCGTTCCTTCACTGTCGCTGGGTCAAACTCCTGGAACTCCCTTCCTAACAGCACTGTGGGTGTACCTACACCACATGGACTGCAGCATTTTGAGAAGGCAGCTCACCCCCACCTTCTCAAGGGTAATTAGGGATGGGCAATAAATGTTGGCCTAGACAGCGATGCCCACATTCCATGAACAAATAAAAAATAATGGGGATAAGGTGGGTATATGGAGTTAGATCACAAATCAGCCATGACCTCAGTGAATGGTAGAACTGGCTTAAGGCGCAAAATGGGCAGTCCCTGTTCCTTCGTTCATATATTCCTGTCCACTTATACAGTACTGGGCTGAACCCAATGCCCTGGACAGGGTAAAGCAGGAAAGCACCAAATGTGGCTCAAGTTCTTTTCAACATAATATCGCGGATATGAACTTGGCTTCTGGCTGATTGTTAGGGCACCACCGATGGGACCACTGCTGTGAAGGGTGAGAAATCACGAGTATTACCTTTTACAAAATGGGAAAGGCAGCGAGGGGAGAAGGATCGAGCCAGCAACACATCAGCCACGACTGAAGGCAGCTGAAGGAACAAGAGGACTGACAGACCTCAGTCACTTTGAGCCTTGTACCTGTGCAGACTGATCCTCCAAAACTCATGATATATCCGCAGCTTGTTCCTCATTGCACATGCTCGTAGATTTATGCTGCTTCATGTAGCCATTTTAAATCCAAGTATTAATATTTAAATCAAAGTAAAATGTGTAAACCATACGCGTTTCGTGAGCACTGTCCCATTCCATGTAGCAGGTCTATTTTTCTAATTTAAGGATTATTTCTCTAACCCCTGTGAATTTTCCAGTAGCAACACTGCCGCTGTTTGCAGTAGTCAGCAAGAAACGTCCTAGTTTCCACCTATAAGCTACACCAATGATGCTGGTGACCAGTTTCGTAGATTAACCAAGGAAAGCGTTGTAATGAGCTTTTGAAACACTGCATCTTCCAAGCAACAACTGAATGAATATGAAGTGTTCATTTAATATTGATAGATTCCGTGTGTCCACCTGCAGTGCTGTTTACTGATCAGAATCTCTGGTCGTGGTGCAATTCAGCAGAGACACCAGCAGGTGGTGATCTGTTACATTTTACAGAATTCCTCCTCTTCACCAGGCCCAATGACTTTGTTCATGGAAGAATGACAAGATATTACACTGAGGTTAATAACCGGATTGCTACTGATCTCTAATTAATACTTCACATTAGGCCTGTTGCTTAACAAAAAAAAATCTGCCTCATAAATTTCATGTGCATTGTCACCATATGAACGCAATTTATAAAATTACTGTCACCGCATTCAGATTATCATTGTTAACGTTGAGAAGAAGGACTTGCGTGAATACAGCACCTTTCACACCCTAGGGTGCCCCCAAATCAATTTGGTAATTCTGAAGTGTTGTCACTGTCATAATGGACACGCAGCAGCTCGCTTGTACACAGCACGATCCCACATTCAAACGATTACATAAAAGACCAGCTAATCTGATTCTGGCTTGAGTGATAAATGTTGGAGTTATCAGGTGAATTTGCTGCTCTTTTTTCAAAAAGTGTCCCTGTGTACATTCATGTTCATTTGAGAGGGCAGATAGGGCCTCAGTTTAACATCTTATCTGAAAACAGTGCTTTCTTCACTGCAGCACTCCTTCAGTACCACACTGGAGCGTCAGCCTAGATTTTGTGATTAAATCTCTGAGGTGGAGCTTAAACCCACAAACCTTCCTGACTCAAAGGTGAGAATGTTACTTACTGAGCCACAGCAACCTGGAACTTAAATAACTCCGGCCTGGTTAAATATAACCCACGTTTTCAAAAATAATCATCCAAATGCTTTTTTCCTGTGTAGGAGGAGATTTCTCTAAAAATAGTTTGGGTTTGCAATCACGCTGTAGGATTACACATGTTAAAACACTCGAACGTGTTTGTATAAAATTCATCATTGTTTAAAAATAATGAGATGTTAACCTGTTTAACATAAATTAAAGGTTTCCATCTTTATCATGCAAAGTGGAGGTCCAGCCAAGCTTCATTTGGTAGCCTGGCCTCTTGATTCAGAGTTTGAGACTTACACCAGAAATTGAGCACAAGCCAGGCTGACACTCCAGTGCAGTATTGAGGGAGCGCTGCACCATCCTTCAGACAAGAGGGTAAACTGAGGTGCTATCAGCCCTCTGGGTGGTTGTAGAAGACCTGATGGCACAATCTCAAAGAAGAGTGGGGGACTTATCCCTGGTGTCCTGGCCAATATTTATCCCTCAATCAACAGATGATCTGTTCATAATGTCATTGCTGTTTGTGGGAGCTTGCTGTGTGCAAATTGGCTGCCGTGCTTCTAAAATTGCAACAGTGACTGCACGTCAAAAGTACTTCAGTGGCTGCAAAGCACTTTGAGATATCTGTCGGCTGTGAAAGGTGCTATATAGTTGCAAGTCTGTTTCTTTCTGTTGTGTGACTGACCTGCCCACATTTGAACAAAGGTAACAACGGACAATTTAGAGATATCTTTACATAAGACCTCCTTTGTCAAGATTACCACGTGGCGAAACCCTAATTGGAGCAGTACACCTGCTTGAGAAACACAAGGGCCACTAGAGCCAGGCACAAGGTGATTGGAAACTATCTTTTGATTACCAGTATTGACTGAAACATTTCTGGGAAACATGCCTCCTCGCAATTTCATTGGCAGGACATGAATTAAACTTAAAGATGGGAATCTCTCTTGCTTTTCAAACACGAACTCATACAACCCCCAAGAAATCCTGCCCACAGAGACAAAAGCAGCTGCTATATGTTACCTTGCTGATATAAGCTGCTTTTAAATTGTGTGCCTATTGCCTTGTAATCTTTAATTTCTCACACAGGCTCTTTTTGGAATACTGCCTACTCATAATTCAAAGTCATTTTTGTATTAAAAACTGTGAATTATCCAACAACTTAAGTTACGTAAATAAAACAGCGAAATGGGAATTTGGCGCTTTAATAAAAAAAATCGTGAGTTCTCATTTAATTTGAGCTCATTACTGAGGATATACAGCACAGAAACAGGCTATTCAGCCCCAGGTAGTCCACGTCAGTGTTTATGCTCCATTTGAGCCTCCTCCCATCCTTCCTCATTTAACCCTATCAGTTTAACTTTCTATTCCCTTCTCCCTCATTTGCTTGTCTAACTCCCTTAAAATGCATCCAAACCATTCGGTTCAGCCGCTCCCTGTGGCAGCGAGTTTCACATTCTCGCCGTTCTAGCAGTTCCGCCTGAGTTCCCTGTGGGGTTTCTGAATGATGATCTTATACTGATGGCCTCTCGTTCTGCTCTTCCCCGCCAGCGGAAACATGGGCTGGGATTTTCCGGTCCTGCCAGTGGTGGGAAAATTTGGCCGACCAGCAAAAAGTCCATCGACGCTCGGCAGGAATTTCCTCCCAGCCATTCTCCCTGTGTCTGCTCTGGCAAAACCTTTCTTAATTTGGAAGACCTCATTAGGTCACTCCTCAGCCTTTTCAAGAGAAAAGAGAACCAGCCTGTTCATCCTCTCATTATAGGTTATATCCCTGAATTTCTACTATCATCCTCTCCAGTGCCTCTACAACCTTTCTTTAAGATGGTGACCAGAACTGTACACAGTACTCCAGGAGTGCACTTTGGATTAAGAGGAGCGGTTTTGAAATACTGGGATAATTTAAGTGAAGCCAGATGTGATTGGCAAAACTCTTAACTCTTGTTCCTTTCAGAGTGTTTGCTCTGTGGAAAGGCATGGAATAACTCTGGTGTATCTCAGCTAAGGCCTGGATGTCTCGGTGAACCCTTTCATTTTATTCCAAGGCCCACTGTTGAAAAACATTTAAGATCTGAATCACCCTCCAGAAAAGAATACCTACATTTATGATAATAATAAACAGGTTTGCGTACTGAAGAGAGACATGTTGCTGAAGCTTTTCATCTTGCACTCATCAGGACAATTTATACTACAGCAGAAAAGTGGTATAAATTGTTGGGATCATTTGAAATTTGGCATTCTTGTGTTTCAAACACAGAATCTTTACAGTACAGAAGGAGGCCATTCGGCCCATCGAGTCTGCACTGGCTCTCTGAACGAGCGTTCTACCTAGTCCCAATCCCCTGCCTTATCCCTGTAACCTTGCACATTCTCTTTTCAGGTAGCAATCCAATTCCCTTTCTAATACCTCGATAGAACCTGCCTCCACCACCCTCTCAGGAAGTTCATTCCAGACTCCAACCACCCTCTGAGTGAAACAAAATGGCCTCACGTCACATTTACTCCTTTCGCCAATTATTTTAAATATTGCTCTCTAGTTCTTGATGCTCCTTTGAGTGGGAACAGTTTCTCACTATTTACCCTGTCCATACCCCTTAGGATCTTGAATACCTCTATCAAGTCTCCTCTCAGCGTTCTTTTCTCCAAGGAAAAGAGTCCCAACCTCTCCAATCTATCCTCGTAGCTACAGTTCTTTATCCCTGGAATCATCTTTGTGAATCTCCTCTGTACTCTCTCCAATGCCTTCACATCCTTCCTCTATTATGGCACCCAGAACTGGATGCAATACTCCAGATGAGGCCTAACTGGTGTCTTATATAAGTTCAACATGACCCCCTTACTCTTGTACTCAATGCCCCTATTAATAAAGCCTAAGATACTATATGCTTTATCAACTGCTGTCTCAACATGCCCTACCATCTTCAATGACTTATGTACATATACACTGAGGTTCCTCTGTTCCTGCACCTCCTTTAGAGTTTCTCCCTTTATTTTATACTGTCTCACCATATTCTTCCTGCCTAAATGAATCACCTCACACTTCTCTGCATTGGACTTCATCTGCCACTCGTCTGCCCAACCCACCAACATGCCTATGTCCTTTCAAAGTTCAAGACTATCCCCAATCACAGTTGACAACATTTCCCATCTTCACATCATCTGAAAATTTTGAAACCATCCCCTGCACACCACAGTCCAGGTCATTGTAAATCAGGAAGAGGAGGTTCTTTGTTTTTGATTATTGCAAGATAAAAAGCTTCTGCAATTTTCAAGCTCTGTACTACCAAGTGACTGTTTGTAAGTTGATCTGTTTTATGCCGACAATGTTTCTACAACTTAGATTGCTGACGGGATGGCTTCTCTGCACTTGTGTCTTGCAGATTCCAGTTTGAGTTCCACTATATGCTAAGATCTGTCTATTTAGAAACTTTACTGGTGACCACTATTATGTAACATAGATGTCAGAAAAATAAGGATGACTGTGGGCGTGTTCGAATCAAATGTAAAAATATTTTAACCGTTAAATTATACTTGATGTTCTAGGAATATATTTAAAACAAATGGCTTCCTTCTGTGCCATTTTGACTCTATGTTGCTTGCAGAATGTTGTTGAATATACTCTCAATCTGAACTATTCGTGTCACTATTGATGTCTCTGTGACATGCTCATTTTCCCTTACTCTTTTCCAGTTATTTATCACTTCCTAGTCCTCACACTTCTCTCACCTACACCGTGTTGTCTCTCTCCTCTCCTCTCATCCATGGCTAATCTTGAATTGTTCTCTATTGTGCTCCCCTCCTCAGCCCTCTTCTCAAATCAACAGAGCAAGAATAGAGAGAAGGGGCATTTAAAAACAAGGTAACAACAGGAGAGGGAGGAAATTTAACAGAACTACAGAAAAACATGAGAAAAAGTAAGAAAAGGAAAACAAACAAAAAGTCTTACATTTATATAGCCCCTTTCACGAACTCAGGATATCCCAATAGCCACTGAAGTACTTTTGAGACATAGTCACTGTTGTGAGGTAGGAACTGTGGCAGTCAATTTGCACACAGCAAACTCGCACATACTGCAAGTGATAATGGTCAGATAATCTGCATGTTAGTGGAGGCCTTAAACCCTTCCCTCTTGGCCATAGTTGATGGGAAGACCAAGGGAAAAGGGAGAAAAATAAAGGAGATATCACCAAATATCTGATTTCACCTTATTCTGCATGGATTGTTGAATCTGTGCTAACATGCACAAAGTTGCACACACTAGTTATAACTGACAAACAAACCACGGCAGAATGTTTTGAGTGAAATACTCATAAGTTGACCCATGGTAGATGTCCGGTACTGCCTGCACGCCTGTATAAATTTAAGAAATATTGAGGCGGCCTGGATAAATTGGCCCGAGACTTGTTAAAAGTCCAAATTTTATGTTGAGGAAGCTAATCTGTCCTTGGCAGAGTTTGCGAAATAACATCAGCGCAGCAAAGAAATGAGCAGAACCAAAGCAACAGAAATGGATTGCGTGGGCAGTAATGGGAACTCTTAAATGTCACACCTCAATTTAAGGCAAGAGTGAGATTAATACAGGGAGAGGGATAAGGAGGTTAAATTGCAAACGCAGCCAAGATTAATGGAGAAGCTCACATATGCATGACACTGACAGTGGGGCTCTGATTGAGGTGACTAAGACACAGACAAGGACACAGCTGCAGACGCTCCTGAAGTTATTTGAAGATTCTGTGGTGACACCTTGTATTCCCCTCTGCTGGATTTCCTCGGTGAAGGGGAAGGAGACACAGGTATCAGGAAAGTGCCCGGCTGGGAGTGTTAAGCAGTCCATCTATCCAGGAACCAGGAAAATGGCAGCCAATGCCTCTGGTGTCGTCTAGAATCTCAGAATGATACAGCTCAGAAGGTGGCCATTCAGCCCATTATGTCCAATTAATCCCATAGCCCTGCAAATGTTTCCCTTTTAAGGAGTTATCCAATTCCCTTTCGCAAGTCATTTTTTATTCATTGGCTGCATTGCAAAGGGTAGAAACTGGGACCAGTAAGAAGATAATGCAGTATTTGTATTTAATTAGTGTAACCTACCAACAAATGGCTCAATTTACGGCTGTCAGTAAAATAATTCAGTGAGAAATAGGACAACACATTTACTTAAAGAGCAGCAGGATAACTCTTGTCATATTTAGGGGTAATTTATTTCCTCCTTTTGTGCTTCTGGAGCAGATCTGTGCCTGCTAACTCATTCAGACCCTTGGGGGTGGTGGGGGGGAGTGGGTGGGGGTGGTGGGGGGGAGTGGGTGGGGGTGGTGGGGGGGAGGGGGTGGGGGAGGAGTGGGTGGGGGTGGGGGGGAGTGGCTATGGGTCGGGGGGTGTGGATGGGTTGGTGGGGGAGGGATGGGTGGGTGGGGGGGTAGTGGGTGGGGGTTGGGGGGGCGGGGGTGAGTGGGTGGAGGTGGGGGGGTGTGGGGTGGAGGGGGGGAGGGGTGGGGGTTGGGGGGGTGGTGGGGGGGTGTGGGGTAGGGGGTGGGAGGGGAAGTGGGTGTGGGTCGGGGGGGGTGGATGGATTGGTGGGGGAGGGATGGGTGGGTGGGGGGAGGGATGGGTGGGTGGGGGGGAGTGGATGGGGGTGAGTTGGTGGGGGAGGGATGGGTGGGTGGGGGGGGAGTGGGTGGGGGTTGGGGGGCGGTGGGGGGGGCTGGGGGGGTGTGGGGTGGGGGAGGGATGGGGGAGGGGTGGGGGGAGGGATGGGGGGAGGGGTGGGGGGTGGGGGTGTGGGGTGGAGGGAGGGAGGGGTAGGGGGCTGGCAGAGCTCTCATTGGAAAGTGGCACCAGTGCAGCTCCTGATTCCCTATCCAGGTGTGAACTCCGCTGTGTTTTCCAATATCCCTCCAAGCAAGCAGGGCTCCACATTGGGATCACAGAAGGTTTAACCATTTAGTTACTGGCTTAAATGCTTTTAAATCAAACCCGCACTTAGGCAAAATGCCCAGAAACGACGCTAACCACTCCCGAAAATCCCAAAGCTCGAAATTATTAAGCATTTTCCACTTTCGTGGGGCTAAATTTGATAGGCGCTATTGCAGGGATTGCTGTATAACTGAGGCAAGCGCTGCCCCCTCATGATAGGGAGATTGTGAAGCATGCAGCAGACACAATGAACCTTGACACCTGTCCTGCTAAGGATTGTAGGACTGCACAGAGTAGACCAGGCAGTAGAAGTGTTGTTTCAGGCTGCCAATGGTTTGCTTTTATCACATTTTGTGTGTCAGCATGGCTTTCATTGAATGCATGTTGCACTCTGCGCACTGGATTCATCAGCCACGTGGTTAGCGAATAGCCCTTGTCGTCTATGAGCTGCCCTTTGGTTTCTCATGTTGGTTCAAATGCAGCTGGCACAGTGGGACTGCCACAGAATGAAGGCAACGTATCTGTTGCCCAGATAACTGGGCATCAACCTGCGTGATTATGCTGCCTATGGTCACACACCGGTTGAGGAAGTAGAATCGCTTTAAGATCCGGCGTAGGCCAGAGTTGACATGTGGAGTTCGCAAAGTGGTGTACGTGCAATCGTTGGCGCCCTGCAACATTGGGAAGCCTGCAATCCTAGTGAAGCCACATGCCCGCTCCGTCAGAGAATGGAATGTAGTTCATTATCTTCATTGTTGGCGGCTGTTCCTTGATTCCAGGATGACCCCTACTCAGGATCGTGAGTTCCTGCCATGTGACTGAACAGGCCAGTTCTTGACCCACAGTCTTTGGGCACATGGGGCAGGAGGTAGATGGATCCGGAATGCAGGATTTGCTCCCTTTTCTTTCCTTCTCTGTTGTCGCTCCACCTCATCATTATGACTCAAAGGGTGATGCCGCTTGATGGACAAGTTCTGAGCCATTGGTAGTGAACTCCTCCCAGTCACTAACATCAATGCTGTGGTGCTTCAAGGAGACTTTCAGCAAAAACAGCACCTGCCACAATACCGATATTTCACCCTGACTATTTGGAAAATCTTAAATCATGTGAGGCTAGGAATGGCTTGTAAAACTTGATAGACTTAATAATAGCTGGAAAGCACACAATGTACTTGTGACAATCTTCTGTCCCCTATTTTGCCAGATGTGTTAAACTCCTTATTTGCAAGGAATTAGACAACAGAGAATGACAAGAGTGGGCAGATGTATGGCAGATGCAGTATAATGTGGATAAATGTGAGGTTATCCATTTTGGTAGCAAAAACAGGAAGGCAGATTATTATCTGAATGGCTATAAATTGAGAGAGGGGAATGTGCAATGAGACCTGGGTGTCCTCGTAAACCAGTCGCTGAAGGTAAGCATGCAGGTGCAGCAGGTGGTAAAGAAGTCAAATGGTATGTTGGCCTTCATAGCCAGAGGATTCGAGTACAGGAGCAGGGATATCTTGCTGCAATTATACAGGTCCTTGGTGAGACCACACCTGGAATATTGTGTGCAGTTTTGGTCTCCTTATCTGAGGAAGAATGTTCTTGCTATAGAGGGAGTGCAGGGAAGGTTTACCAGACTGATTCCTGGGATGGCGGGACTGACATATGAGGAGAGATTGAGTCAATTAGGGTTATATTCGCTGGAATTCAGAAGAATGAGGGGGGATCTCATAGAAACCTATAAAATTCTAACAGGACCAGACAGGGTAGATGCAGGAAGGATGTTCCCGATGGTGGGGGAGTCCAGAGTCAGGGTTCACAGTCTGAGGATACAGGGTAGACCATTTAGGACTGAGATGAGGAGAGATTTCTTCACCCAGAGAGTGGTGAACCTGTGGAATTCGATATCACAGAAAGTAGTTGAGGCCAAAACATTGTATGTTTTCAAGAAGGAGTTAGATATAGCTCCTGGGGTGAAAGGGATCAAAGGATATGGGGAGAAAGTGGGAGCAGGCTATTGAGTTGGATAATCAGCCATGATCATAATGAATGGCGGAGCAGGTTCGAAGGGCCGAATGGCCTACTCCTGCTCCTATTTTCTATGACACTGCATATGGTCCTCCAGGAATCTCCCATCTTCCACTCTAGATAATTTGAGCGCATCCAAAACTCTGCTGCCCATGTCCTAACTCACACCAAGTTCCATTCACCCATCAATCCTGTTCTTGCTGACCTTGTCTGGCAACTCCTTAATTTTAAAATTCTCACTCTTGTTTTCCGCTCCCTCTGCGGCCTTGCTCTCCCTTATCCCTGTAATTTCTTCCAGTCCTACAACCATCTGAGATCTTTGTGTCCCTCCAATTCTGGTCTCTTGCGCATCCCCAATTTTCATCGCTCCCCCATTGATAGCCATGCCTTTAGCTGCTAAGGCCTTAAACTCTGGAATTCCCTTTCTAAACCTCTCCGCTTCTCCACCTCACCTCTCTTAAGACAGTCCTTAAAATCTACTTCTTTTCTTTTATTCATTCATGGGATGTGGGCTTCGCTGGCTGGGCCAGCATTTATTGCCCATCCCTAGTTGCCCTTGAGAAGGTGGTTGTGAGCTGCCTTCTTGAACTGCTGCAGTCCATGTGGTGTAGGTACACCCACATTGCTGTTAGGAAGGCAGTTACAGGATTTTGACCCAGCGGCAGCGAAAGAACGACTGATATATTTCCAAGTCAGGATGGTGAGTGACTTGGAGGGGAACTTCTAGGTGAAGGTGTTCCCATCTATCTGCTGCCCTTGTCCTTCTAGATGGTAGTGATCGTAGGTTTGGAAGGTGCTGTCAAAGGAGCCTTGATGAATTCCTATAGTGCATCTTGTAGATGGTACTCACTGCTGCTACTGTGTGTCGGTGATGGAGTGAATGTTTATGGATGTAGTGCCAATCAAGCAGGCTGCTTTGTCCTGGATGGTGTCAAGCTTCTTGAGTGTTGTGGGAGCTGCACTCATCCAGACATGTGGAGAGTATTCCATCACATTCCTGACTTGTGCCTTGTAGATGGTGGACAGGATTTGGGGAGTCAGGAGGTGAGTTACTTGCCCCAGGATTCCTAGCCTCCGACCTGTTCTTGTAGCCACAGTATTTATATGGCTAGCCCAGTTCAGTTTCTGGTCAATGGTAACCCCCAGGATGTTGATAGTGGGGGATTCAGTGATGGTAATGCCGTTGAACATCAAAGTGCAATAGTTAGATTCTCTTTTGTTGGAGATGGTCATTGCCTGACACTTGTGTGGTGCGAATGTTACTTGCCACTTGTCAGTCCAAGCCTGGATATTGTCCAGGTCTTACTGCATTTGGACATAGACTGCTTCAGTATCTGAGGAGTCGTGAATAGTGCTGAACATTGTACAATCATCAGCGAACATCCCCACTTCTGACCTTATGATGGAAGGAAGGGCATTGATGAAGCAGCTGAAGATGGTTGGGCCGAGGACACTACCCTGAGGAACTCCTGCAGTGATGTCCTGGAGCTGAAATGACTGACCTCCAACAACCACAACCATCATCCTTTCTGCTAGGTATGACTCCAACCAGTGGAGAGTTTCCCCCTGATTCCCATTGACTCCAGTTTTGTCAGGGCTCCTTGATGCCACACTCGGTCAAATGTGGCCTTAATGTCAGGGGCAGTCACTCCCACCTCACCTCGGGAGTTTAGCTCTTTTGTCCAAGATTTTGGTCATCTGATCTAATATTTACTTATGTGGCCCTGTGTCAGATTTTGTCTGATAACCCTTGTGTGAAGCACCTTGGGGTGTTTTAATATGTTAAAAGGCATTTTGTAAACACAAGTTATTGTTGTAGTGGAAGAATAGTAACAGATAAAGTCAGATTTATTTTTATAATAAACAGAAATAATGATTACTGTTTAAAATCACAGCTAACTTGATCTGCCAGTATCTTCATCGTAACTAAGAATGATGCCAAGAAGCAGAGCACACATTAAGTGACTACTGATAAACCAGGGCCACAAAAGACTGAAGCATATGACACAGGTTTTTAATGATCAGTTGATGTCTGTAAACCGTTAATTGCTAGTGGCAGATGGATATTAATACTGGACTGGCACTGGCATATATACTTCATTAGCGACAAAGTCACAAAACAGACTGCCGGGGATCTCAACCATCACAGATCATAAAATCACAATGTGCAGTTTAAAGAAATATCTAAATTGTGCGGACGACAGTAATGATTAAACTTGAGCATGAATCTGGTATTAAGCAATTTTCATCAAAGTGAAGCAGTCTTCAAATACACTGGGCAGAATTTCCTGCCTGTCGGGCGGGCGGACCCGACCCAATCTCTGGCGGGCGGGGAGACGATCCCCGCCAGAGAAGCGGGCCTCACTGCCCAGTTGGCCCGCCCAGCGTGATGCCCGGCGGGAAGCGCTATGCGCTCCCTGTGCGGGCAGGGGGGGATTCCCCAAAAGCGAGAGTTTGCTCTTTCGCACATGCGCATGAAAGAGCCCACATCCCCCTGAGGCTAAGTGCAGCCTCAGGGAGATCACTGACAGCTTTATAAACATATAGAAAAAAAAAACCTTAACATGTCCCCTCATGTGACAATGTCACACGAGATGGGACATGTTAATAAATTTCACACAAACTTTATTAAACTTTTTTAAACCCTACATGAAACCTCATCCTGCTGGTGGATGAGGATTTGTGTTTTTTCTATTTGCCGCTGGGGCTCCTGGCCGACCCGGCAACCTTAAGGTTGGACGGGCAGGTCCTTTAATTGTTTTAATGGTCCTGTCAATGGCCTCAATCGGCCATTGACAGGTCGGTGGGCGCACAGTTGATTTGGCTGTGCCCCCGCCTTCCTGAAAATTTAAATGGGGCGCGGTGACATCGGGGGTTCCGCCCAGCGTCATCCCCGCATCATTTTACGCCTCGGCGAGCGGGTCCCTGGGCAAAATTCAGCCCAGTGTCAGATTAGATCAAAATCATTTGCTACAAACCTGTAGGTTAAGGCAAAATACTGCAGATGCTGGAAATCTGAAACAAAAACAAAAAATGCTGGAAAAACGCAGCAGGTCTGACAGAATCTATGGACTCTCCACAGATGCTGTCAGACCTGCTGAGTTTTTCCAGCATTTTTTGTTTTTGTTACAAGCCCGTGCTTGTCAATATTGAGCCGCACTTGATGTTGTACACAAACGCATTACCAGTTATGTAGATTCAAGTTCTGCAATACAATTATAATTACACATATGTAAACTCATCAATCTGCTTTGTTCTGAAAGGATAAACCTCAGATTATAGATGTGAAAGCTGAGAGGCCATTTAATGTTAGAATAAAGTAAGGCTGGTGTACAGTTTTTTTTAAACTAACCCTCCTTTATTGTGCCTCATTCGGAATTGATATGGTGATTGGAGGCTGGTTTGTCCAGTACCCAGACATTACGGATACACTGAGCGTCAGCTGTGGCTGAATTGGCAGCACTCTTCCTGTTGAGACAGAAACTTCATGAGTTCACGTGCTACTCCAGGACTTGAGCACAAAAATCAGCGCTGACTCTCCAGTTGTGTGCTCCTGTTTAGAGGTGCCATGAGATTTTAGACTGAGACTTTCACTGCCCTCTCTGCTGGATGCAAAAAAAAAAGGTCCCATGGCACAATTTGGAAGAAGAGCATGGGAGTTATCCTCAGTGTCCTGGCCAATATTTATCCCTCAATCAACATCACTAAAACAGATTATCTCGTCATTATCACACTGCTGTTTTTGGAAGCTTGCTTTGCACAAGTTGACTGCCCAGTTTCTACAACAGTGGCTACACTTCAAAACTACTTCATTGGCCTTTGAGACATTTGGTGATTGTGAAAGACGCTATATAAATGGAAGGTCTTTCTTTAGTGATCAGAATAACAGTCGTACTGTGAAAAACACAAACGACAACGTCTGCGTTAAGAGCCTAAGAAAAAGGAGCAGGAATAGATTGAGATTATGGCTGATACCGATCTTAATTCCTTCTACCTGTCTTGATTCCATAAACCCTTAATACCTTTGGCCTAACAAAAATCTATCAATCCCAGTTTTGAAATTTTCAATTGACCTTCAGCCTCAACATTGCTGGGGGTGAGAGTTCCAGATTTCCACTACCTTTAGTGTGGAGAAGGGCTTCCTCACATCACCCCTAATGTATTTTTTAATTCATTGATAGGATGTGGGTGTCGCTGGCTAGGCCAGCATTTATTGCCCATCCCTAATTGCCCTTGAGAAAGTGGTAGTGAGCTACCTTCTTGAAACACTGCAGTTCGTGTGGTTAACCTGACTCATATAGTGACAGAAAAGAGAACTGTAGGGTGAGTAATTGTATCAAAGGTCTAAGGCAAGCCTCACAAAGTCTCTTATGACGGGCGAGTTGGAGTATGCCAAACAGGAAAAGTAGGTCACGTGCTAATATACCAACCAATCAAATCCACCATGTTGGACATCATCCAACTTGATACATAATCACGCCTGTTTCAGTTGGCCCTTCTTTGTAAATAGCTAAGCAATGCAACTTGGATTAAATAAATTGTTTGGCTTCATACATAACATCCTACAAATTACACCCAGGCACGCTGCTTTTTATAGAGGCTGCATGCTGTCTACAGGGTTAGAAATCAGGAGAGGGGCAGGGGGAGGTAATATGAGGAATCAAGAGACAGAGAGTCAAACTAGCCTTGGGGAAGGGTCCAAGGGCTGGGTTTTGCCACAAGGGAGGGTGGGGTGGTGGGGGGCAGGGGTGGTTGTGGACCCAGCAGGAGTGGCCCTCACCACACCAGAAAAATTGCTGTGCTGCAGTTAGTGATGTCAAGTGGGTCTTTAACTGGGTTGATGGCGTTCCTGACAATGCTGGGCAGGAAACTGTCATCTCCGTAAAACCACATCAGGAAAAATCGTGAGGAGGCAGCAACACTGGCCCGACAACATCTGGGGAGAATTTGCCAACCAGCCCAGATGCCTCCAAAGTCAGCTCCTGTCCTGTGGGAAAATTCACCCCTAAGAGTTCATAATCCAAGACAATTATACCACAATCTGTTCACACTTCCCCACTGTAGTGCTGCTAGTTGAAACGTATAAGATACTGAGAGGGCTCGACAGGATTATCTGCTAAAAGGATATTTCCCCTCATGAGGGAATCTAGGACTAAGGGGCACAGTTTCAAAATAAGGAGTCTCTGATTTGAGATGGAGATGAAGGAGAATTTCTTCTCTCAGAGGATCGCCCGGCTTTGAATTCTCCACCCCAGAGAGCAGGGGAGGCTGGGTCATTGAACATTCAAGGCTGGGATTTCTGATTGACAAGGGAGTCAAGGGTTATGGGGGCCAGGCAGGAAAGTGGAGTTAAGACAATATCAGATCAGCCATGATCTTATTGACTGGCGGAGCAGGCTTGAGGGGCCGAATGGCCTACTCCTGCTCCTATTTCTTATGATCTTGACAATCAAACCTCTTCAGAAGTACTCATAAATAACTTTTCCGACATCCATCACCATGTTGATGAGGGAGGGAAGAGAGGTCCACGATTATCTTACAAATGGGATGATACCAAGACCAAGAGTGTTCTATGTCACAGAGCTCACTAACATTCCTTCCATTTAGATCAATGGGGTAAAATTTGGGCAGGCTGCCCTCCACTCAGGCAATGCACTGAAACTAAAATCTACCCCTCCACTCCCCCACCCTTCCCCTACCTTTGAACATCATATGTCCATTTATGTGAAAATTTATGGCAAAATCCTGGATCTCCCTCCCTAACAGCACTGTGGGTGTACCCACACCACATGGACTGCAGCGGTTCAAGAAGACAGCTCACCACCACCTTCTTGAGGGCAATTAGGGATGGGCAATAAATGCTGGCCTAGCCAGCGATGCCCACATCCCATGAATGAATAAAAAAAAAGAATTCCCACATTTGTAGGGAATTTCAGGGTGATACACTCCTACAGACAGGAAAACAACCAACTGTCACTGAAAGCAAGGCCGCCCAATGGTGGATGTGCAAGAGGTCAGAATCAGAGAGTTTTGGAGGTTACAGAGGTAACGAGGGGCAAGGACATGAAGGGATAAAATGAGGATGAGTATTTTAAAATTGAGGCGTTTCTTACTACATCAAAATTGGTGTTTGGTGGATATATGGGAGGCAATTCTGGGATTTGGAGAGGATAGAATGCATCACTGGATCCCTCATTTCTGACCTTATAAAGAATTCCTTATAGACTGAGTTCCTTCATTAAATGATGAACCACTCAGTAACTTTACAACAATGTTTATTTAATACATTTTACATTTAGGAACAGAGGAATAGGAACATAGGAATAAGAAAAGGCCATTCAGCCCATCAAGCCTGCTCCGCCATTCAATACAATCATGGCTGATCGAAACGTCAATGCCTTTTACCCACACTATCCCCATTACTCTTTATGTTATTGTTAATCAGAAATCTATCAATCTCTACCTTAAACATACTCAATGACTGAGCTTCCACGGACCTCCGGGGTAGAGAATTCCAAAGATTCACAACCCCCTGAATAAAGAAATTTCTCTTCATCTCGGTGTTAAGTGTCTTCCCCCTTATTTTGAAATTGTGTCCCCTGGTTCTAGGCTCCTCAACCAGGGGAAACATCTTACCTGCATCTACCCTGTCTATTCCTTATAGTATTTTGTCGGTTTCAATGAGATCACCTCTCATTCTTTGAAACTCTAGAGAATACAGACACTGTTTCCCCAATCTCTCTTCATAAGACAGTCCCGCCATCCCCGGAACAAGTCTGGTGAACATTCATTGCACTCCCTCTATGGCAATAATATCCTTCCTAAGGTAAGGGGACCAAAACTACACACAGTACTCCAGGTGTGGTCTAACTAGCTTCTATACAGTTGAAGCAAGATTTCACTACTCTTGTACTCAAATCCTCTTGTGATAAAGGCTAACATTCCATTAGCTTCCTAATTCCCTGCTGCACCTGCTTGTTAGCTTTCAGTGACTTATGGACAAGGACACCCAGGTCCCTTTGTACATCTACACTTTCTAATCTCTTACCATTTAGGAAATACTCTGCACATCTGTTCCATCTACCAAAGTGGATAGCCTCACATTTTTCCACATTATATCCCATCTGCCATGTTCTTGCCCACTCACTAAGTCTGTCCAAATCCTCCTGTAGCTGCTAGGAAGATGTAAATCTTCCTCACGACACACATTCCCACCTAGCTTTGTATCATCCACGAACTTGGAAATATTACATTTGGTTCCCACATCCAAATCATTGATATATATTGTGAACAGCTGGGGCCCAAGTACTGATCCTTGCGGTACCCCACTAGTCACATCCTGCCAGTGCGAGAATGACCGGTTTGTTCCTACTCTCCTTTTTGCAAACCCAACCCTTTTAGAGTTAATCCAAATGTGTATTCCTTCAATCTAGACAATCTGCAGAAACTGTCCATGTCACTATATGGGAAGGAGCTGTTGGATTTTCACCCCTGCCTATTTGTTGGGGGCCATATTTTTTAAAGCAGAGTGCTTAAGATTGGACTTTAATTGTTCAATTACCACATGCCACATTGGACACAGCCGCACTTCATAAGAAATTGATTGCTTTGGAAAATCGTCAACTGTCCAATTAGACAACTCGCCAAATGGCTTCCTTGAAAGGATCCCGAGACATCTTGCACAATAAAGTGTTGTTTCAGCCAGCAACACCTGCGCCAGACCAACATCTGTATATTCCAAAGTCTGTTGGGAATTTGCTCAGGTAAGCTTTGAAGACAAGGATTAAGTAAGATCGTCCATGGTTCACAGGAAGTAGAAATAATATGAACATGGATTAATCGACTCATTCACCTGTCATGGATGTGTGCTTAATAAAACCCAGGAGATTACAGTTTAATTGTCAACTGATTTTGAGGGGAACTTGTGATGACACAGGTGTTCTCCAATTTTCGTCAAGATTAAGGGGGCTTATTTCCTATCAAGTGCACCATAAAGTAATTTTGGCAATGAACTGATATTTAATTCACCAAACAGTATTAAAAGTTCAATGTTGCCTCTTGCTTTGCCACCTAAATTGGAAATCATACCACAAGACCAGATAAGGAAAGTTCATGGTGAAAGAGACAAATGGAAGCCCTGTCGGAGGGAGAGGAGAAGATCTCCTTCGAGGTCGGCATTCCGGGGAGAGAAGTGGCCGTGAATCAAACACTAAAATAAAAGCAAAAATGCTGCGGATGCTGGAAATCTGAAATAAAAGCAAAAAGTGCTGAAAACACTCAGCATCTGTGGAGAGAGAATGTTTTGAGTTGAATATGACTTTTCTTCAGAATTTTTATAGTCCCTCTAACATAATTTTTCAATTTGTTTACAGGATGTGGAGAAGGTAAGGTTAGCATTTATTGCCCTTGAGAAGCTGGTGATTAGCCACCATCTTGACTACCCAACAGCTTGGTAGGACCTTTCAGAGGGCAATTAAAAGTCAACGACTTTGTTATAATCATGTGTAGGCCATACCAGGTAAGGATGGCAGATTTCCTTCTCTACAGGGCATCTAAAAAATATCAGCCAAAATCTTATTGACTGGTGGAGGAGGCGTGAGAGGCTCAATGGCCTACCCTGGCTCTTAACTTGTATTCGTATGTTGTTCGTACGTTACTGAACCAGATGGTTCTTTTTTATAACAATGGATGATAGTTTCATGGTCACCATTACCGAGACTGTCTTTCAATTGCAAAATTTTTAAAAATTAAAATCCCAGCAGCTGTGGTGGGATTTGAACCTCTATCTCCAAAGCATTTGCCTGGGCCTCTGGATTACTAACCCAGTGACATTGCCACTATGGTGCCATATAAACCAACTGGGTAAGGATAGCAGATTTCCTTCCCTAAAGGAGCATTGGTGAGCTCCTACAACAATCCAGTAGTTATATTGGGCTGGATTTTATGGTTACGAGTTGAGAAGCCTGCCTCCCTGTGGTAAAGTGAGGTACCCTGTCCCTTTAAGAGAATGCAAGTGTGCTGATCATGTGACAGCACTGACGAATCACTGTACAGCGTAGGGAACTGGGAACTGTCAGTCTAGTTCTGGAGGTTTCTGAGTGAGCACATATGATCTGGTGCTCTGTCCTATGTCTCAATAAACCATCACTGTTTATTCTTAAAAACAAAAAACTACTGCGGATGCTGGAAATCCAAAACAAAAACAGAATTACCTGGAAAAACTCAGCAGGTCTGGCAGCATTGGCGGAGAAGAAAAGAGTCGACGTTTCGAGTCCTCACGACGTTGAAGGGTCGTGAAGACTCGAAACGTCGACTCTTTTCTTCTCCACCGATGCTGCCAGAACTGTTTATTCTTACATCAGTCTCTCCCTGCTATTGATTGCAAGCAGCAGCTGAAGAGAACATAGGAAGGCACACAATTAGAGTTCGGTTGGCAAACAAACTCATTTACCCAAGACATAAAAGCGGTGACGAGGATAACAACATTGCAAGACCCCTGAGTGTGAGTCCGCAAGACGGGTGAGCAAAGCAATGGAGGGAGTGTCTCTACTTACTTTGCAAAATAGGTGACAGCCGGCAATTGGGGCAGAAAGCAGTGCCGCAGTTTAAATTTTTTTAAAACCTGCTGAATCGTGATAGAGGGGATCCCGCCAAAACTCAAAAAGAACGCAAAACCCAGCGAAGAAAAACCTACAGCTGCAAAGACAGAATTTTTAAAAAGGTGACTGCGCTTAAAGCGGCAATACATTTAAAAGGGTAAATACATGAAAAATGGCTATGGACAGAAAATAATGAGACCCCAGAGAGAGCGCAACTCTGTGGTAAGCCAAACACCTAAATTCGTCATTACCTGGAAAGCCTATTGGAAGTGCAGCCATTCACGATGCCGCAGTTTGGGCGTGTCAATCCATTTGACTCATTGCAGATGATTGGTCTCAGTATGTCGAACACCTAGCGTACTTTTTTACCACTGACGACAATCACAGGGGAGGAGAAGAAGAGGGCAATTCTTTTGTCCTCCTGTGGGAGCAAAACATGTGGGCTAATCCGCAGCCTCACGTCACCCAGCGCCCCAGACTTTCGATGAGTTAATAAAAATTGTACAGAGCCACCTGAGACCAAAGCCCTCAGTCACTGTGCAGCGCTTCAAGTTCAATTCAAGGAACAGGCTTCCAGAGGAGACAATAGCTGACTATGTGGCCGTTTTAAAGGCATTAACTGAACATTGCGAATTCGGAACTTCAATTAGTGATATGTTGAGAGACCGGCTGATATGCGGGATTGGAGATGACACTATTCAAAGGCGTTTGCTAGCCAAAACTAATCTAGACTTCAATAAGGCATTAGAATTAGCCACAGCCATGGAGAGTGCTGTTAGAAATTCCAAAGTTATAAAACATACACAAAATGGCGCCAGCCGTCCATCTGGTCGAATGGGACAATCCGGCAACAAAAGGTGCGAAAACTTCTGACTCCACGGAAAGATGGGAAACGCTGTCTAGCTCCAGACCATTAAAAACAACGGCACTGCAGTGAAAATGCACTAAATGAATGAGAGAAATACATCCTGGCCTCCAGTGAGCGAACGACAACTCAAACAGGCCGAGTGCTTTCTCTACCACTGCTGTGGCCACATAATGCGGCACTGCAGAGAAAGGCTAAAACAGCACTATAAAGGCAGAGGGAAAATCGTGAAATATGCCTCATGGAAGAGCCAGAAGAAATAGAATCAGACACCCATTCGTTATATAACCTCAAAGTGAGTAGAACCGAGCCAATCCAAGTAGCCATATAATCAATGGACAACCCATTAAGATGGAAGTTGATACGGGAGCATCGATGTCCACAATTGGAGAGCAGACATTTAGATATCTGAGTAAAGGAACCCATCCTCTGAAGTTAGAAGTTTCGGACACAAAGCTCAGGACATACATGGGCGAAGAAATAAGGAACAGTCTGCAAAATTACCCCTATTTGTAATGTCAGGCAGGGGACCGAGTCTCCTCGGAAGGAACTGGCTGGAAGAGATAAATCTTGAGGGCCCACTAAGCTCCCAATTCAAAACCAGACGTTTTTCCGCAAGAGAAAATGAGTACACAAAGCTCCAATGGGAGAAGCCTGTAGAACTGTTACACCGGGACAGAGTTCAAGCTAAAGTCAGCATCCTTCGAAAGGAAATAGAAAATCTATTAAAGGACAAAATTCAATCAGCTCCCAATTTGTGCCATGAAAAAGATATGAAGAAGAAAAAGAAGAATTAAGCCTGTCTCTGGCCGAATTAATGAACAAATTAGTGGAGAAGGGGCAAGGATATGTGATTCTCTTGGAAACTATTAATGAGAATTGGAAAGAATTGGAAGAGCTGAAGCAGCAGCTGCGTAAAAGCCCTGAAGTTGTAAAGTTAGAAGGCCCTGAATTCTCATACAAGCTGTAGGAAAACCCAACTACTGAGCGCGTTCACATTCAGCTCGCGCCTGAGTCTAGTCCAGCCAACAGCGAAATTAAAGAGAAGACAGAGATACGGGTCAGTGCTCCCAAGAAAAGGACACTCAGGAAGAAAGAGAGATTATTGACAGTCCTCGGAAAGTAAAACAAAAATAATTATTTTTTTCCTTTTCCTCTTTTTCCTCACACATCATGTAGCTCATCGCTGTATTGCGTTGTGTTTGTTTCCCTTTATCTGTTTCAGCTTGATGGGGAGGAGCAGCAGGAGTGAACCTGACTATAGCCGGAAGATGATGAAATCATCCACTGAGGGACATAGTGGGCAACTGCCTCTGAAAAGGAGGTCTCGGAAACACCAGCCAAAGTTGTTGGGCTCCGACGCTCAACCGGTCAAAGAAGGGCCTCCTGAGAGACTTGACCTGTAAATAGTTATTGTGTAAATAGTTAATGTGTTTTAAGCTTGTTAGCTGTACTTTTAAGTAAAGGGTGAGGGATGTGGTAAAGTGAAGTACCCTGTCCCTTTAAGAGAATGCAAGTGTACTGATCATGTGATAGCACTGATGAATCACTGTACATCGTGAGCAACTGGGAACTGTAAGTCTAGTTCTGGAGGTTTCTGAGTGAGCACGTATGATCTGGTGCCCTGCCCTATGTCTCAATAAACCATCATTGTTTATTCTTACATCAGTCTCTCCCCACTATTAATTACAAGAGGCAACTGAAGAGAACATAGGAAGACGTGCAGTTAGAGTGTGGTTGGCCAACGAACTCTTTTACCCAAGACATAAAACTCCCTCACTCCCCCCACCCAGTGCAAATTTAAAATAGGGTGTGATGACGTAAGGTCAGCAATACAACGTCATCAGAGCAGTCTCCAAAATTACAGAAGGCAAGTGGGAACAGAAATTGGCAGCCCGCCCGCCATTTTGAAATGGCCAAGTAGTAAGCTGTTGCGCTTGTTAACCACCCAGTCGTCTGCAGTTTCTCATTGCCTGCTGCATGTTTTGGGCATCAGGCATTTGAAAAGTTTGAGAGTTTTACGGCAGCTATGGTAAGGCTGCACAGGGCGGAAGGAAAAGGCCAGTCACCGGGACCATGGCTGAATATACCAGCAGATTCTGGTGGTGGAGGTGGCAGCATCTGTATGGATTTTTTAAAACTCACTTCTTTATTTTTTCATTGAAGTTCAATAAAGTTAAGAGAGATTCAGAGGGTCGGGGACCCTTAAACTTGTAACTGTGAACGACCACTGGCATTATCCCTCTGCCACATGATGTTACGGCCTACAATCCCGATTGAACATGGAGCCCCACTTTTGCATCTCTAATTAGTCTCCTTCCTGGCTGGTGAATGGCCACTAATTGACTGTCAGACGCTTGATTGGATGAGTTGAGATGGCAGGGGCGGCAACAAGCAGACCACTCATGTTCTGCTCCGCCTCCCTTACCCTGCCAAGAAATGTAACATCCAGCCCATGGTCACCATTGCTGATAACTCAGCTTTACAATTCCAAAAGTGACTTGATTGAATTTAAATTCACCAACTGCCATGGTGGGATTTGAATGCATCTCCCTGGATACTTAGTCCAAGCTTCTGGATCCCTAGTACAATAACATATCCACCAAGCAACCAGGCCACCTCTGTAGTAAAATGTCCCAAGGCACTACAGAGGCTAAGTTAGCTAGAAATGGTCAAAAACAGCCACCTATTCCATTTCTCTGGCCTCAGAACAACATTGGCAGAAATCAAGGAGCAGATAGCCTGAGTATTTTAGCCCCAGGTAATGTTTAGTCCTTGGAGCAAGACAGTGCGAAAGAAAGTGGAGAGATTTTCTCCAAAAACAAGTGAGCTACAAATTAGAAAACTGATTGGCCTTCTGTTTCATGAGAATATTTCATTCTAAAAATTGTAATGATATAAAGCCGATGTCTTGCATATTCACTAACTCCAAGAATCCGGATTTTAAAGAATTTTACTTTTCTAATTTAGACCTAAAAGCCTGGAATTACAAAGATATCTCTACAGCACAAAAACAAGCCATTTGGCACACCAGTCCGTGCCATTAGTTATGCTCCACATGAGCCTCCTCCCACCCCTCTTCATCTCATCCCATCATCATAGCCTTCTATAAGCGGAGCAATGAAGATTAGCTCTACGCAAGAGGCCAGAATTGGAGGCAGAGACCTCAGAGGGTTTCGGGGCTGGGGGAAGTTCCAGATATAGAGGGTAGCCAGCCCATGGAGGGACTTGAAAACAGGGATGAGAATTTTAAAATCGAGATGGTTGCCGGATCAGGAGAGAATGTAGGTCAGTGAGCACAGGGTTGGTGGGTGAAGAGGACTTGGTGTGAGGTTAGGATTGAAGCAGCAGAGAGCAAAGTGGTGTTATGTCGTGTAGTGCACAACATACTATCACTGCTACTGATTTTTCAGAGCACTTATTCTCATGCCTTCTGCACCTCTTCAATTCCAAGTCGATACTGTTAACTGCAATTCAAAGCAATGTGATTAAAGTGGAATGCATACAGAAAGTGAATATTATATAATATATCTTAATACAGAAATAAAAATAAAAGTTCGTAAGCATATTTCTATGTTAAAAATCATGTTTGTAACTCACACATCGTCTCAGTTTCACACTTGCTCTTTGTCATTCTTATTACTCACTGTGAGTAATGCCAGTTTAAAAATATCTCAATGTTTCATCCGAATGAATCCAAGTGCCTCTCTGCTTTCGGAATGATCCAGCTGCAGTGCCAGAGGGAGAAGTGCTAGGCCAAGTTATTTTTCATTCATTCATGGGAAGGGAGTACCACTGGCAATGGCAGCATTTATTCCCCATCCCTAATTGCCCTTGAGAAGGTGCTGGTAAGAAGGAGTTCCAAGCTTTTCACCCAGACACAGTGAAGGAACAGCAATATCATTACAAGTCAGGATGGTGTGTGACTTGGAGGCGAATTTGCAGGTGGTGGTGTTCCCATGGGTGTGCTGCCCTTGTTTTTCCAGGTGGTAGAGGTCACGGGTTCAGAAGGTGCTGACGAAGGAGCCTTGGCAAGTTGCTGTCGTGCATCTTGTAACTCTTCTGAGTTATCAACAGATCGCATGTAACTCTTTCGAGTACATTCACAGTTCTTGGTTTCCGGGAGTGGGACATGAACCCACAACCTTCTGATTCAAAGGCGAGGGTGCTATGAACTGAGCCACAGCATCTTGTAGGTGCAGATCCTGCCTTCTCATGATAACCAGTTCGACTTGATGTCAATGTCCAGACCTTGGGTGTCACCATGAGACCTTGTGGTGATGTCTGCCCTGGACGAAAGGGGTTGTGACTCAGACTTCATTCAGGACACAAAAGCTCAAGTAGACATTGTCTGTTATCGTTGACCTTGCCCACCCCGATGACAACCGAGGCACGTCAGCCATGAATCACTTCCTCCCCGAACACGTGCATTGAAGTCACCCAGGATGATTCGTCTCACAGCATTTGGAATGTTCCTCAGAAAGTCACCTGTGGAGTTGTAGAAATACTCTTTGTCCAGGAGGCAGGCATACAGAGTTGGAGCAAGGGCACACATGATGTTGACTGTGCCTCCATCAGACAATAGCTGAAGGGAGATGAGGCACTCTGAGTTTCCCACTGGCGACTCAATAGACTGTGTCAGCCAGTTGCTCACTGCAAAGCTTACACCATATTCATGATGGTCTTCAGCACCAGTAGAAGTTGTAATTAGCCTAGCGGGTGGAGCCTATGTCCGCTAGTCTGTTTTCTTTACAGTGGCAATGTCGACACCAAGCTTGGTCAATCAGGGTCCAGATCGCCACAGATGTAGATGTGATCCTTGTGCTCCAGATGTGCCATTATCTGGCCCCTCTCACAGCAGCCAGTCCCCCACTTCCAGTGCCCGCTGGTGAAACCCAGCCTGGCCACTATTCCCTCGGTGGAGCCCCCACCTCAGCAAACTAAATTAAGTTAAATTCAACCCCCTCACCAGACCATCGCCTCAGCAATTTAACCTTTTCTGTATAACCTCAATATGAAACCACCTCAGTGAGCCCCATTTGAGCTCTACATCACCCCCCAAAAGCTCCCCATCGCAACATTAACTCCCCCCACAACAAGCCCTCACCATCGCTCTAGTAACTGAGGGTCCAGCCTCTCCTGCTGTCTATCAGGGGTCACGTGATGTTCTGCGAGGCTCCGTCCAATGATCTCTAAGCTCGGGTAATCCAGGGGCGGGGCTTCCTGATGAGAGCCCTGATGGAGCATGTAGCACCTGGAAAGCTCTCTGTAATAAAGTTTCTCTTTCTTGTTGAAACCTGTCCACTCTGTTGAGTCATTACAATAGCACTAAGTCCTCCCAATAAATTCCCTCACCACAGTACTAAATCTCCCAAGAATCTCTCAAAAAACTTCTCACCACAGCTCCAAATCCTGCCAAAAAAGACCCACAGCACAGCACTAAAACCCACCAAATAAACCCCTCACCACAGCAACCAATCCCCTAGCCCCCCCCCTTAAAAAAAATCCTCACCACAGCAATAAATCGGCCAAAAATCACTCCTGAACACGGCAAAATCCCCCCCCAAAATGAATTAATGACCGCTCATTGTGACACTAGATGCCCCCAGTCAGCTTCTCACTCAGCGGTAAAAACCAGGCTAGAGAACACGCGGCACATGAAGCCTCATGATGCCTCAGGGGAGCCCCAGCTGGCCCTGCAGCACCAGGAGAGCAACTACCCCGGATTGCAGACGTGCTGGAGGGAAAGCTATCTCCCCGTCCCCCCTCCCCCATTGCTGCTCCACTCCTCGACTCTAAAGAACAGCTCCCAGGGCCAATCCAACTCCCCCTCTCCCCCTCGGATTCCATCCAGCCCCGTGCTCAGACTTCACACCGCACCAGGGCACCCGGCTCCCCCTCCCCTCACCCCAGGAAAAACCCCGCTTGAAAGCGGCCTTCCCTCCCACTCACCGACTCTCGCCTGCTCACCTCTCATCCTTCATATAGGGTTGCCAACTGCGATTAAATGTATTCCTGGAGGTTTCATCACATGATTTGCCCCCACGTTCCAGCCATTTGTCGGTCAACATGTCCATTCTTGTGACGTACGGCCTTCCTACATCAACTGGAAAACAAAAAGACTCATTACCCAATCGGATGATGCTTGACTGTCAGCCAAACAACAGCTGTTATTTCCCATTTTCAATATTTTTATATCTAGTAAAGAGAAATGTTCAAGGAAAATGACAGAAAATCCCAACCCTTTTTCATGTCCCCGTGATGTTTCCCCAGGGTCGCTCACAACAGTGTCCTGGAGATTGATCTTCAATTCTTGGAGACTCCAGGCCAATCCTGGAGGGTTGGCAACCCTAGAACCTAGTGAGACTACAGCCAACATGAGAAAAACCTCCGCCCTGAAATTCTGGCCAGGGTATTTACCAGTGTCTCTGGCAGGCGAGAAAAAAAAAATGTACACGCGTTCCTCAATGCTGGCTCCCTGCACCCCAAGATCAGTCACAGGGACTCGAAACGTCCACTCTGTTCCTCTCTCCACAGACGCTGACAGACCTGCCGAGTCTTTCCAGCATTTTCTGTTTTTATTTCAGATTTCCAGCATCCGCAGTATTTAATTTGATTCATTTGCTAAACGATGTGCACCGCAAGACAGTCAGTAGCTGGCTGGGGGTTGGAGGGGTGGGGGTGGTGTGGGGAGGGGGTGGTGTGGGGAGGGGTGGAGGTGGTGTGGGGAGGGGTGGTGTGGGGAGGGGTGGGGGTGGTGTGGGGAGGGGTGGAGGTGGTGTGGGGAGGGGTGGAGGTGGTGTGGGGAGGGGTGGGGGTGGTGTGGGGAGGGGTGGAGGTGGTGTGGGGAGGGGTGGTGTGGGGAGGGGTGGGGGTGGTGTGGGGAGGGGTGGGGGTGGTGTGGGGAGGGGTGGGGGTGGTGTGGGGAGGGGTGGGGGTGGTGTGGGGTGGGGTGGAGGTGGTGTGGGGAGGGGTGGGGGTGGTGTGGGGTGGGGTGGAGGTGGTGTGGGGAGGGGTGGGGGTGGTGTGGGGAGGGGTGGGGGTGGTGTGGGGAGGGGGTGGTGTGGGGAGGGGGTGGTGTGGGGAGGGGGTGGTGTGGGGAGGGGTGGTGTGGGGAGGGGGTGGTGTGGGGAGGGGTGGGGGTGGTGTGGGGGTAGTGTGGGGGTGGGGAGGGGTGGGGGTGGTGTGGGGAGGGGTGGGGGTGGTGTGGGGAGGGGTGGGGGTGGTGTGGGGTGGGGTGGGGGTGGTGTGGGGAGGGGTGGGGGTGGTGTGGGGTGGGGGTGGTGTGGGGAGGGGTGGGGGTGGTGTGGGGAGGGGTGGGGGTGGTGTGGGGAGGGGTGGGGGTGGTGTGGGGAGGGGTGGGGGTGGTGTGGGGAGGGGTGGGGGTGGTGTGGGGAGGGGTGGGGGTGGTGTGGGGAGGGGTGGGGGTGGTGTGGGGAGGGGTGGGGGTGGTGTGGGGTGGGGGGTTGTAGTTCAAACACAGGTGAAAAAACTGGCTAGAAGATCATTTGTGCCCAACTGCAAGAGGGTCAGGTCACAGAGTAAAACATGGATCTTACATATAAATGACATATTTAAATTGCTGGAGGAGTGGGGTTGGGGAGAGGGGGGAATGACTTCTGACTCTCAGCAAAACGTATGGTTAGTCCTAAAAATAAAACCAGGCTGCAAGAAAAGGGAGGGAGGGGGGAGAGAGAGAAACACACAGAGAGAGAGAGAGAGAGGAGAGAGTCCCCTTTATATTTTCCTGCTGCTCCCTCCCACTCCTGCTGTCTGCCAACAGCGTCCTGTCAAAAGTAGCTGCACGTCAGCCTCTCATTTCCTTTTACGTATAGGAAGTGCCCGGGTTAGAGGTCGGTTTATACACATACAGACATACACATCTTAGCAAAGAGCAAGGCAAGAGCAGGAGCTGGGGGCTGGGGGGTGGGGGGTGGGTTGGGGAGTCTCTCTCTCTCTTGTTGCTGCTGCTGGAGGCTGAGGCTGAGCTGCTGCTTCTCCCCCTCCTCAACCCCCGGGACCCGGAGTCGCTGCTCAATCTCTCTCTCCCCTTGCAACTAGAGACAGTGACAAGTAGGGAGGCAGGGGGAGAGGGAGGGATAGGGAGAGGGAGGCAGGGGGAGGGATAGGGAGAGGGAGGCAGGGGGAGGGATAGGGAGAGGGATAGGGAGGCAGGGATAGGGAGGGGGATAGGGAGGCAGGGATAGGGAGGGAGAGGGATAGGGAGGCAGGGATAGGGAGGCAGGGATAGGGAGGCAGGGATAGGGAGGCAGGGCTGAATCAATTTCTGTGCAATTCAAACCCTGTGCAGGAGAGAGAGAGAATCATGTGATAGAAACGGAAGTGGCCAACAGCTGATGACTGGCCCAGGTGAAGTATCCATGTTTAGAGAGGACACTCTCTCTTTCTCTCTCTCTCTTTCTGTCTGTGTGTCTCTGTGTCTGTGTCTCTCTCTCTGTCTGTGTCTCTGTCTCTCTCTCTCTGTGTCTGTCTGTGTCTGTGTCTCTCTCTGTCTGTGTGTCTGTCTCTCTCTCTGTCTGTGTCTCTCTCTGTCTCTCTGTCTGTGTCTCTGTGTCTGTGTCTGTCTCTCTGTCTCTGTCTGTGTCTCTGTGTCTGTCTCTCTCTGTGTCTCTGTCTGTGTGTCTGTCTCTCTGTCTGTGTCTCTCTCTCTCTGTGTGTCTGTCTCTCTGTCTGTGTCTCTGTCTCTCTCCCTGTGTCTCTGTGTCTGTGTCTCTCTCTCTGTGTCTGTCTCTGTGTCTGTCTCTGTGTCTGTGTCTGTCTCTGTGTCTGTGTCTGTCTCTGTGTCTGTGTCTGTCTCTGTGTCTGTCTCTGTGTCTGTCTCTGTGTCTGTCTCTGTCTCTGTGTCTGTCTCTGTGTCTGGGAGCTCCCTCTGGACGAGTTTGTGAACAAACTCCCCAAATCTTTTGTGCGCCTTTCGTTTTTTTTCCTGCTCCTGAATTATTCCCCTGCGCCTGTCAACTTTTCTTTTGTGTCTCCCCCCCCTCCCCCCCCTTCCCCCCCTTTGCAGAGAGAGAGAGAGAGAGAGAGGGGGGGGGGAGAGGGGGTGGGTTGGTGGGGGGGCGGGGGAGGAGAGGTGGAGGGAGAGAGGGAGGAGGTGGTGGGTTTGAGGGAGGGAGAGAGAGACGGGGGGGGGGGGGTTGGTGGGGGGGGGGTTGGTGGGGGGGGGGGAGGGGGTGGGTTGGTGGGGGGGGGGAGGGGGTGGGTTGGTGGGGGGGGGGAGGGGGTGGGTTGGTGGGGGGGGGGAGGGGGTGGGTTGGTGGGGGGGGGGAGGGGGTGGGTTGGTGGGGGGGGGGGAGGGGGTGGGTTGGTGGGGGGGAGAGAGAGACGGGGGGGGGGGGGGGGGGTTTCCCCCCGATCTCTTCCCAGCTGAAATTGACACATTTGTTGCCAGCGCCGCTGTTGCCATTGGGACGGGGGGGAATCCCCAGGGCTCCCCCCAGCCCCAGGCTCACTGCCCAGGGGGCAATTCACCCAGAAACACAGGCAGCAGCTCCAGTGTCTCCAACAATAAGCATCCCCCCCCACCCCGGGCAGAGGGGGTTATTTACTCTGTGTTTTTTTGTTGTTTCAGATTTCCGAGGATTAATTGGAGGTGATTTTCCTGCCGCCCCCCCCAGTGTTACTCTCTCTCTCTCTCTCTCTGTGTGAGTGTGTGTGGGGAACAAAAGGGACACAGTGATCGCTGCCGACAGCCTCAGCCAGAAGGAGAATCCCACATTCCGCCTCCTGGAGGAATTTTTGGAGGTTTTTGGTTTATTCCGATGGAAAATTGGGAATGCAGCATTTGACCGACCCATTTCCTGAGGGGGGCTGAGAACCCGAATGAATGACAAAGGAGAGAGGGGCCGGAGTCTCCACTTCCAACCACTCTCAGCTGTTTGCAAAATCCACTCAAATGTGAAGAGCTTGTGAGTCAACAACAGAGAGAGAGGCCCCTTAACCCCAGGAGCTGTGTCCAGATCCATTGTTCCAAAGTGCCTGCTGGACCTTGGATTCCTCCACACACCTTGACTGCTTTCTTTGTCTGGCTCATCCCTGCCGATGTAAATGTGATGGAACTGATGTTCGCCGAGTGGGAGGATGGTGAAAGGTTTTCCTTTGAAGATAGTGACCGGTTTGAGGAAGATTCCCTCTGTTCTTTCATCTCTGAGGCAGAGAGCTTGTGTCAGAACTGGCGAGGGTGGAGGAAGCAGTCTGCTGGTCCCAATTCACCCACTGTTAAGATCAAAGGTGAGCCACTTCTGTTAGATGTAATAAGCAAATGTCCTTGGCAGATATATATTTTTTTTGCTGATTAACTTCATGTAAATAATTGTTTTTTTTTAAACAAAATTGAGAGCACGCCTAGTATTCCTGGTGTAAACACAGCCCCATGTCTCTCAGACAATGCAGTCACATTGTCTCCACAAACTTTTGCATAAAAGTACATTTCAATGGTTTTCCTAACCTGAAGCTACCTACCAAGGAGGATGCAAAGCCAAACAGGCTGGGTCTAAACTTGTTTAAAGCTCTCCTTTGTACCAGGATGCATCCCCCATGAAAGACTGCTGTGCAATATTGGATTGTACTCACAAATGTGTGAATGGCCAGTGTTGTGTTTTGTTTTGGAGACCAGAATTATTTGAGACCTTTGGAAATCTGAGAGACTTTTAATTTGTGCATTATTTATAAGGTCCGTGCTGTAACAATTCTGTGATTCTATCTGTTCTTACATTTTATAAATTTACTGTGCGTTAGTACTTTTCACCACAGAGCATATTGCAACATTTACTGGATAGTTGACATTTGGTGCTATACAGGATTACACCCAGGAGCAAAATCATTTTTAAACTGTTAATGTTTCTTCATATTCTCTATTGAAAGCAATGTGTGTCTATGAATTGAATGAGTTGCTGCGTGGCTATTTTTAGTGGTAAGTTTTGCCCTGGGGGACAGTCTATGGCCTGTTCATTGTATCAGTATATCAACTTCCATTGTGTTCATTAACATTCATTTATTGACTAATCGAATGTGCTCCTGGCTGGTTCTTCCTCCACCTCTCACCCTCCACCTTTCACCCTCCACGAATCTGAGCTCCTCTAAAACTATGCCTGTATTCTAACCCATACCAAGACCCATCCATTCTCTCTTCCCCTGCGCTTGCTGATCCATGTTGGCTAACTGGTCCGGCAGTGCCTCTGTTTTTAAAATTCTCATCCTCGTGTTCCAATCCCTCCAGAAACGTGCCCCCTCTCCATCTCTGTAACCGCCTCCAATTCTGGTGCCCTGTGCATCCCCGATTTGTATCGCTTGGCGACCATACTTTCAGCTGCCTACGCTTTGGAAACCCCTCCCTAACCCTCTCTCCTCCTTTTAAAGCGCACCTTAAAACCTACCCCTTTGACCATCACCTGTGGCTCGATGTCAAATTTTGTTCACGTACCAGTGAAGCGCCTTGGGACGTTTTTAGCTATGTTAAAGGCACTGTATAAATGCGAGGGCCAATACGCGGTATTTTTTTGTGTCGGAGGCCAGACTGTGCCTTGTCTTTGCAGTGATTTGGACAGCCACCTTTGGCTGATGATTTTGATGTAGGATGGGGCTGTGGAGAGATATGGAAACAAAAGACTGGGCTGGATTCTTTCAGAGGATGGGTAGAGTCGTGACTGTTTTACACAATCATTTGTGCAGCGACTGTAGACTAAAAAGCAGCAAGACTGGAAAGGTCTAAAATAAAGTAGTGTGTAGGTTGATGGTACCTGAGCATAAGCTATTTCAAGCAGATTTCTTTTTTAGAAATATTCAGGCTGGTCTGTTGTTGGAAGGGTTTGGGGGGGTGGTGGGATTATTAATTATATGGTTCCTGCACGTTTTTGAGTTTTATGATCTGTAAGCAAATGTTTACATAGTGTCTTTGGGAAGCAAGTTCTTTTGTTCTTGATGTATGCAACATGAGCGTTGAGAATTATTGAGGTTTTTTTTGTACCCAGGCTGTTGAATATGTTTTGTGGATCCAGAATTACAGCAACTTAATTTTACAACATGATTTCCCAAGGATCATATATGTGAGTCTCTGCCTCCCTCTGCCTCTGTGGCCCTTCTTTCCCATTGTATCAGACTGAGAAAGTAAACCTTAGCAATTGTGGATAAACCCTACAAGTCAAAATGCAACAAACCTATTGTTAAGAAATAGCTGATACAGTACAAGTGATTATTTTTTTTAAAAGAAACCTGTTTTGATTTTATCAATAGTTCAAATCTTTGCTGTACCCTGTTATAGGAGATTTGAGCACTATATAAATGCCAGTTGTTGTTGTTCAGCTGAATTTGTTTGCGAGCTGTACCGATCCAGTGACGTTTAAACCTAGATAAATAAATGTCTTTCAAAAACATTGAGGCTGAGGGGGTTTTGATGAGTGAAATTGAAGTATGCGCGTCCCCTGTAACTTGACACAAAAGTTCAGCATTTCCCATTGAAACTATTTCAAAGCAGTGTTTTTTTTTATTGAAAGCTACATTGCATCAGAGCGGTTTACTTGAGGTTGTAGATTTGTGTCTGTAAAGATTTAACCTCAATTCCTGTAGTGGAAGGTGATTGAGAAGGGAATGAAAGGCCCTCACAGAGACAAAGACTATTTCCTGTAACTAAGGAGTATATTAAAGGAGCCAAATATTACTATTGGGCCAATTTTGTGCATTAGCATCAGTCTGCTACAGAAAGGAAAATAATTGAAACTGGACCATGATATTTTAATTCATCCACCTTAAATTCTCTGTAGTGACTCGACTATGATTATATGTTTCACCCCTGGTCTTAATCAGTTTTCATGTTGTACAAGTGGAGTGAGAGACTCTAACTTGAGGCCATGTTTGTGCTAGGTTTACTTTTATTTAGTGTAGGTTGCTCCAGAACAGGAGCGATGGCCTCTGGGATTCCCATAGTTAAAATGGGAGTGAATCTGGCTCGCTATGTTTAGTATTAACTGCAGAGCTCTGCTTAATAAATGAGTTGTCCTCAATGCCATCAAGTCTGAGGAGCCCAGGCGACTTATGTCAGTTGGGGAGTATTGAGAATATGAAGTCAGTGCCAAGGTAACCCCCTCAGCTCAAAGTGTATTTTCTGGGCAAAACTGGACAAATAAATGTTTACTTGTTTACTGCTGGGGTGATGGTCGCGTGGTGGTTGCATCACTGGACTGGTAATTCAGCAGCCCAAGCTAATGCTGTGGGGGCCATGAGTTCAAATCCCACCATGACAGCTGGTGTGAAATTTAAAATTCAATTAATAAAAGCTCATCTCAGCACTGGTGACCATGACACTATCATCGATTGTTATAGAAACCCATCTGGTTCACCAATGTCTTTTCGGGAAGGAAATCTGCCACCCTCACCCGGTCTGGCCTACATGTGACTCTCGATCCACAGTAACATGGTTGATTCTTAACTGCCCTCTGAAATGGCCTAGCCAGCCACTTAATTCAAGGGCAATTAGGGATGGGCAACAAGTGCTGGCCCTGCCAGTGACGCCCACATCCCATGAAAGAATAAATTAAAGAAAAAAACTGTAGGGGTTAAAAATTTGGAGGAAAGAACATTACAAACTTGCGGTAAGCTGATGACACAGCGCTACTGTGGAATCAGAAGAGGCCCTACAAAATGTCGTAGGTCAAGTCAAATCTAGAAGTTTAGAATATGGATTGAGTATGAACACCAAAAAGACATTAGAAGAAACTAGAGTGAAGATTGAAGTGAAAGGTGTCATATTGGAACAGGTAGATAAGTTTGCCTATGCAGGACAAATGGTAACACAAGATGGGTAGATATGATGCTGAAGTCAGGAGGAGGATAGAGATAGCCAGAAGTAATTTTGTGAAGATGAAGGATGTGTTATCAACAAGAAAACTCAAGCTTGTAATAAGGGAAAAATTCATAAGAAACTACATTCTATCCACTTTCCTGTCTGCGTCAGACACCTGGACAATAAATAAAGATCTGTGGAAGGAATGTGAAATGTAGATGCTAAGACGTATGCTAAATATTCCATATGCAGATCGCGAGACTAATGAAAAGGTGCTTGAAATTGTAAGGACAAAAGGGACTCTTAAAAACTGACATCCAGACAAGAAAAGGTCAGTATTTTGACCAAATCAAGAACAAAAATGCCTGGAAAAACTCAGCAGGTCTGGCAGCATCTGCGGAGAGGAGCACAGTTAACGTTTCGAGTCCGAATGACCCTTCAACAGAACCATTTGATCAGAGCTGAAAAGCTACAGAGATCTCCTAGAGGACAAAGCGGAGGGCAGCAGAAAGAAAGGTTGACCTAGGCGTAGTTGGATGACGGACTCCACGGAGCGGTTGCAGACGAGCTACAGTGGATGTGTGAGGATGGAGCAAGACAGATAAATGTGACAAACCATGACAGCAGATCTCCTGGTCAGAGTAGCTACAAGCAGGACCAGACAGGGATTATATTTTATTGTTCATAGAGCATAGAAAGAGGACAATTGAACCAGTGTGACTGCTGGATCTCTCAAACAGTTACCAATGAGTTTCATTCTCTTGTTCTTTCCCCATAACCTAGACACCTTTTTGGGTTATATAATCCATTCCCTTTTGAAAGTTACTATTGAATCTGTTTCCACCTTGCTTTCAGACAGTGCATCCCAGATCATCATAACTCACTGTATTAAAAATGTGTCCTCCGGTTACCGACCTCCATTACAATAGGTGGTGAGAAACTGCTTCCACTATTAAAATCCTTCATGATTTTTGAGCACATTTATTAAACTTCTCCTTAACCTTCTGTGCTCTAAGGAGAACAACCCCAGCTTCTCCAATCTCCATTTTAACTGAATTTCTTCATCCTGGGTGTTATTCTGGTAGATCTCCTCTGCATCCTCTACCAGGAGTTGGCATCCCTTTCTAATGTCTGCATGTGGAAATTGTTCAAAAACCTTGGACCCTTCAGTGAAACCCTAGAGTCACTGTTGTCTGCTTATTCCGCCTGGGACGTAGGCTTTAGAGAGAGCTGTATGGCACCATGGTGTGAGAGAGACAGATTCTTGAACTTGTAGTGGAGGGATATGGGGAGCAGGCATAGGGGAGTTGAGGCCCAGATTGATCTTATTGAATGGTGGAGCAGGCTCGAAGGGCTGAAAGGCCTCCTGTTTCTCATGTGCTCATGTTCTTAGTTAATGTGCATCAGTGGCATGCGGGTCCAGGTGAGTTGTTAGTCTACTTGCTGGTTGTGCGTTGCCCTTTTTGTTGTTGTTTATTCTTGCTGCTTTGCTCTGTTTCAATCTAAGTGAACGCAGGCCTTTGTTTTGGAGTTGCCTTTTTCTGCAAGAAGCATTTTGCATCAGTCGTTCCTGCTCTTCTGCCCCCACCCAAATTTTTTTAAAAAAAACATTGTTTGCATATAAATCCTCCAAAAGCCAAGTGGGTCATGCCATAGTTCCGCTTGGTTTAACAGCTGAACTTGCAGCATGAACTAATTTAGAAGCCAGTGACCTTTCCTATAATGAGTAATGTAGGCTCACTTGCCCTTTTAAGATGTACACTTGATCTGCACAGATGTATTCGAATTGTATTATGTGATGTGCCCCATTCATCAAATACACGTCAAATATTTCCTTAATGTGGGGGAGCGTTGGAGCATGGAATGCTTTGCCACAGCGAAGAGGCAGAGTATAATGTACCACTCCCAGGGAAAACCAGAGAAAGGTTTGAAAAACAGGAAAGCACAAGTCCAGGAAGAGAGCAGAGCAATGGGATTAGCTTCAAATTATAAAGAGCTGGCAAAGACGCAGTGGGCCGAATGGCTACCTTCTGTGCTGTAAACAAACTGCAAAGAGGACACAGAGTCTGCAAAGAGACATAGGTTAAGTAAATGGACAAAACATTGGCGGACGGCGAATAATGCAGGAAAAAGTGAGCTTGTCCACTTTGGAAGAAAGAATAGAAAACCAGGATATTATTTAAATGGAGAGAGATGTGGAAATCTGTGAATCAGAGGGATCTGCGTCCTTTATTGCAAGGGGGATGGAGTATAAAAATGTCTGGAGTACTGTGTACAGTTTTGGTCTCCTCACTTAAGGGGGGATATAATTGCATTGGATCAGTTCAGAGAAGGTTCACTCAGCTGATTCCTGGGATAAAGGGCTGACATATGAGGAAAGGTAGGTTGGGCCAGTACTTACTGGAGTTTAGAAGAATGAGAGGTGAGCTTATTGAAGTAATTAACATCTGTGGGGTCTTGACAGAGTGGATGCAGAGAGTGTGTTTCCCCTTGTGGGGAAGTCTAGAACTAGGAGACAAGGTTTAAGAATAAGGGGATCTCCCATTTAAGATGGAGATTTTTTTAATGTTCATTCATGGGGTGTGGGCGTCGCTGGCTAGGCCAGCATTTATTGCCCATCCCTAATTGCTCTTGAGAAGTTGATTTCAGGGGGCATTTAAGAGTCAGCCACATTGCTGTGGATCTGGAGTCGCATGTAGGCCAGACCAGGTAAGGATGGCAGATTTCCTTCCCTAAAGGACATTAGTGAACCGGGTGTGTTTTTAAAATGATCGGCAATGGTTTCTTGGTCATTACTGGGCTTTTTAATTCCAGATTTTTATTGGATTCAAATTCCACCATCTGCTGTGGTGGGATTCGAACCCTGGTCCCTAGAGCATTACCCGGGGTCTCTGGATTACTAGTCCAGTGACAATACCATGACACCTGCACCTCCCCTAAGGGGAGTGATGTAGATGAGGAAGAATTATTTCTCTGAGGGTCATTAGATTTTGGAATTCTTGTTGCCAGAGAGCAGTGGAGGCTGGGTCATTGAGTATATTCAATGCTGAGTTATACAGATGTTTGATAGGCAGGGAGTCGAGCATTATGGGATGGGGAGAGATGGTGGGACATGCAGGGAAGTGGAGTTAAGGCCACAATCGGATCAACCATGATCTTGTTGAATGGCAAAGCAGGCTCTGAGGGGCTGAATGGCCTACAGTTGTTCCTATTTCTTTTATGATCTTGAGCATTGCTGAAAAAAGAAGAAGCTTCTCATCGTGCACTCCTCAGGACACTTTGCAAGATTACCAATAGTAGAGGAAGCAGCAATTTAGACTGCATGAGAAGAGTGTGCTGATTGGTTGGAAAGAGGACTCTGATTGGTAGAGGCGTTGCCATAGAGAATGCACCAGGGAACAGTTAACTGCCAAACTCTTATGATCTTAAGCCTTTCTGGTTCTACCAGAACTGACAGATTTAACACCAAAATTATAGTGGACATTTATTCTGGGGAATTACATAAATAGATGGATTGTCTGCACTCTCTGAAGATTGGTTAACTTGGTGAATTCAGAACTGTGGGCTGTTGTGGGAGGGCTTCTCTCAGAGTAGATTTTCTATGTGTTGCTGAACTCAAACTGTATTGAAATGGGAGTGTTCCTCCGGATTTAGTGACTGAGACACTGAGAAGCTGAGTCATGCTGGAATGTTACAGGTGGGATCCCTGGTACGTGTTATGTTACCTGATCTCTTTGATGGTTCTGCCAGGGGTCTGTAACTGGCCTTGCTGGTTATAATCGCACACCCCCTGCCCCCGTCTGCCCCCTCGGCTGGACTTCAAAGATTCTGTGGCGTTATTGCGAAGATGAGGAGGGGTAATTCTCCCTTTTGGCCTGGGCGAAAATTTATCCCTCAACCAATCTGACTAAAACAGATGATCTGGTCATTATTTGCAGTGCTGTTTGTGGGAACTTGCTGTGTACAAATTAACAGCTGTTTTCCTCAATCAATATTTCTTTAATTTTTTTGGTTGAAGGATCCTTTCTCGAATGGATTGGTGAACATCCCCCCCCCAATCATCTAAATTATATAATCCTGTATAATCTGAGCAAATTTGTGCTTTAACAATCTTTTTTTTTGACTTTAGGTACTTAAATAATTTAAAAAGCTTCCTCTCTTTAACAAGGCCAAACTACCAGGCACTGCCCACCAACCTTGGTCACTGCAGGTCTATCTGGTGATCTTGGAGCTGTTCTCAGTGCTTCTCCCATGCCCACTCGCTCCCCTCATGGTGAGACGGGCAGCTCACTCTTCCGTTTCCGGACTTGTGCCAAGTCGGCGTCTGCCTGCTGCTCGTTTATTTGGTGTTTGACTCGTTCACTCCCTCCCGCCCCCGAAAAGTCTTCACAGATCCCGGTTTGGAAAAACTGTCTTACATTGCAACAGTGACTACACTTCAAGAGTACTTCATTTGCTGAAAAGTGCCTGAGGTGGTGAAAGGCGCTATATAAATGCAAGTTCTTTTATTGTTCCTGAGTTAGAAGGTGGGGTAATTGGCATTGGCCCTGGCTCCTGGGCCTCTGGTCAATGCCCAGTGATCTGTGGTGGAAATGCAGAGGTCAGGAGGTTGATTGAGGGCAGTGTCAGACTTGTTTCTGAAGCTTCTTCTGGTAAAAAGGCTTCTGGACACTTGGGCCTTGCTTTCTGATCCTGGTGCCATTTTATCAGAACCGCTGTCAAACTCGCACGTGACCAATGGCAACTCATTGGATATCTGTAAACCCAATAACGTGTGAACGATTGAAAGAATGCTAAGGAGGGAGAGTGGAGGAAAGCTTGACAAGTAAGCTTGATACCTTCTCAAGGCCAATTAGGGATGGGCAATAAGTGGTTGCCTAGCCAACGACACCAACACCCCATGAAAGAATAACAAAACATTAGGGAAAAGCGGCATTGGGAACAGGAAGGTTGCATCAAGGTGTGTTTTGGTTGATAGATACAACTGTTGTCATCACTCAATATCTTTTAGTGCGATCACAGCCATCACAACACTGGTTCTTTGATCTTCTGGCTGTGATTCACTGGTTGCTTCATTGTAAGAGGGATTGGCTTCCGCTTGCATTTGTTGAGGTGAGTCAAAAGTTGCCAACTTAGCATCTTAATTACTGCCATTGGGCCACAAAGCAGTTCCACAAAGCAACAGTTCCACAAAGCAGTTCCACAAAGCAGTTCCTTTTCACTCCCACCTGAGGGACAAGTGGGCGTTGGGTAGCCTTAGCACCAAATCCAAATTGGGCCAAAAGTGTGAGGTTTTTAAATATTAAAGAAAGCAATAAAAATGCGATAGCCTGATTCGTGATTCGCTAAGGTGCAGTGGAAAATGGGTTTTCAACCAAACTGTTAACACATTTCAGTTGGCGGTTCATCTCCTGGTGAGTTGGAAGTCTCCAAGGTTCACCCTAAAGTCCATAAAATAGAGGGCGGGTGATTCCTTCTGGTGATTGAGAGCACAAAAACAAAAATTGAAATATGGTTAATTGGGAAGGGTTTAACATCTCAATTTGAAACATTTATTTGATGTTCACTTGCTTCAGCTTTTTAGGCAGCCTCTCTCTCTTTCTCTCTCTCTCTCTCTCTCTCTCACCCTCTCTCACCCTCTCTCACCCCCTCTCACCCTCTCTCACCCTCTCTCACCCTCTCTCACCCTCTCTCACCCTCTCTCACCCTCTCTCACCCTCTCTCTCCCTCTCTCTCCCTCTCTCTCCCTCTCTCTCCCTCTCTCTCCCTCTCTCACCCTCTCTCACCCTCTCTCACCCTCTCTCACCCTCTCTCACCCTCTCTCACCCTCTCTCACCCTCTCTCACCCTCTCTCACCCTCTCTCTCCCTCTCTCTCCCTCTCTCTCTCCCTTTCTCCCTTTCTCTCCCTCTTTCTCCCTCTTTCTCCCTCTCTCTCCCTCTCTTTCTCTCTCTCTCTCTCTCTCTCTCTCTCCCTCTCTCTCTCTGCAGTTGTTACAACAAGATGCCATTTTATTTAGAAAAACACAACTCGCAGGATGTGGGTGACGGGGGCAAGGTCAGCATTTATTGCCCATCTACAATTGCTGTGGGGAGGTGGTGGTTAGGCTTCCTCTTTGGTCCATTGCAGTTCTTCTGGAGATGGCGTTCAATAGGGAATTCCAGGATATGATGGTAGTGATGATGAAGTAATACCCAGATGGGGGTGGTGTGTGAAATTCTATGGTTTTTGTTCCTTTATCTACTCTCTGACCCACTCTGATGCTGCCTTGTGACCAGCTGTTGGGTGATGTGCAGAGCGGTTTGTTTTTTACATTAGAAATGTTTTTTTTTGTTCTGTATATGGTACAGCCCTCTTTCCGCAATAACAGCATGTTTGGGGGATTTCCCCGTGTGGTGATCTGGGGGTGGAAACTGACACCTTTGCCCTGCAGTGGGTTATTGCAGAGGCACGGTGTACTGCCAGTACAAAGCTCATCAAAGATCACTCTACTGGCAGATGTACCTCACGTTAACAAAATCACTTGAGTGTTCTGTACCTCTGAAGCCTCTGTTGGGCTGCCTGCCTCCTTTGTGTTCATACTATCAAAAAAAACGATTGCTGAACTTTCCAGGGTTTCCTATGTTAAATTGTTCAGCTGCCACTTTATTGTAACTGTTTTTGGGATCTTGCTGTGCAGAAAATGGCAGTTGTTTACCATCATAAGTCAGCTCATTTCCAAGAATGTTATGTGGGACAGTTCTGGACAATATGATCAGCTGCTTGGTAATTGTGTATGTATGTATGTGCGTGTGCCAGTCTGATTATGCCCTGGCCAAACCATGTACACATTTCTGGCAGAGAATCGAAAAAGTCAACTGTTTATATATACACTTGCAAAAACTGCTGAAAGTCCGATCAAACGCTCTCCTTCCCTGAAAGTATATACTGCAATGTTTCTCTACAGCATTTAAATCACTTACTGAACTCCAGTCTAAAAAATCAGAATGAATTGTTCATTGCATTATTCAGTCTGTTTTAGAAACACTGCACTTCCCTCTCAAATAGATTTGTTTTAAAAAATGGTAAGTGTTGGTAGTTTAGTTAAAACATGCAATCTTGTTGAAGTGTAAGTAAAGCTGTGTTGCAGAAGGTTTCAATCTGTAATATTTCTCGTGTGGGGATGCTGTAGCTCCACAATGATGTATTGTTCCTTATTATTCAGACCCTGTCTTTACACAAAGATTGGCTGACAAAGAAAATCACTTTTTAAACAAAATTATTGATCAACTGGGTTTGGGTGTTCTTTTGTCCCATTATGGGTGGTTTAATTCTCTCTGTTTTCCTACCATTTTGGAATTGGACCCATATGAAGAGACATCTCTTACAGAGTAGCTGCTGTTTACAGAGAGACCTGAGAGAGCAGGAGAGGTAGACTTTCACTTTTATAGCACCTTTCGCTGCCTCGGCACATCTCGAGGCGTTTTACAGCCAACAAAGTACTTTGTGAAGGGTAGTCAATGTGGTAACATTGGAAACATGGCAGCCAATACGTGCACAGCAAGATCCCACAAACAGCAATATGATAATGACTGGGTTAAGATTGAGGGATAAACATTGGCCAGGATCTTGGGGATGGCTCTCCTACTCTTCTTTGAAATAACCCCAGGGGCTTGTTTACATCCACCCGGGAGGTTGAATATCTCATCTGAAAGACGGCACCCTCCGACAGTGCAGCCAGAGAGACAGGTTAGTCCGAACTAGCACAAGAGAATAAAACGCAAGTGTGATTGTTGCAGGAGAAGCTTTATTCCCAAACTTTGTTCAGCTTGTAAATCTAATTGAAATTAATAATACAAGATGACCGACCAGAACGGAGGGATTTTGGAGGGATTATACCTGTAGGAAAGACTGAACAGGTTGGGGCTCTTTTCTTTAGAAAAGGGAAGCTTGAGGGGGGGGGGCGACATAGTTAAAGTCTTTAAGATTATGAAGGGGTTTGGCAGTGAACATATAGCAAAGCTGTTTCCACTTGTTGTGGGGTGGGGGTGGTTGCAAAATTAGGGGTTTAAAATATGCCATTGTCACTAACAAATTCAACAGGGAATTCGGGAGAAACTTATTCACTGTGAGATTGGTGAGTGTTTGAGGTGAATCGTGTAGATGAATTTAAGGGCAGGCTATACAAGTAAGTGAGGGAGAAAGCAATAGAAGGATACGATGATGGGGTGGGAGGGGGCTCGTGTGGAGTATTAACATTGGCTTGTTGGGTTGAATGGCCTGTTTCTGTGTTGTTGAAAGAAAAAAAGTGTCATTAAATACTGCACTGGGGCATCAGCCTAACTTTTCAAGGAACTGTGGTGAAATATTAAGCTGGAGTTTGGCTGTCAATTCATTTTGGTCAATCTTTTTCATCAATAAATTTATGCCTTTTACACAATGTCCTGAATCAGATCCGCTGGAGCTGGTGGACGCGGAAATCAGTTTAATATCTTACCCGACAGGTGCCACCTCTTGACAGTTGGACACTTCCTCTGTATCGCATTGGATAACCAGCCCAGATGTTTCACTTGAAAACCTCGTTTGAATCATCACCGTTCTGGACCATAGTTCTAACTGACCCAAGCTGACCTGTGCATGCACACAAGCAACAAGGGGGAGCAAGGAGTCCTGAAAAATAACATTTAGGCAGACAGTACATGAGTAATTTGAGACAGGCCTTGGTGAGTGCAGCTTGGCTTAGAAAATACAGGTGACCTTGGACCTATGGTCCCCAAAGCTCTCCAATACAGGGTTTTTCTTGCATCATTTTGTGGGGAGATGGTGGCGTGGGGATAATGTCACTGGACTAGCCACCTCGGCTAATGCTCTGATGACATGATTTCAAACCCTACCACGGCAGCTGGTGGAATGTAAATTCCATTTATAAATCTGGAATATAAACTAGTCATCAGTAATGGTGACCAAGACAGTTATCATCAGTTGTTGTAAAAACAAATCTATCTGGACACTAATGTCCTTTTAAGGAAGGAAATATGCCATCCTTACCTGGCCTGGCCTACATATGACTCCAGATGTCAACTGCTCTCTGCTATGGGCAATTAGGGATGTACAACAAATGCAGTAATGTCCCTATCCCATGAAAGAATAAAATAAAAAGAGTTCTGGGTCTATCATAGACTAATTAATAGAGGTTGGTTGCTTTGAGTGTGAGTGTTACCAGAAATCGCAGTTAGACTTGATTCCATCCTGCGTAATATGCTCTCACCCTTGTTTTCCAGCATTAACGATTGAGTAACTACCAGTAGCAAATTTCTTTTTACCTTCCTAGACAGGGTTCTAAATTTATTTGCCCTGTTGCCAACAGCTGACATTTTTAAAATTTCAGTTCTCCCTTTTTTGCTCTATTTAAAGTCATTGCAATTTCTTGAGTCTCTCTCCAATTGGTGTTGGGCAAAACCAAGATGGAGTTAAGGTGCAGGTCAGCTGCAACCTAATAGATTGGCAGAACAGGCTGGAGGGGCCGAATGGACTCTTTCTCAGCAGTAGGAACATGGCACAGTGTGTGGCTTTAAATCCAGGATTGTCTGATCTGTGTGGTTCAGTTACAGGTTTTTACTGGCTGAACCACTGGGAGCCTCCAATATTTCATGTAATACCCTCTCCTCTGGTTGTCTGCGTTTTGTTGGGGCCGTCTGCCATCTTCTTGCAACCTTTGTGGGTTTTCTGATGACAAAGTGTAAGGGGAGTTGGCTGGGGAGCAGATTAAATGTCTGCGCTAGATGCCTAGGTGCCAAGTTGGAGACCACTTGTTGCAGAATAAGACCGTGCCAACTCCTGGAATAGTCTACTTAGTCCATCTTGGAAGTGTCGCCATTATTAGCCTGTTTAGAATATTGAGAGGTGACCTCATTGAAGCATACGAGATTCCGAAGGGGCTTGAAAGGGTAGACACTGAGACATTGTTTCCCTTAGCTGGGGAATCTGGACAGGGCCTCAGGATAAGGGGGTGATCATTTAGGACTGAGATGAGGAGAAGTTTCTTTACTCGAGTTGCGAACCTTTGGAATTCGCTACCCCAAAGGGTTGTGGATCCTCCGTTGTTGAGCATGTTTAAGGCTGAGCTGGACACAGTTTTGGTGTCTGGAGAATATGAGGAACAGGCAGGAAGGTGGAGTTGAGGCAGAAGATCAGCCACGTTTTTCTATTGTAATGGATCAAACACAGAAGTTGTTTTGAACCCTGTGGTCAGGTTGCAAAAGACTTATTTCATTTAACTCTGTGCTACGTTGCAACAAGCAGCTCTTTATAAAGAATTGCCGAAGCTACACGATGGGGCTTCTCAAACTTTTTCCCATTATGACCCATTTTGAGGCTTGAAAATTCCCCCCCCCCACAGTGTGCAGCAGGTGGGGTAGAGAGCTGTGAGGGTGGCGGGGGGCTGGTGTGGGGGATGACAGAGCTGTGAGAATGTAGGGGGAGAGGAGGGTGTGGTTGTGGTGCTGTGACTGTGGGGTGCTGGCTTTTTACATAAAAACCACGTGCCTTTTGACTGGTGTTTTTGGAACAGTAAAAAGTTAAGCCATGCAGACCATTAAAAAAAAAGGCGAGGGTCTAAAGGGGCCTTGCACCTGTTAACACTCGGTCGGAGCTCCACCAGAGCCATGGCTGTCTCGGAGCTCGTGACCCCAATATTTTGTGTCTCAACCCCACGGATTGGGAAGTCTGGCTATACGAACACACGAGTCATTCATTATATGGCAAGTCTATCGTTTTTAAAGGGTGGAATCATTATTTTGCGCCCTCAAGATGGTTAAAATATATTAGTGCTTTAAATGTTTTGCCTTGTGCAGCTGAAGATTAAACAGGAGCAAAGGTCCAACTGCAGCGTTGACAGTTGTTAATCTTTGTTTTGCAAAAGGCAATCTTAAGTGATGGAGCCCTGTGAGGATAATTGTGATTTCTTTTAAAAAAACATCAAAATACTTTTAGATTTTCTCCATCAGTGAAGGAGTGCTCAACATACCCCAACTGTTTATTCCTGTTCAAACAAGCCATAGAATATTAGGACTGTAAAAGAGCAATACTGGTGGATGCTGGAACTCTGAAACGAAGACAGAAACCGCGGGAAATACTCAGCAGGTCAGGCAACCGAGAAACTTCTGAGCTGCCGAGATTATTTTTTACCTGGACACATCCAATTAGGAAACTCTGCGTGAGACCTTCTCAAGTTGCATTTGAATAAAATTTCAAAAGTGAGAGATATTTGAAACTTGCAGCAGCGTGCCACCACCTCCAGTGAGCAGGTTTTGCAATCTGTAGAGTATGTGCAATAACTCAAAGCTTGTTATGTAAAGGTGATTGGCAATAGCTCGAGAGGTATCGCGAGGAAGCATTTTATTTTCACAAAGAGTTTTTGTGATCTAGAATGAATTGCCTAGAAAGGTGGTGGAAGCAGATTCAATAGCAACTTCCTAAAAGGGGATTGGGGAAATATTTGAAGGCAGAAAAAGCTATAGGATTATGGGGAAAGAGCAAGGAAGTGGGATTAATTAGATAGCTCTGCCAAAGAACTGGCATATTCATGATGGGCTGAGTGGCGTCCTGTACTGTATCATTCTATGCTTCTATAGCTATAATAGTGTTCAGCAAGACTGGTAAATGGGAGGAGTTCGGTGTTGTTAAGGCTCTGCTAAAGGCGGAGTGCCCTGTAGGACATCATGTAAGGACCATGGAGGGTTGAGCTACTGGGTTCTGCCTGTAGTCTCCACTGGGCTCCTGTTCTAGACTGCACAGAGTGAAGCAGAAGCTGGTTGGGGGACTCGGTGATGGTAATGTCATTGAATGTCAAAGGGAGATGATTAGATCCTGTCTTGTTTGAGACGCCTGGCATTTATGTGGCACAAAGTGGAGAAAAGACAGTCCGATTTTGGGGAGTCTTTGTGGAGTTCCTCTCCTTGCCAAAGCAGCAATAGCCTTCACTGGCTGCTCCATTGTGTAACATGCAGTGTCAGGGGCTATCAGTTGTACTGTTTTAAGTTCCTCTTCCTGTTATTTAACAAGTATTTCTCTCTCACACTGCTGGTACCAGCTGAATTTGGTGGCTCTGACTCAGAATTGACCCACTTCTGAGGCAATAGCAAAAAGAGAGCAGCTTTTTCCAAACCTTCAGGTCAACAATATTCAAACAGAGTAAGTGAGCGAGTGAGGAATGTAAATGGGATTCAGCTGCCTGGGCTGGATGGTCAGCATAGACTGTGCTGGGGTTGGCTCCTTGTAAGGGCTGTCCAATGATCCCTCTACGCTGCTCTTTCCCAACTGGAGTTTGGCCATTGATCTGCCATGATCTTATTGAATGGCAGAACAGGCCTGAGGGGCTAAATGGCTGACTCCTGTTACCAAGTTCTATGGCTGTACACGCACAGATATAATGCAGTTGAGAAAGCTTTGGGAGACCATGGTTAGCAATTATGTATCAGTAGAAAAACTTAACTAATTCCCCAATCCCACCTCTGTCTGCCCCAGTTTCCCCCTCGGTCAGGAACCGACCCACACATATTGCCACCTTTTCCTGAATAACTTCAGACATCTTGAATTAAGAAATACTTGCTGGCATCTAATCTCAGTACCTCAAAGCAAGCTCTGTGGTTTCACTGTCACTGTTGATGAGTGCCGGAGTCCTGTATTTAAGTATACCAATCTTTGGAGATGGCAGGAAATGCTGAGAATACTGGTTAGAAAGCTTTCAGATTCTTGGCTTTATTAATAGAGGAATGGAGTATAAAAGTAACGGAGTTATGCTCAGCATTTTGTAAATCGACTGCTGAGGCCTCGGCAGCAGTATCGTGTCCAACCCTGGGCACTTTAGGAAGGATGTCTGGGTCTTAGAGAGGCTGAAGAGATTTGTGAGAAGGGTACCAGGGATGAGGGACTTCAGTTATTTGGAGAGACTGACTGGAGAAGCTGGGATTCTTCTCCTTGGAGCAGACAAGTTTAAGAGGAAACTTGAGCTAAGAGGTGTACAAAAACCAGGAACCGTGTGACAATGATGGAGAAGCTGTCCCCAGTGACTGAGGATACAGATTTAAGGTGATTATCAAAAGGAAGCAGGGATGACGTGAGGATTTTAAAAAATATATGCGATGTGTTGTGATCTGGAACGTGCTACCCGGGTGGATAGTGAAAGCAGATCCAATAATAACCTGCAAAGGAAATTGACACTTTTTCAAATATTTTTTCAAATCCCTCCATAGCCTCACCACTCCCTGTCTCTGTAGCCTCATCTGGTCTCACGAATCTCTGAGATCACTTTGCTGCTTCAATTCTGGCCTCTTGTGCATCCGTGATTTTAATTGCTCCACCACTGGTTGCAGTGCCTCCAGTTGCCTGGGCTCTAAGCTCTGGAATTCCCTCCTTAAACTCCCTGCCCTGCTCCCTCAATCTTCTCTTGTTCCTTCTAACTTAGCAGTGTGACCAAGCTTTGGACCCCTGTTCTAATCTTATGTGCCTTGGTTCTTGTCTGATAATGCTCCTGGGAAGCACCTTGGGATGTTTTGCTATATTAAAGTCGCTATATGAATGCAAGTTATTTGTCTATATTGGACAAATTCGAAGATTTTTTTTTTCCTTTACTGTCGCTGGGTCAAAATCCTAGCACTCCCCAACATTACTGTGGGTGTATCTATACCACATGGACTGCAGCGGTTCAAGAAGGCAGCTCACCACCACCTTCTCAAGGGCAGTTAGGGATGGCCAATGAAAGCTGGCCTTGCCACCGATGCCCACATCCAGTGAATAAGTAATTAAAAAAAAAAGTTGGTGTTTTATAACCATAGGGCTTTAGGGGAGCATTGGTTGGGGTTTAACGGTTTGAGGTGAACTGTTTCTTCACAGAGGAAATAGAGTTTGACTTTGGCTTGGAGGGTTGTTTAATATTTCTCCTCCAAACCCTAGTGCCTATTGCAACTGGAGATTGATTATTTTTTCAGGGAAGTAATGAAAAGGCCCTGAGTCCTCTTGCATTAGTACTTTCTTTGCTTGTTGATTTTCTTTTTGAAGAGGATTTAATTAGCTTGTTGCTTATTTGTGCATCAATTGTGGACATAACAGGCAGTTCAAATCAATGCCAAAATTGGTTTTATTTTTAGTCATTCTTGTGATTTTTTTATTCATCCACGAGATGTGAGTTTCGCTGACTGGGCCAGCATTAATTGCAGATCCCTAATTATCCTATACACAAAAAGCAGGACAAATCCAACCCGACCAATTACCGCCCCATCGGTCTACTCTCAATCATCAGTAAAGTAATGGAAGGGGTCATCAACAGTGCTATCGAGTGGCACTTGCTTAGCAATAACCTGCTCACTGATGCTCAGTTTGGGTTCCGCCAAGGCCACTCAGCTCCTGACCTCATTACAGCCTTGGTTCAAACATGGACAAAAGAGCTGAACTCCCGAGGTGAGGTGAGAGTGACTGCCCTTGACATCAAGGCAGCATTTGACCGAGTGTGACACCAAGGAGCCCCAGCAAAACTGGAGTCAATGGGAATCAGGGGGAAAACTCTCCACTGGTTGGAGTCATACCCAGCACAAAGGAAGATGGTTGTTGGAGGTCAGTCATCTCAGCTCCAGGACATCACTGCAGGACTTCCTCAGGGCAGTGTCTTCGGCCCAACCATCTGTGAGAGTCACTGTTAAAGCCCACATTTATTGACCATCCCTAATTGCCTTTGAGAAGGTGGCGGTGAGCTGCCTTCTTGAACCACTGCAGTCCATGTGGTGTAGATACACCCACAGTGCTGTTAGGGAGCGTGTTCCAGGATTTTGACCCAGTGACAGTGAAGGAACGGCGATATAGTTCCAAGTCAGGATGGTGATTGGCTTGGAGGGGGGATCTTGATGGTGTTCCCATGTAACTGCTGACCTTGTCCTGCTCGGTGGTAGAGGTTGGGAGTTTGGACGGTGCTGTTAAAAGTTCCGTGGTGAGTTGCTGCATTGCATCTGGTAGATGGTACACACTGCTGGCATTGTGTGTTGGTGGTGGAGGGAGCGAGTGTCTAAGGTGGTGGATGGGGTGCCGATCTAACGGGCTGCTTTGCCTTGGATGGTGTCGAGCTTCCTGAATCCCATTGGAGTGTTGAGTTTAAGGAAAGATGTTTGAAGCTAATTAGGAGGTGTGGCAGCATTTGTTTTGCACTAAGAAGATTTCGCACCTATTCCTAGGTCTGTATTTTTGGACTAAACAGCAATGAGTTGTTGAAAATTTTCTATAAATATGTGTTTTGGAAAAGCACTTTGCATTAATTGACTCAAAACTATTTATTCAACCTCCTATGTAGCAAATGGATCGGCTGTCACCCAAAGCAAGGGAGGGGTGAAACTGGTGCCAGTTTCTAAGCAAGCTGCATTTCTTCTGTGGATCTATTCGAGTGGCAGACATCCACAAAAACTGTGTGCGTGATTTTCTGAGGTGTGGAGGCTGTTTCGCATTAGGCCAACAGTGCTTGCCATAAATAATTTAAGTCACTGGAAGGAGTTCCAGCCAGCTTGGCAGGCTTCGCTTTCTGGGACTGGGTGCAGTAAAGTTCACGGAGAGTTGCAGCGTCCCCGTAAGGGGTTAGCTCTTGACAGCTGTCACATCTCCCATCAATGGATGTCACTCAATGTTGTGGATATGTGACAATATCTATAACAGTTGCTATAATCGCTTCAAGTTTATCGGGTAGCAGTCAGCTGATTATCATATTCTTTGTAATAGTACAGTCTGCTCCTGATCGTTTAAAATGTGTTTTTAATACTAAAATAATTAAATACTGAATAATTTGAATTAAACAATGCAAATAACAAAGCACGAAATTAGTGCAAACATTTGAATTATCAGACTATGTCAATCTTTCAGTTAAGAATAGACTGTGTCGATAAGTTGAATTCTCCAGCTGGGATAGTGTTTAAATCTTTGACTGCAGCTTTGTGTAGGTATTGAGGTTCAAGAATTTTTTAAAAAAAACTAATCTTACAGACTCATAAATTGGAATTGTCTTTTTTTCATACTCTCTTTAACTATTGTAGATGAAATTTTGGACATGATTTAGTTGAGAGATTTCCATTCCACTTAGAAAATTGGCCGCCAAACATCTATTGGTTACAGAATTTTACAACGGAGTGGTAGGATGACTGACCCATCGCTCTTGTTCTATCTCTCTGAAAGAGCATGTAACTTTATGTACTTTCCTGCATGTGCTTATAAAAATAATTTCCTTTACAAATATATATACGCCTTTTTAAAAATTATTTATACGCCTCCTTTTTGAAAATTATTATGGATTCTCTATAACTTTCTCTGGCAGAGCATTCTGTATCTGAACCAACAATCCTCTGTGTGTTATTAAAACAAAAGCAGGCTTCTAACCACTCATCCTCCTCCTCCTTCTCCACTAGTAGACCTTATATTTATTCTCTCCCGTTACCAATTGACTGGCTCCTGGAAACGGTTCCTCCTGTCATTTTCATAATTCCGACACCACTATCAGGTCAGATCCAACTATAATTCAAAAGAGTAAATCTCTCTTTGCTCTTTCCAAATGTTGAGCCTTAAGTGTGGAGTAAGCACCCTGGAGTATCTTACTGGAATTTTACGCCAGCTGGATTTTATGGTCCTGCCAAAGTCAGTGGAGTTTTGAATGGCTCACTGCATTTTATGGCCACCCGCGCCCCTGTCTAAATTCTGCCCTCTGTTTCTCTCCGAACTGCTCAGCATTTGTATCTTCGTTTCCAGGTATGTGGTGCTTAATAGCCGGGAGTTTCTAATGTCTGATAGCCAGACACTCCTAAGATAGTTCCAGCAGTACAGTGCTCATGTTACTGGGCTAATAATCCAGAAGCCTGGACTAACGACCTGGGTGACACTAGTTCAGATCCCATCACGGCAAGTTAAATTCAGTGGATTAAATTTGGAATTAAAAAGCTAGTGTCCGTAATGGTGACTGTGAAACTACCAAATTGTTGTAAAAGCTCACCTGGTTCACTAATGTCCTTTAGTTGGGGGCGGGGGGGGCAAAATCTGCCATCCTTACCCAGTCTGGCTTACATGTGACTCCAGCCCTCTAACTCATAATTGTCCTCTTGACGTGGCCCTAGCAGGAAGGCTGCCCTTTGCCTCCTCAAAGGCAATTAGAGACGGGCAATAAATGCTGGTCTCGACACTGATGCCAAAAGAAAACTTTTTATTGTTTGACTGGTTCACTGTTGGGGACTTGCTGCTACGCACATGGCTGATCACAGACCTGCTCTACATTCCAGCTGCAGAGAGTGCCATCACACCTGGATATGTCTCACTGGTGCAAGTGACTGCGATGATTGATTTTATGTCCATAATTTGTTTTAAGTAACTATCCTCCACTCACTGCTGTCTTTCAGATGAGATGTCAAATCAAGAAACAGGGCAGCTGATTTGCATTGAACAAGGTGATGTAAACAGCGATGAAATGAGTGTCCAGATCATCTGTCAGGTGTTAGTTGTAGGATAAATGTTGGGCAGGACACTGATGGGGGGAAGGGGTGGGGGGAAGAACTCCCTCCTGTACACATAGTACCAGGGAATCTTTTGCGTCCACCTGAGAGGGCAGACTGAGCCTTGGTTTATTGTCCCACCTGAAAGACAGCACCTCCGACAGCGCAACACTCCCTCAGCCCTGCACTGGGGATGTCAGCCTGGATTATGTGCTCAAGTGGGACTTGAACCCATGACCTCCTGACTCAGGCAAGAGAGAGGCTGGGAGTATGGATGAGGTGGCTACAGGGTTTTAGTGCAGCAAGTAGTTTGCTATTGGACCATTTGTAACCATAGGGTAGAAGTCTCCCCCCTGTCGGTGGGTGGGGGGGGAGTTGGTTGTGCGCGGGCAGGCGCTGCCATTTTACGTGGGTGGGCGAGGGGTGTGGGGTTCCCTGAGTCATGTCCAACGTCACCCCGCGTCATTTTACACCTCGGTGAGCGGGCCCCGCCTCCGCTCGCCAAGCCGAAGATTCAGCCCATAGTCAACCGGCCAAGAATGTGCAGTTATGCAGTGCAATGGTTGTAAACCAACTGTGATATAAATGGGGCATTGTGCATGTTACCCATAGCGGTCGATTTGTCTAGGGAAGAGTGTGGAGATAGCCTGGATCATGTTGAGATCAAAAAGAGGAGGTGTTAGGCGTCTTGAAGAGTATTAAGGTGGATAAGTCCCCAGGGCCAGATGGGATCTACCCCAGAGTACTGAGGGAGGCAAGGGAGGAGATTGCTGGGGCCTTGACAGAAATCTTTGTATCCTCACTGGCTACAGGTGAGGTCCCAGAGGACTGGAGACTAGTCAATGTTGTTCCATTGTTTAAGAAGGGTAGCAGGGATAATCCAGGAAATTACAGGCCGGTGAGCCTTACGTCAGTGGTAGGGAAATTATTGGAGAAGATTCTTCTTAACAGGATTTACTACCATTTGGAAGCAAATGGGCATATTAGTGAGAGGCAGCATGGTTTTGTGAAGGGGAGGTCGTGTCTCACTAACTTGATCGAGTTTTTCGAGGAAGTGACAAAGATGATCGACGATGGAAGGGCAGTGGATGTTATCTACATGGATTTCAGTAAGGCCTTTGACAAGGTCCCTTATGGCAGACTGGTACAGAAGGTAAAGTCGCACGGGATCAGAGGTGAGCTGGCAAGATGGATACAGAATTGGCTTGGTCATAGAAGACAGAGGGTAGCAGTGGAAGGGTGCTTTTCTGAATGGAGAGCTGTGACTAGTGGAGTTCCGCAGGGATCAGTGCTGGGACCTTTGCTGTTTGTAGTATACATAAATGATTTGGAGGAAAATGTAACTGGGCTAATTAGTAAATTTGCAGAAGATACTAAGGTTGGAGGAGTTGCAGATAGTGAAGAGGATTGTCAAAGGATACAACGGGATATAGATTGGTTGGAGACTTGGGTGGAGAAATGGCAGATGGAGTTTAATCCGGACAAATGCGAGGTAATGCATTTTGGAAGGTCTAATACAGGCAGGAATTATACAGTAAATGGCAGAACCCTTAAGTGCATTGACGGGCAGAGGGATCTGGGTGTACAGGCCCACATGTCACTGAAAGTGGCAACGCAGGTGGATAAGGTAGTCAGGAAGGCATATGGCATGCTTGCCTTCATTGGCAGGGGTATTGAGTATAAAAGCTGGGAAGTCATGCTGCAGCTGTATAGAACCTTGGTTAGGCCACACTTGGAATATTGCGTGCAATTCTGGTCACCACATTACCAGAAGGATAAGGAGGTGTTGGAGAGGGTGCAGAGGAGGTTTACCAGGATGATGCCTGGTCTGGAAGTTATTAGCTATGAGGAGAGGTTGGAGAAACTCGGATTGTTCTCACTAGAGCGACAGAGATTGAGGGGCGACTTGATAGAAGTTTACAAAATTATGAGTGGCATGGACAGAGTAGATAGTCAGAAGTTTTTTCCCAGGGTGGAAGAGTCAATTACTAGGGGACATAGATTTAAGGTGAGAGGAGAAAACTATAGAGGAGATGTGCGGGGCAAGTTTTTTACGCAGAGGGTAGTGAGTGCCTGGAATTCGCGGCCAGAGGATGTGGTGGAAGCAGGTACGATAGTGGTGTTTAAGAGGCAGCTTGACAAATACATGAATAGGATGGGAATAGAGGGATACGGACCCCGGAAGTGCAAAATGTTTTAGTTGGCGGGCAACATGATCGGCGCAGGCTTGGAGGGCTGAAGGGCCTGTTCCTGTGCTGTACTTTTCTTTGTTCTTTGTACTGCCGTGGGTCTGCATCGGCAGTTTTCAACCAGAGTTCCCTAACATCCTCGAGCAGATGATACAAAGATAGGTGGAGGGACAGGTAGTATTGAGGAGGCGGGGAGGCTGCAGAAGGATTTGGACAGGTTAGGAGAATGGGTAAAGAAGTGGCAGATGGAATACAACGTGGGGAAGTGTGAGGTCATGCACTTTGGTAGGAAGAATAGAGGCATAGACTATTTTCTAAATGGGGAGAGAATTCAGAAATCTGGAGTGCAAAGGGACTTGGGAGTCCTAGTCCAGGATTCTCTTAAGGTTAACTTGCAGGTTGAGTCGGTAGTTAGGAAGGCAAATGCAATGTTGGCATTTATTTCGAGAGGACTAGAATATAAAAGCAGGGATGTGCTGCTGAGGCTTTATAAGGCTCTGGTCAGACCACATTTAGAATATTGTGAGCAATTTTGGGCCCCTTATCTCAGGAAGGATGTTCTGGCCCTGTAGAGGGTCCAAAGGAGGTTCACGAGAACGATCCCAGGAATGAAAGGCTTAACATATGAGGAACGTTTGAGGACTCTGGGTCTATACTTGATGGGGTTTAGAAGGATGAGGGGGGATCTGATTGAAACTTACAGAATCCTAAAGGCCTGGATAGAGTGGACGTGGGGAAGATGTTTCCATTAGTAGGAGAGACTAGGACCCGAGGGCACAGCCTCAGAGTAAAGGAAGACCTTTTAGAACAGCGATGAGGAGAAACTTCTTTAGCCAGAGAGTGGAGAATCTATGGAATTCATTGCCACAGAAGGCTGTGGAGGCCAGGTCATTGAGTGTATTTAAGACCGAGATAGATAGGTTCTTGATTGGTAAGGGGATCAAAGGTTCCGGGGAGAAGGCGGGAGAATGGGGTTGAGAAACTTATCAGCCATGATTGAATGGCGGAGCAGACTCGATGGGCCGAAGGGCCTAATTTCTGCTCCTATGTCTTATGGTCTTATCCCCAAAGGGATTGGCGCAATTTTCAGGTCTTTGAAAATTGTACCAAATTTTTCAACCTACGTTGTTCTGACATTTTACAAAAAATAATCATTAAAAAATGTTTGCATTTTCATTCGTTCTTTCAATAATGTTTTACTTTGGTTTCATTTTTGTTTTTTAACACATATATTTTTGTATTATAATATATACAATGGGAGGGGAGAAGGGGGAGAGGTTTGGGGCTCCACAGAGTTTCGCAATATATTGTCGAATTCCTTAACCAAAAAGAACTTGACACCGACTGATCTAAAAAGTGGGAGAATTCATTTAAGGAAAATAAAATTCATGCCCAGTGTATTCCCTGTACCTGTGAGCACTTGCTGAATGGGAGAGACTAGTTTGAGCAGTGATTAGCCTACTATGGATGAGGCTATTTTTAGAACAGCTAAGGATAAACTGGATACTTTGCTTGCATGTGTTTGAATATCTATTCTGAACTCCTCATTAATGCCTCCTTTGTTTTATCAAGCATTGTGTTTTATTCAGTAATGTGTGTGCGTGACTGTGTGTCTAATCTTCAAAAAAACATTGACTCAGATAGGATGTGGGTTTTGCTCATTAGCAGGTAATGTGTTTTAACTTCTGTTTTAAGATCGGTGCCTCGTACTGTCTGCTGCTCTCCCCTGAAGTTGGCTGCCTTTGATTGCTCTGCAGTCACTCCATCACACAGACCGCTGTGCCAGCTGTGGAACAGTGGTTTAACACTCTTGTCTCTTAAGGCAGAAGGTTGTGGGTTCGAGGCCCATTCTTGTTTGCACTCTCGGCTCCCAATCCAAGCCATTCCTGAGGGGGTGCAGCACTGCTGGAGGTGCTGACTTTCGGATGAGACGTTAAACCCAGGCTCCGCCTGCCCTCTCAGATGGATGTAAAAGATCCCGTGGCACTATTTTGAAGATGAGCAGGGGAGTTATCCCCAGTGCCCTGGGAAGTGTTTGTCCCTCAACCAACATTACGAAAAAGAAAATTGATGTGGACATTATCACATTGCTTCTTGTGGGAGCTTGCTGTGCACAAGCTGGCTGCTGTGTTTCCCACGTTACATCAGTATCTATGCTTCCAAAGCAATTCATTGGCTGCATAGGACTTTGGGACGTTCTAAGGTCATGAAAGGCACTATATAAATGCATTTTTTTTTTGCTGATGTGGTAAATCAGTGTTTAGCAGTCGGGAAAAATGCTTCTGAGTTGGTGCTTGGCTGTACGAGGTTGGGGTGAGTGGGGACAGCAAAGTTAAATGTTTGAATTATCGAGCAGGTTGTAGTCTAATAATGAGCAGTTTTATTCGCACTAAGAGTAACTGTTCAGACAGACCAAGGTGTATTACACAGATGTTCCTTTCCTCCAGATTTTTCAGCATAGCAGTCTTCTGCCTTGTAAGATGATGGCTTGTGCTGTGGTGATCAGCTGTGTGTTAAACATCGCCTGGTGTGGTTCAGGAACCCTGCTCTGGCATGGTGGTCTCTGATGCATTGACTGCCGAGGAACACAGTGGGCTGAGAAAGCGCAGGCTCTGCTGCCTCTGTTTTCCGTGAGCCCCCTTCTGGGCCAGCTGAACTTTCGCTTCTGCTCCCCTCTTCCAATGACCCTTCCAAACAGTCGGGCTTCAGAGGTCATGGCCGTCTGCGACTGTCTCCCAGTTGTCAGTGTCTGCCGTCTTCATGCTAGATTTACCTGCTGATGAATAAATCAACCATGATCTAATGGTATGTCAGAACAGGCTGGAGGAGCTGAATGGCCTCCCCCTCTTCCTGTGTTTCATTGTAAGAAATGGATCCAGCCTATAAAATACAGCGAGGAAGTATTGACCTCTTGAATAGTACTTTTAAAACCTGTGGCACATCGCCACTAGTCCAGGGTTTCACCTGCTTGATGGTGCATTGAGGAGGGAGATGGTCAGCAAGTTACTCAGCTGATCCAGACCCAATGGAAATTAAAAAGTTAATTTTCCACTGGACCATGTCACCATGTCTTTCCATGTTGGATTTGCAGATGTTGACGGTGTCTCGCCTGTTTGCCAACACCTTGTTTTTGTGACTTGGCTGCCATCTGTCTCTCCTGACCAGGAGTGAGCTCCATGCTTGCGCTCATGCACAGAACCTCCCTGCTGGCTGGTCGATTTTACATTCCAGGCCATAGCCTCCCTGCTGTGTCCAGTAAATAAGGTAGAAAATGCAAGCTTCACTCAGGGCTGCTTGCTGCAGGCATCACTCTCGCTGGCTTTTACACGAGCCCGAATGATTTTGCTTGATTTTAACGACAGCAAGGAAATTCCAAGCCATCTAAAGACAGGTTTGTGACGGTGGAAGAGGTGTATTTTATCATTCATTCACGGGATGTGAACGTCGCTGGCTGGGCCAGCATTTATTGCCTATCCCTAATTGCCCTTGAGAAGGTGGTGGTGAGCTGCCTTCTTGAACCGTTGCAGTCCATGTGGTGTAGGTACACCCACAGTGCTGTTAGGGATGGAGTCCCAGGATTTTGACCCAGCGACAGTGAAGGAACGAGTCCCAAGTCAGGATGGTGAGTGGCTTGGAGGGGAACTTCTAGGCGGTGGTGTTCCCGTCTATCTGCTGCCCTTGTCCTTCTAGATGGCAGAGGTCGCGGGTTTGGAAGATGCATCTTGTAGATGGTGCACACTACTGCCGCTGTGCGTCAGTGGTGGAGGGGGTGAATGTTTGTTGATGTGGTGCCAATCAAGTGGGGCTGCTTTGCCCCGGATGGTGTCAAGCTTCTTGAATTTTATTGGAGCTGCACTCATCCAGGCAAGTGGGGAGTATTCCATCACAGTCCTGACTTGCACCTGGTAGATGGCGGACAGGCTTTGGGGAGTCAGGAAGTGAGTTACTCGCCACAGGATTCCTAGCCTCCGACCTGCTCCTGTAACCACCGTATTTATATGGTTAGTCCAGTTCAGTTTCTGGTCAATGGTAACCCCCAGGATGTTGATAGTGGGGGATTCAACGATGGTAATGCCATTGAATGTCATGGGTAGATGGTTGGATTCTCTCTTGTTGGAGATGATCATTGCCTGACACTCCTGTGGCGCGAATGTTTACTTTCTTTTTCTGCTGTGGTTGTATGTGACCTGTCGCAGCCACGCTAACCTGCACAAAGCTAATATTCATGTCATTTTGGGATCGGTTGCTGATTAATTTGGATTGGAGAGGGTGAGGGGAGAGCTGAGCCCAAAATGGCCCCTGCTTGTTGAGAAAGTGCCAGCCTGAAATCTCATCGGAACGGCTCTCGCTGCTCCTTCCAATTGTGGAGGGACTGAGGTGACCTATGTTACAGAATTACCTACAGAGAAGTCCAAACTGAAGTTCTCTTTGGTGGTATTGGTCCACCCAGTGCCTTTGTCATGTATCTCCCTACTCCAGCCCTTGCTCCAGTATCCAGTCAAGATACAAGTCCTCAGTCACAGACTAATCCTCCCAGCCTGATAAGAAACTAGGAGAATGCTGTCTGCGGAGTTCGGTTCAGATGACTGTCCAATAATCCTTCCAAGTGTTATTCATTGGTGCTGGCAATTGTTTACTTCATTTTCAAAAGAGAAAATGCAATCTATTTGTTCTGGCCTTTTCCAAAAGGAGCAGAATTCCATCCACTTGAAATGAATTTCCAAGCTTTGCCTGGAGCTGGCTGTTATGACCCAATAGTCGGTAAAACTGAGTTGTTCAAAAAAATCCCAGAGGGAAAATTTAAACCACTGTCATAACCTATTTTTTTTTAAGTGGTATGTTTGAGTTGCAACTCTAAATTCAGGAATCAGACTTCCAGTTCTTGAGAGGTTTTATATTTAAATAAATGAAACATTTTATTAATTTACACAAATTAAATATAAACACATGGCTACAAATTACTGCTATCATAACTTTTAACAAATTCCCAAACTAATCTCCATTAAGGCAACAGCGACCCATAGACTTAACCAGAGACCAGGCAAAGCATTTTCACCTTACGAGTTCATAATGAGGTTCCTTTCACTTTGGTTCCTTTGCAGACCCAGTGGTCGGCTGACAGGCTTTGATCTTACATTGACTCTGCTCTACACACACGAAAATTATACCCTGCACAGCTCATTGAATGTAAATTCTCATTGTGTCACCAGCCTCTTTGAACTCCACCTCTTCTAACAATAAAACCCCTTGCATAGTACCAATTTTATTAGTAATATGAACATATTGCTTGGTCTCTGCTAGCTAGGTGCCAGATTTCACCCCACTTCTTGAAAGCTCCATTCAGAAAATGGAAATGCGCTCTACCTCTCTTACACCTCAAAGCACCCAGACCAGCTGGCTTTAATCCAATTAAGACACACCCACAGACTGAAGCTCTATTTTGAAAGCAAAATATTTTCCAATAATATTATATTATAATATGATTATATTAGTTTATATGGATTTCAGCAAAGCCTTTGACAAGGTCCCACATGGGAGACTTATAAAGAAGGCTAAAGGCACATGGGATATAGGGTAATTTGATAAGGTGGATTCAAAATTGGCTTAGTTGTAGGAGGCAGAGGGTGATGACAGAAGGATGCTTTAGTGACTGGAAGCCAGTGTCCAGTGGTGTATCACAGGGATCTGTGCTGGGTCCCCTATTATTTGTCATTTATATAAACGACATAGATGACTATGTGGGGGGTAGGATTAGTAAGTTTACGGATGACACAAAGATTGGCCGGGTGGTTAACAGTGAGGTTGAGTGTCTTGGGCTATAGGAAGATATAGACGGGATGGTCAAATGGGCAGATAAGTGGCAGATGGAATTTAATCCTGAAAAGTGTGAGGTGATACACTTTGGAAGGGGTAATTTGACAAGGAAGTATTCAATGAACGGCATGGTACTAGGAAGTTCTGAGGAACAAAGGGACCTTGGCGTGTGTGTCCATAGATCTTTGAAGGCAGAGGGGCATGTTAGTGGGGTGGTGAAAAAGGCATATGGGACACTTGCCTTTATCAATCGAGGCATAGATTACAAAAGTAGGGAGGTCATGTTGGATGTGTATAGCACCTTGGTGAGGCCACAGCTGGAGTACTGTGTGCTGTTCTGGTCGCCACATTATAGGAAGGATGTGATTGCACTGGAGGGGGTGCAGAGGAGATTCACTAGGATGTTGCCTGGGCTGAAACATTTAAGTTATGAAGAGAGGTTGGATAGACTTGGGTTGTTTTCGTTGGAGCAGAGAAGACTGAGGGGCGACCTGAGCGAGGTGTACAAGATTATGAGGGACATGGACAGGGTGGATAGGGAGCAACTGTTCCCCTTAGTTGAAGGGTCAGTCACAAGGTGAGGGGCAGGAGGTTTAGGGGGATGTGAGGAAAAACTTTTTTACCCAGAGGGTGGTGACGGTCTGGAATGCACTGCCTGGGAGGGTGATGGAGGTGGGTTGCCTCACATCCTTTAAAAAGTACCTGGATGAGCACTTGGCATGTCATAACATTCAAGGCTATGGGCCAAGTGCTGGTAAATGGGATTAGGTAGGTAGGTCAGGTGTTTCTCACGTGTCAGTGCAGACTCGATGGGCCGAAGGGCCTCTTCTGCACTGTGATTCTGTGATTCTATGATTCTGTGTGATTCTATATACATTAATAGCTTCATGACACTGGCATAGATGTTGAGGCTGCCATTCTGTGTGAAAGCCAGAGCAGTGCAAGCATCGAAACACAAAAGCTTATGGCTTTATTGTTGAGTTTTTAGTCTTTGAGCATTTCAGCATAGGAACTGTTGCAGGAGGAGTATGTGGTCAGTGTAAAGTTGGAGAGAAAGTCAGATTTTTCTGTGGAAATCCAACTCCTAATACTTGATTATCTCCAACAGGGAATCTATTCTAATTTTTACGTAACAAAAACCTCTGCTGAAGTTATATTCAATTAAATTACAATATTCAGTTAAGTTACTAAAAATAAAATCAAACAAAATATTAGTGACTTGATATTCCGGATCTTGTCTAGTTTCAAATCTATTAGTTATTAAATTTGTTTTCTGACACTTGGAAGGATGAACTTGCAATGCTACATAGGGTGTCCTAAAGTACATCGCAACCAATTAAATATTGTTTTATAGTTTTAGTTTATTGTTATATAGACTAATTGCTACAGCTGGTTTTCACACAGTTAGGTCTCACAACCTGTGATGATACAGTTAGTTAATGTGTTTCTGGTAGTTGAGGGATAAATTCTGGCCAGGACACCAGGGAGAACTCCCCTCTTCGAGTTCGAAAAGTGCAATGGGATCTATTGAGAGGGCAGACGGGGTTTCGGATTAGCTGCAACCAATCAGCTTTGACCTAATTGAATGGCAGAACAGGCTTGACGGGCTGAATGGCCTTCTACTGTTCTGATATAACCCGGACACAAGGGAGACATTGAGGAGCTGGAGGCAATGCAGATGAAAGCCATGAGGCAGATCCTTGTGGTGTGGATTAGATTATGAAGAAAAACCTGGCATTGAAAGAAGGCATCGAGATCTTAGGGAGATATGTAAAGTACTAAACAGTCTGGTAAAGGTAAACCTGAAATATTAAATTGTTGAGCGTAGGACAAAGGAACACAATCGGAATTAATAAAACATCAAATTAGGAGTGATATCAGGGCTTTGTTCTTCACACCAAAAGTGATCATACACAGATTTGAAAAAAAAATTCCCTGGAATCAGTTGCAAAGCAGTTGGGTGCCCCATCATTTCATAAGATCATGGCTGATCTGGTTGTGGTCCCAACTTTGCCGTCTGTCCCCCACAACCCTCAAAAATCTGTCTAGCTCAGCCTTCAATATATTCAATGACCCTAGCCTCCACTGCTCTCTGGGGAAGAGAATTCCAGAGACTAACGACCCTCTAAGAGAAACAATTTCTCCTCATCCCCATTTTAAACAGTCGACCCTCCTATTCTTAAACTGTGGCCCCTGGTTCTAGTCTATCCCACAAGTGGAAACATCCTCCTGTATCTATGCTATCGAGTCCCCTCAAGATCTTATATTTTTCAATAAGATCACCTCTCATTCTTCTAAACTCCAATGGGTATAGGCCCAGCCTGTTCAACCTTTCCTCATGAGATAAGCTCCTCATCCCAGGAATGAGTCGAGTGAACCTTCTCTGAATTGCTTCTAATGCACCAATCACTGTCTCCAGTGCAGACTTCAGTACCGACTAGGATCCATTGATGGATGTATTTGGAGAAGTGAAGGTCTTTGAGGACTGAGCAGTTCCCTGGCAATGTTTCTTTGGAGTAAAACCCACTGTACCAAATGTTTTGAAATTGATTCTGATGCAGTCGTGGGGCAGCTGTTTGTAGCTGGGTGAGCTCCAGTTGGACTGTTCACTGGAAGGCAATGACCTAGAGCAGTACACTGAGCTTCCAAATAGAAGCTTTTACCAACAATCACTAACATTGGTCACTACGCGCACACTGCACCTCACCCATAGCCCACCCATCCACAGTTTAGGGGCTGGTTGGGTTGTTTGTGCAACTAGAACCTCAGCCTGGACACTTACCTGGGAGGGGATAGACCATGATCATGAAGGTGGTTCTCCCAGGATGAGGCTAGCCCATTGCACTTCGGGTGTGCTGACGCCTGCGATGTCCCCAAATGAGGGATACTCGACTGCAAAATTGTGGGGGACTGGGTTCACGCTCTCCCCCCGATTACGAGTTAACAATAGAACCTCATCCACTGTAGCAGAGGGACTTGTCAATAATGTTTGAGACCTTCAAAACATTCTGTCAACTCAATGTAATGAATGGTAACTGTTAATTAAGTCGGTGCCGATGCTGGTGGACACATGGAGTTGAGGTAGAGATCAGGCATGATCTAATGGAACGGTCTCAAAGAGCTAAAGGCTTATGTTCCTTGTCTTTATGTCTTTTCTACGTGGTTAGGGCTCTGTAATGTACAGACTCTCAGTCCTGAGGAAGAGTCATAGGCTGGTTATTTGCAAATCAGTCTTTCCTGTCTATGGTTTGCCTTGTTGACGTTTAATTTGTGCATGTAAATATGATTTCACTGTGCTCTGTAAGCTTAATGGCATGTAAACATACATGGTCATCCACCTCAATGCATTTACTGTAATAGGGCTGTTTAGGGGGGTTTATTACTGACAGTTCCACTCCCTGGACTGTGTTACACCAACATGTTGAGATTAACAAGTAATAGATCAGCATCTCCAAAGGTGAGAATTGAAGTTAATGGGTTACTTATCAGTACGTGTTACAAGTGTGTATTCCAGAACTCTGGAATCATAGTAATGATAGGCACTTAATGTTTTGTGAGTTTGACCTAAATCAAAAGTAATGCAACATTCGAAATGGGAGACTGAAGAAATCCTGAAAGAAACCAGATTTTATTCTGGCCTCTTGTGCATCCCCGATTTTAATTACTCCACCATTGTCGTACCCTCAGCCATTAAGGCTCTCAGCTCTGGGATTCCCTCCCTAAACCCCTCCTCCTCTCCTCCATCCTCTCCTCCATCCTCTCCTCCTTGAAGACAGTCCTGAAAATTGCCGCCTTTGACCAAGTTGGTCACCCGGTCCAACAACTCCCTAACGTGGCTGAGTTTCAAGTTTTGTTTGGTGCTCCTGTGAAGTGCCCTGGGCTGTTTTCGTTATGGCTATGTGAATGCAAGTTGTTGTTGTTGTTGCCCTAATTATAATCTCTCTCTCTCTCTCTTTGCAGATGGCCAAGTTACCCCTTTGGTAGAACTGTCAGCCAAGCAAGTAGCCCTTCACATTCCCTTTGAAGTAGTTGAAAAGGTTTATCCACCAGTACCTGAGCAACTGCAGCTTCGCATCGCCTTCTGGAGTTTCCCAGAAAACGAGGAAGACATCAGGTAATAATGTAGTACACTCCCTGCACAGCCAGTTCAGTGTCTTTGGATGGCGATGAATTGTGGCACGAGTTGTGACAGTTTTCCATACTTACGCTTAAACCTACTTCATTGACCAAGCTTTTGGTCGCCTGTTTTAAAATTTCCTGACGCGACTTGTTGATAAATTTTGTTAACGATTCTTGTGAAGCAACTTGAGGCTATAGAAATGCAAGTTATTGCTGTATGTAAACAGTTACAGGATCTTTTCAGGTCTTGATTGGGCCTGTGGGGAACAGGCATGTAACTGGAGGTTGAAGAGGAGTGACAGAGCAATCATTGCAGCCCGGTAGCAGCAGTAATGTGCTGCCTACATTACAGGAGTGACCTTATGTCTTTTGTTGTAGAACAATCCGTCAGCAGCTTTGCAATGTTGATCCCTGTTTAATGGGCACACCCTATTTAAAGCTGGATCACAGAGCAGGAAACAGCCTGTTATCTGTCCTCAACTGAGGAGGCATCTGAGATGCTCCAGTTGAGCTCAGTTCCTCTAGGCTGGGAGTGGAGGAAAGAGAATCAACCCGGATTTTTTATATAGAATGAACAATACAGAAACAGGCCATTCGGCCCAACTGGTCTATGCTGGCGTTTATACTCCTCCCAAGCCTTATCCACACCCTCTTCATCACACCATATCAGCATAACTTCCTGCTCCCTTCTCCCTCGTGTATGTATCTAGCTTCTGCTTAACAACACTATTCTGTTAACTGTGAGGAAGTTAGCGTTAGGCTTCAAGAGGACATAGACAGGCTTGTGGAATGGGTGGACAACTGGCAGATGAAATTTAATGCAGAGAAGTGTGAAGTGATTCATTTTGATAGGAAGGATGAAGAAAGGCAAGATAAAGTAAAGGATTCACCTTTAAAGGGGATGTAGGAGCAGAGGGAGCTGGGGGTATATGTGCACAATCATTGAAGGTGGCAGGGCAGGCTGAGAAAGCAAAAGGAATCCTGGGCTTTATAAATTGCGACATGGAGTTCAAAAGGAAGGAGCTTATGATGAACCTTTATAAAACATTGGAGTATTGTGTCCAATTCCGGGCACCACACTTTGGGAAAGATGTGGGAGCTTTAGAGACGGTGGAGAAAAGATTTACGAGAATGCTCCCAGGGTTGTGAATCTTTGGAACTCTCTGTCCTAAAGGGTTGTGGATGCTCCATCGTTGAACACATTGAAGGCTGGGATTGACAGATTTTTGGTGTCTCAGGGAATCGAGGGATATGGGGAACGTGCAGGAAAGTGGAGTTGAAGCCCAAGATCAGCCATGATCATTTGGAATGGTGGGGCAGGCTACGTTGGGCCCTATGGTGTACTCCTGCTCCTGATATGAGGAACTTCAGTTAGGTGGATAGATTGGAGAAGGTGGGCTTGTTCTCCAAAGAGAAGGCTGAGAGGAGTTTTGATAGAGGTGTCCAAAATCATGAGGGGTAGGGATAGAATAGGTAGGGAGAAACTGTTCCCGTTGGTGGCAGGGTTGAGAACTAGAGGACACTGATTTAAGGTGGATGATTAAAAACAACTTTTTTTATGGTTAGAATCTGGAATGCACTGCCTGATAGTGTGGTGGGGGCAGATTCACCCATGGCTTTCAAAGGGGAATTGGGGATAAGCTGAAGAGAGAGAATTTGCAGGTCCACAGTGAAAGAGCAAGGGAGTTGCTATTGCAGAGAGCTAGCATGGACATGATGGGCTGACTGGACTCCTGTTCTGTAACCATTCTCTGATTCTATGCTTGTAGAATCAGCTACTCTGTGCAGTAGCAAGATCTACATTCTAACCCACACATTAGGTAAAGATATTTCTCCTGAATTTCCTGTTGGATGTATTAGTGCCTACCTTCTGTTTATGGCCCCTTGTTTTGGTCAAGTTAGAAAAGCTACATTCACGCTGTCAAGGCTCTTTTATAACCTTAAAGAACTTACATTGCAAATTTCTATCCAGTGTTTTTTTCCTTTATTCTTTCATGGGATGTGGGAGTTGCTGACAAAGCCAGCATTTGTTGCCCATCCCTAATTGCCCTTGAACTGAACATTCAGAGGCAGTTAAGTGTCAACCACATTGCTGTGGGTCTGGAGTCACATGTAGGCCAGACCAGGTGAGGATGGCAGATTTCCTTCCCTAAAGGAAGGCAGTGAGCTAGCTGGGTCTTTCCGACAATTGATAGTTTTGTGGTCACCATGACTGAGACTAGATTTATCTTCCAGATTTACAATTGAGTTTAAATTCCACCAGCTGCCAAGGTGGGATTTGAACCCAGAGCAAAGGCCTGGGCCTCTGAATTACTAGTCCAGTGACAATACCATTACGCCACCATCTCCCCCTTGTTTAACTTATGTGGCTGAATCAGTATCAGCTGAGGGTGGGACTGAGCTCATCTGAGATACCTGTTGTGATTGAATGGTCTCTTTTGACAAGGTCTTTGGGGGGTGGGGGGTGTCACTGGTGCCCATGAGAACTGTGGGCAAAAGCAGAAAAACTCATGTCACCCAGGCCAGGTGTGTGTTACCTGCTTCCTGCCAACAGTTGCCATGTAACTAGAAGCTAGTGAACAGGTACCAAATAACCCAAAAGGCTAAAGTTGTCACAGGCTGAGGTAGGATTCAAGCTGCTGCTGGTCAATATGCAGCAAGTTGGGTTGGGTTGAGTTGGGCAACACGTGTGCTGGGAGCATGATGCCAGGTGCTGCAGATTTGTGGGTGATGGGCTGATATATTGAGGCTGGTTTTATATGGATGAGGGGAAAACCTTGTTGTCGGGCTGAGCAATGACTGGGGATGGTCCCAGTGCCGTTCATCGTATCGCTGCACAGCCGACATGTATGGGTGGACCCTGACTTTGTTCGCTGTCCATTTCTCCTTTACTTTGGCCCTCAGCTGTGGGATTTTGCCAGGGGGTGGGGAAGACGCCAAGTGCGCATTGCCAGGCCTTGCAGGACATTCCTTTCCACAATTCTTCCATCCCGGCTAAATTTGCCTATTTTTCTTTTTGCTTCGAACATCTTTTTCTGTGTTTGTTTTTTGGGATGTCACAGCGATTGTACGCCAGAGATTGGTTCCAATAGAATGGTTGTCTCTTGTTACTAATCGGAAACAACACGACGAAGCTGGTTCTAAGATCTGATTAGTCCCTTGGAATGTGGGAATGCATCTGATTTGTTGAACATCACGATTGAAGAGAGAATGTGCACTGGGTTCTGAAATGTATAATTTATAATTAATTTAATATATTTGAAGATGATGGCCTGAATTTTACCCTTGGCCTGGTATGAGCGATTGGCGAGCCCAGGACTGGTCAAGACAAAGGCCCCTGCGAGCGATTGGCCCGTGACTGCGCTGGTTGGCCAGTTAAGGTTGGGCAGGGCCGGACGGGGGCCTGACAGGCGCTGGGTCTAATGGCGACACGGCGGGTTGTTTAAAAGCGGCGCAGGCAGCTCCTTGAAGGCTGCCAGAGAAGGATATTTCTTGAGCGTTCTGCAGAGTGAAGCTATGACCTCAGACACGGAAGGAGACGCCGGGGGGAGGGTCTCTCCCCCCCCCCCCCCGCCCCCCCAACACCACCCCCCACACACACACTTGGCTTCCGGATGAGTGCCTCGCGGTGCTGTTGGAGGAGGTCGCCCCCAGAGATGGGAGGAGGAGGCCACAGCACCTGACAAAAAGAGCTTGGGAGGAGGTGGTAGCCCAGGTCAGCAGCCAGGATGTTGTGCGGCGCACATGGGTGCAGTGCCACAAAAGGTTCAACGACCTGCTGCGCTCAGGAAGGATGAGTACCTTGTTGGCATGGATCAGTGTGTTGAAGTGTTAAGGCCTGGTCGTGCCCCTGTGGAGCTCAGGGGTCTTAGAGTCTGAGTGCCAACTGTCAACGACACTGGAGCTGGCCGAGGGGGTGAGCCCTGGCTGCTTGGACTGAGTGTCTTGTGGCTCGAGGGCCACGACTCAGATGTGCCCTGTGAGGTGCTCCTCGGGTGGGGTTGGCCAGGCTGCAATGGTGCTGCAGGTAGAGAGTGGACACATCAATTCTCCTCTGTCCTTTCAGGAGAAGACGGCCCATAACAACATTGGAAGGTCACGGACAGGCAGAGGCCCTGTTAACCTCCTAATCCTAACCAGATTTGAGCAAGACACCCTTGAGCTGAAGAGGCGCCAAGCACCTCGGTCAACCGGCTGCAGAGAGAGGCTGGGATGTCAGACGAAGGTCAGAGTGCAGTGCACAGAGGTGAGAGGTTCGGATGGTGCAAACATTCTTGTGTAGTCTCTTCATTGATGGGAGCCTCAAAACTGGATTCCCCATTGATCATTGAAAGAAGATGGCACCATGATGCAGATCTCCATTGTCTCACCAGGGTGCCTGGCACAGTGACAGTGTGATAACTTAAATTAATGACATGTCCTTGTTCACCCTTAGATTCGCCAGCGCACACCCAATCGCAGGACCCTGAAGAGCCACCCCTGGCGCCAGAGGCCCTCCAGGCTTCAGTTACCCCTGCATCACACCTGCTCTCTGAACCAGGCACCAGCGCAGATACCAGTACCTCAGTGGGCATTAGATCTTTGGCTAGAATGTTGGTGCACAGCGGTGAGGGCACTTCACACTTGCTTGAGGCACAGGTGGAAGTAGTGTGTGCGCAGGGCACCGGCAGTCGGAGGACTGCTGGAGACTGGAATGAGGCTGAGTCAAAGGCTGATGATGGGCCTCTGGAGTCGTCCATTAAGTGGCAGGTGCTGGATGTCCAGCGGGATGTGCAGGAGGATCTGGCGGAGATCCATGATGGTCTGGGTGCCATGGTCTCTGTTATGGAGGAGTCCATGCGGAGCATGAGCACTGCGTTGACCCTCATGGCTGAGCGCACTGCCCCCTCCATTGAGAGAGTGGTGACTCTCATGGAGAGGCAGCTCCAGGAACAGGATCAGGGGTTCCTGGGGTTGCGCTCGGACCTGCAGCCCTTACACAGGCAATGACCTCAGGTGGTCAGTGTCAGTGTGGGAGATGGATGATGCACCCAGTATCCCAGTTAGGTGCCTGTCCATCAATGACGAACAAGGAGGTCTAGAGCGACCTCACGTTGGCGCACGGGCTGCTTGTTGTCTCTGCCGGCTCCTCTCAGGGCGCTCTGGATGATGGCAGCAGCTCCTCTGCCCCTCTGCCAGTGACCGTGGCATCTGATGAGGCTGCGATGACTGGGGAGATGCCAGGCGTGGCACTGGCCACTCTCTCCCAGCCGGGGCCAGCACAGGCTCCACTGGCCAGAGGACGACCGCCAAGGACATGAAGGCCAAGAGGACAGCAGAGTCAGCAGCTGTCTCCAGTGTCGGTGCCAGCGCGCTGGGGGTGGGGGACGTGGGACTGAACACTGGCAAATGTAAGTTTAAGGCACCATTGAGCACAAGAGGCACTGGGTCACGGGTGATCTCCTGTTCTGTAAGGTTTTGTTTATGTTTACTGGTGTGAAAATGAATACTTGTTATTTTTTTTGGATTGTGGAAAGTATGTCAATTTTGTTTTTGTCGTAATGGCCTAAGTAAGTTTCTCCTTTTTGATTTAATGTGGTGCAGGGTAGGCCAGTGTGTAATGCTGGGCGTGGGTGGCTCGAAACTTTAATATACAGGCACTGAGTGGACTTTGGGGGTGATGAAATGAAAGGGTCATTTCAGACACCCGGGATGGAGGGGGCAGCCCTGGCATGTGGTTGAAGCTGATCTTTGGTAGCCTAGCTGAAGGAGCGTTGGATTAAGGTGTCCCTGTCTCCCTGGGGGTTACTGAGGTCTGGCTTCAGCATTCTCCTCACCGTGCTTATCTTTGGACTCACCACTGGATTCATCATCTGTGGCCTGTGGAGCTGCATCAAGATCCTCTTCCTCCAGTGGGTCCTCCCTTGCCAGTGCCAGATTGTGGAGAGCACAGCAATGCAGCCATGATCAGTGACACCTGCTCTGGGTGGGTATTGGAGAGCTCCCCCTGAACGATCCAGGCATCAGAAGAGCATCTTCAGAAGACCTATGGTCCTCTCTATCACTGCCCTTGTGGAGGCTCCTACTGTAACGCTGCTCTGCCTCTATTCTTGGGTGGTGGAGAGGCATCATAAGTCACCTTTTCAAGGTATAACCCTAGTCACCCAGCAGTCATCCATCCAATCAGCCTGAAGCACTGAATAACCTCGGCACCTGGGAGTGTCTCAGGATGTAAGTGTCATTGGAGCTGCCAGGGTACCTTGCACAGACTTGCAGAATCTGCGTCTTGTGGTCTCGCACACTATCTGGACATTCATGGAGTTGAATCCCTTCCTGTTGACGAAGGCACTAGGCTCACCCACTGGCGCCTTGATGGCCACATGTGTACAGTCTATAGCACCCTGGACATGGGGGAACCCAGCAATCGCTGCAAAGCCTCTGGCTCGCTCAGCCTGGCTGGCCTCGTCTGCACGGTAATGAATGAAAGTCAATACCCACCTGAACAGAGCTTCTGTCACCAGCTTCACACAACTGTGGACAGCTGATTGGGAGACTCCACACAGATCCTCACTGACCCCTGGAAAGAGCCGGAGACATAGGAGTTGAGGACCACTGTGACCTTCAGAGCCACTGGCATATGCTGTCCACCCACACAGTTGGAGCTGATCTCAGGCACAATCATCTGGCAAATTGGAGGTCACTGTCTCGCTTGAGAGGTGGAGCCTCCTTCGGCATTGCACCTTGGACATATTGAGGTAGCTGCATCGCCCCCTGTAAACCCTGGCAGCAGGATAGTGGCGTCTTCTGTGGCCCCTTCCACCTTGGACTTCCTGCTGGCCCAGTGCCCCCTTGTGCCTGTGCCTCTCCTCCCACAGGACTCTCCCCTGGAAGCTGCATTGGGACACCCGGCCTCCTCTCCCTTCTGCCCCTCTCTTCCTCCTGAGAGGAGGTGCCTCCAGCAGACAGCACAATCCCCATTCCCAGGGTAAGGGAAGGCTGTCTGATACCTGGAAGGGTCCACACGGTCTGAATCCTCTGGGGGCTTGGAGACACCAAGGAGTCCTGAAGTGAAGCCTGGAAATGCTCAGACTAAAGCTCAGGACAGAGATGAAGATGTCAAGCAACCAGCAGCAAACTGTCTCTTAGACTCCTCACTACTCAGTGGCGATGCTGATGACCATCTTTAACCCGCCTTTGGATGAGGGTTTGCGAAATGTGGGCTGCCCATTTTGCCCGTGTGATGAAGGCGAAATCGCATGAGCAGCGTCAAACCTGGATCAGTCGGCTTTTTAATGGCCTCAGGTGGCCTTTTCATTGATGGCGGGCGCGGCTCTGATACTTGAGTGCGCTGGCCGACCTGAAGATTGCGGGATGACGTCAGGACGGCGTGCCCGACATCTTCTCATGCTATTTTACGCCCAATCAGGTCGAGTGCCCACAAGGCGTAAAATTCTGCCCCATGATTCTGAGATTAGTACTGTAGTCGGGCTATGGGGAATTGGCACTGTTATGGTGCTGTGTTCACGCAGATAGTCCACTCTCAGCTCAAAGCCACTTAATTCAAACCATTAGAGAGCGAAATGTGAGCTGACAGTGCTGGTCTCAATCTATCTGCCAATTCTGGTTGGCGCTTTGCCTTAGAATTTCTATTCAGTCGCTTATCTTCAGTTTAACAGGAACCTTTAGCACTCCCGATGGGGCCTGGCACAAAGTGTGTATTTAAAAACTGAAAGCCAAATGTAAAATTTACTGATAATTTAGACGAGATTTGGAGCGTGCTTTCAAACTATTGATGGAAGTGATTTTTTTTTTAAAAAGTCACAGCCATTCTCCTGACGGACCCAAGGCTTGTGGGGCACGCATGGTCTCGGGTGGCCAAGATTCGATTGTGTTTGTTTCTTACTCTGCTGCTTTCCCCTTTTTGAGTTTCGTTGGCCTGCAGCTTGGAGAAGGTTTATGCTCAACACTGCTGTACTTTGGCGGGTACATCCTGAAGCAGAAAGGCCAATAACTCCTCGTGTGCAGTTGACGTAAGCAGGCGGGTGGAAACTTGCTTAGCCTCTCTATTTAGCTCGTGGAACTCTGTACTATAGATTGAAGAGTCACAGAAGGGCTTGGAGTTTTGATGGCAGTTCCTGTTTCCAAATCATAAGAGTCATTATGGCACAGAAGGAGGCCATTCGGCCCATTGACTACTATGTATACGTTGGAGAATAATATGCGGTGATTAAATTTACTGACTGGTAATCCAGTGAAACTCAGGTGGAGTTCAGCTCCCACCATGGTTGTTTCGGAACTTGGTTTCAGATATTAAAAACCTGGTCAACCTATCGGATTGTTGCAAGAATTCAACTGGTTCACAAATACAAAAGCAAAAAACTGCAGATGTTGGAAATCTGACACACTCAGTTACTCAGAAAATTGCTTAAGGGTTTTTTTTTGTGTTTGTTCACGGGATGTGGAGGATGTCACTGGCAAGGCCAGCATTTGTTGCCCATCCCTAATTGCCCTTGAACTGAGTGGCTTGCTAGACCATTTCAGAGGGCAGTTAAGAGTCAACCACATTGCTGTGGGTCTGGAGTCACATGTAGGCCAGACCGGGTAAGGACGGCAGATTTCCTTCCCTAAAGGACATTAGTGAACCAGGTGGGTTTTTACAACAATCGATGACAGTTCCATTATGAAACTGGCATTCGATTCCAGATCTTGTTTTTCAATTGAATTTAAATTTTTAATTAATTGATTTTTAAATTTTATTAATTTTATATTGATTGAATTTAAATTCCCCCAGCCGCTGTGATGGGATCTGAACCTATTTCCCAAAAGCATTCGCCTGGGCCTCTGGATTACTAGCCCAGTGACATTACCAATACTCCATTGTCTCCTGTAGCAGCATCTGTGGAGAGAAACAGATTTAACATTTCAAGTCTGTGAGTTTTCACCAGTTCTGAGTATCTCCACCTTTTAAATGTTTTTTTTGGGTTGATGAATGTCCTTCAGCTGCTCTGGCCTACATGCAACTCCAATCCACATCAATTGGAGTGAATTCTTAACTGTCTCCTGAAGTGACCCAGCCAGTTGTATTGAAGCCCGACACAGGGTTAACTAGCGATGGCTGCCTGGAATGGTTACAGCGCAGGAGGCTGTTTGGCCCGTCTTGTCCATGCTGGCTCTCTTGCAACAGCAAATCAGCTAAGCCAGTATCGGAGCTCTACTAGGCTCTGAATGACATACTTATGTCCCTTTATGAGAATAGTTTTTTTCCCTCATTACATAGGTTGGTTGTGTAAAGACACCCAGCAGATAATTGTGCTCTTGTTGTATTTGAGTGATGAGGTCTTCTGGATGGTAATCTCACCTTTGCCATACTTAAAGAAACTCCTCTGAGAATAATCGTGATGTGGGTTTAACATTTCTTCTGTTCGGGTGGGACTTATTGAAGCACATTAATCTGCTCAGAAATCTCGGCTAGTGTTTGGTTATGTTGGCAGTGACTATTGTGTTTTCTTCTCTGTGGCATAGCCAAGCGTGCCGTTGGAGGGGGGAAATGTTGGTGTGAACCTCTGTGATAACTGTGATCACCCGAGGAGGCAGCTTCAAACCTAGTTAGCGAGTTGAACAGAGCAAGGAAGACGAAATTTGATGTCGACAGTTTGTGTAGAGTAACTGTGTGTGTAGGAAGGAGAAATAGGCAACACGTGCGTTCTATGGATATGGTACTGAAATAACCGGGGATTACGTTGCAAGAGATCCAGGAGTTTTGGTAAACTTTGCTCATCGTGTTCAACCAATAAGCAACAATAACACAAAGGCAATAAAAGATTGGACTACATAACACAAGCAAATGGGGTGAATAATATGGAGGCATTTAAGGGGTGGCTAGATAAACATTGATCCGCTCTCAAGCCAACCTGCCCAGCATTGAAACACCAATAACTCCAAAGCAGTTCCGCTAGGCAGGACGTCGTTTGTATTTTCTACTCAGACCTCAGTCACGGCAGGAGTCTCCCAGGTGGACAGCCGAAACGCTTTAGGGATGTCCTCAAAGCATCCCTGAAGAGGTCCAACATCCCCGTCGATTGTTGAGAGACCCTGGCTTGTGACTGACCAAAATGGAGAAGGCTCATTCGGGAAGGCAGTGAACACATTGAGAGACTTCATCAGGAACACGCAGGGGTGAAGTTGAGGTGTCAGAGGGAGCGCGCACACCTCGAAACAACAACCACTAGCCAGCCTTTCCATCAGCTACTGCTCCACATGTGGCAGAGTCTGCAGATCACACATTGGACTATCAGCCTTTTCAGAACCCGTCGAACGTTAGTGGAAATAAGTCCTCCTGGATGCCGGCGAGTGATTAAGAAGATTGAGATAAACGTATGGACAGTGAAGGGAATAGACAGCAGTGCCGTGTGATGACTGCTTTAATCGCAGAAAGTAGTTTATCTTCGAGGACTAAGAACATTCTGGAAGAATTTGTGTTTTAAAAGACACTGTCTCTAAAAGGGTTAATGCAAGAATTTGCATTTCTTGGAAGAGATATCCATTTATAAGAAAAGGTAATTGAGCAGTTTTAAAGAAGCTGGAAACCTCTTGACCCCAGTGGACTGTTTACAAAAGGGTCACATGGTGGCTTTTGGCTTTGAAAAAGAAACCATGCCTGGAAAACCGTGTCTAAAAGTTGGTTTTGTTTTGAGGAGAAAGATCAACTGCTTGTGAAAATGAGACAGCGGCCTTTTTGCTGTCCAGAGCCAGTACACAGCTGGAAGTGAATATAAGCTGCACCGAAGTTGCTGTACTTGCTGGAATTGAGTACCTGCAAGTGTTCCTCAAGCCTGCCCTGAAATGCAGTGCAAGAGTCATCGACTGTTTCGCAGACCAACACTGAGACACCAACTGTGCATCGTGGACGCCATTTCAAGGACTCCTTTACCCTTGAACCATTGACTTTTAACCTTTGGCAGAATTCCTCTCCCTTTATTTATTTATTTATTGATTGGGTGTGCGTGTGTGAGAGAGACTTTGGGTATTTCGAAAGAGTAATTAGTATATATTCATATTTCTTACTGTATGTTAACCAGCTTTGTCTTTCTGTTTGACAAGACTGGTTTTATAATCTAATAAGGTTATTGTTTATTGAAAGAAGCCTAGTTGAAGCCTCTTTTATTCTGGGCAACAGTAGCGAAGGTAAATGACTGATCGTTTTGGCGAGTGAATTAAACTTTGAAACTAATGGTGTGACCTGTGGAGCAGTGGGGTTGGATCAGCTGTGCATCCCTCCCATCCCGGTTACAATAGTGGATGGGTGAAGTAGACAGGAGGGGGTTCAGCTGAAGCATAAAAGATTGCGTGGACTAGTTGGGCCAAACACTCTGTTTCTGCGCTGTTTACTCTTTGTAATTTTATGTAATACAAAAGGAAGAAATCGTGATCAAGCTGTTTTAAATTGGGGGCATGACCATGAATTTTTAGCGTGAGGTGATTCAGGTCTGATGTCAGAAAGCATTTCTTCACACAAAAGGCAGTGGAAATCTGGAACCTTGCAAAGAGGTCCATTGAAAATTTAATTTGATTTTTTGCTGGGCAAAGATATTAAGGGATTATGGAATGAAGGTGGGTGAATGGAGCTTCTCATCCTTATGTAACTGAATGCCAGATAAAATTGGGATGCTTTTTTAAAAGTTTATTCTTTTGTGTGATGTGGCAAGGCCAGCATTTGTTACTCATCCCTAATTGCCCTTGAACTGAGTGGTTTGCGAGGCCGTTTCAGGGGGCAGTTAAGAGTCAGCCACATTGCTGTGGGTCTGGAGTCACATGTAGGTAAGGATGGCAGATTTCCTTCCCTAAAGGACATTAGTAAACTGGGTGGGTTTTTAACCATTACTGAGACTAGCTTTATATTCCAGAATTTTCTTTTAATGAATTGCCATGGTGGGATTTGAACCCATGTCTCCATTGCCTTAGCCCAGGCCCCTGGATTATTAGTCCAGTCCATTACCACTCCGCCACTGTTTAATCAGTCAAGAAGCATTTGGATAGGTTAAACCGGTATTTCGATTATGAGATGATGCCCATCGGTTGAAGTGTCTTTGACCCTATTCATCACTGTCCCCAGTGCAGACTTCAGTCCAGACTAGGATACATTAATGGACGGACTTGGAGAGGTGAAACTCTTTGAGGACTGAAAAGTTCCCTGGGCAGTGTTCCTTTGGTGGAGTAAAACCCACTGGTGCCAAATGTTCTGAAGTCAATTCTGATGCAGTCATGGGTACAGCTGTTTCAGGCTGGGTGAGGTCCAGTTGGACTGTTCACTGGAAAACATTGATCTAGAGCACTGGAGCTGAGCTTCACAGAGAAGTTGTTACCGACAATCACTGTAGCTTTGGGCACGCGGGTGCACACAGTGGGAGTGTTTCCCAATGGGTGAAATGCTGTGCCTTCAAATCCTCAGCCATTGTAGTCAGGCTGGAATGAGGGTGAGAAGTCACAGTTGTTCAGCCAGTTTGATATTTGTGATGGAGATTTTATGATTTTCCAACCACCACTGTTTATAGTTGAAGGAGAAGATTTAAATGGTGCTTGAGGTCTTCAAAAGGTTCTGTCAAATCAAACCTAATGAGTGATGACCTTTTTATTTCTCTGGATCACAACTTATTAAAAATTATTTCACTCTCTGTCTGACTGCAGAAAACGTGGTCCAAAAATGTCGAGTTGTGTTTGGCTCGGTTGTTAACACTGACCTGCAGGGCTAGAAGACAGAGCGTTTAAGCTCCGTTAAAGCAAAATACTGCAGATGCTGGAAATCTGAAACAGAAAACGCTGTTACAGCTCGGCTGGTCTGTGGAGAGAGAAACAGAGAGTTAACGTTTCGAGTCCACATGACTCCTCTTGCACTTGTTTCAACTTTTGTGTGGATTTTTGAGCAGGAGGTCTGGCCTGTTGGCCAACATTCTTCACTCAATTAGCAACACTTCAAAACAGAGAAACCGGTCGCTTATCCCGTGCCTCTTTGTGAGATGTTTCTGGCACAGGATAAAAATCACCTGTCTTCATTATGCTTCTTAAAAAAAAGGAACGATGATTCTCTTGTGGGATTTTGATGTGAATGCCACAGTCTCTGAGTCTGATATGCATGGTAGCCATGAGTGTCTGTGTTAGGGTGTCAGATTGCATTTACACCAACCTCGTTTTGTTTGTGATGGTCAAAGGTTTCTTTTTAAAAAAAACCAAAGTGAGCGTCCGCACCACCACCTGTGTCAATGAGTTGGGGCTGGGGCAGGACTTGTTGCAATCTGCTTTCAGTGAACAACTCCATTACTCAGCAAACAGAGTCTATTTAAACAGTATCTCAACAACGATAGCAAGCAAAACTATTGGCCAAAACTACAGCAACATCTCCTGATAAAAGCAGGCTTATTGCTCCAGCAAAATATAGCAGGTGGAGGAAGATAGTTGCTAAATATAAACTGTGTGTAAACTCTATCCCAGTCACTTCCAGCAGTCTGGTCTCCAGGTGTGATAGATGCGATAACTACTCGATCATCTCCATTCTGCCCTGGACTTTTGGTACTATATGCAGCCTTGCTTTTAAAAACCTTTGATTTCTACTATTTCCTCATTGGTTCATATTGGACTTCTTATGCAAACATAAATACAATGGGTAAAACCTTCTGTAACTGATTTGGACTGGGATATTTAACAGAAGACAGCACGTCGATTAATGTGGATGTATTATTCCAGCTATGGAAATGACACTGAGCCAGGACAGTCAGACGTAGGAGTTAGTTTGGAGCGAGTGTTGCTTTGCTTACAGCCCACAGAAGTGTGCTTTTCAGTAGAGTCCTAGACTAGCTGGCACGGGGGAAGGGCCTGTCATGTTAGTTCCATCTCTCTGCAAGAGCAACTTAGTGAGTCCCACTCTTTCTTCCCCCACCCTCCCCATCCTGCTCTTTCCCCTGTGTGCCTGCAATTTGTTTTTTCATTTTGGTGCTTATCCAATTCTCTTCTGAAAGCCTCGATTGAAGCTGTATCCACCACACTCTCAGGCAGTGCATTCCAGATCCTGACCACTTGCTGAGTGAAAGAAGATTTTCCTCATTTTGCGATTGGTTCTTTTGTGATTCACCTCAAAATTGGTGTACTCTGGTTCTCGAACCTACCACCGATGGGAACAGTTTCTCCCGATGTACTCTGCCCAGACCCCTCGTGATTTTAAAAGCCTCCCTCAAATCTCCCCTCAACCTTCTCTTCCCTAAGGAGAACAACCGCTGCTACTCCAATGTAACATAATTAAAATCTCTCATCCCTGGAACCATTCTCATAAACCTATTTTCCTGAATTCTCTCTTAATGCCTTCACATCCTTCCCAAAGTGCAGTGCTCAGAATTGGACTCAGTACCTGGGGAGGCAGTGGGGCAGTGGTATCGTTACTGGACTAGTAATCCAGAGACCCCTGGTAATGCTCTGGGGACCCGGGTTTGAATTGTGCCATGACAGATGGTGGAATTTGAATCCAATAAAAATCTGGAATTTTAAATCTAATGATGACCATCATTGTCAATTGTTGTAAAAACCCATCTGGTTCATTAATGTCCTTTAGGGAAGGAAATCTGTCGTCCTTATCTGGTCTGGCCTACATGCGACCTACCTGGTCCAGACCACAGCAATGTGGTTGACTCTTAAACAGGGCAATTAGGGATGGGCAATAAATGCTGGCCTGGCCAGCGACACCCACATCCCATGAATGAATAAAAAAAGTTGAGGCTGAACCATTGTTTTATGCAGGTTCATCATAACTTCCTTGTTCCCAGGATCCCATGTGCCTTTTTTAACCACTTTCTCAACTTGCCCTTTTGATGATTTGTGCATGTCCACCCCGAGGCCTCTTTGTTCCTGTACCTTGATTAGAATTTGTACCCTTTCGATGACATTAACTGATAAAACATTAACTGATAAAACAATGCCAGCAGCGATTTCAGGATGTGAAAAGCTTGTGTTAAAATCACACCCCTCTTGTGTGGATACAGGGCAGTATCATCAGTTAGATTTCGGCAGGTCAGGTTAACAAGACCAATTCCAAAAAAAAAACAAGCCAAGCTCTAAGATTTATTTCTAGAAGGATAGAATTGATAGGTAGACAAGTTATGCTAAACTTGTATGGAACCTTGGTTAGACCACACTTGGAGTACTGTGAACAGTGCTGATCGTCATGTTATATGAAGGCACTAGAGACGCTGCGCTAAAGATATCCAAGCATGATGCTAGAACTGAGGTTATGTTGCACAGGTGGGTATCCCTCTTGTTGAAAAGAGACATATTAGAGTTATTTAAAATTATGAAAGGTTTTGGTAAGAGTGGATACAAAGAGCACAAGGAGAGGCCATCAACCGTCACCAAGAAATTCAGTAGGGAATTCCGAAGAAACTTCTTTGACCCAGGGAGTGGTGAGAATGTGGAACTCGCTACCACAGGGAGTGGTTGAGGCAAATAGCCTCGATAGCCTATTACAGGGGAGGCATGATAAGCTGGTGAGGGAGAAGGGAACAGTGAGCAATATTGATAAGGGTCTGATGAGGAAAGATGGAAGGAGGTTTAGATGCAGCATAGAGGCCAGTGTGAAGTGGTTGTGTTGAGTGGCCGGTTTCTGTGCTGTACGTTCTACACAAAAGTTTATCATTTTCTAAACGCTTACTTTTAAAAAAAGTGTCATTGCAATTATGGGCAGAATGTTACACCTCGCGGATAGGTGAGCACCTGACCTGATTGGGTGTAAAATGCGCGCGAAGACATCAGGCGAGTGTCCCGATGTCATCCCACGCTCGCGCGATATTTTACTTGGAGGCCACGCCGACAATTAAGAGGGAAATTAAGCCCATTAATGGTGCAGTTGTCTCCGAGCGTTCGTGGCCCATCCAACCATCCAGTTGGCGGACAGGCGAATCGGTCAGGCAGACTTTCATCAAACCTCATCCAAGGGCGGGATGAGGTTTCCGTTAAATAAAATAAAAATCTATGGACAGCATTTTTATCATCCATATTTTCAGGTGCCTGATTGTGATGCTTGGACATTTTTTTTCCTCTGATTTTTCGAAACTTTATTTCACGGTTGTTGGGTTCTGCGGCTCCCAGAGGCAGCTCCCTGCCTTGCGGGAGCTTCCTCTCAGCGCTGGCCCGCGCCTGTGCTGACATCATCGCCCGCCCTCCTCCCGCCTCCACCCCGGCAGCGCCGAGCTTTTCGATGAGTGCATCACGCTGGCTGTCCGTTAATTGGCCAGCCAGTGTGAAACCGCGGTCGGGGGCTGATCCAGGCCCACAGTCCGTTTCCTGGCCGATTGCGTCTGCCCGTCCAGCTGAAAATTCAGGCCATAAATTCTGTTCTTCTAAACTGCAGTTCTGTAGTGAGAGCCCATTACATACCAGGATGAAGAACTGGTTATGGATCACTGACTGATGGTGGCACTGGGAGCATTTTGGGGTTAGTATAACTGGACAGCACTGACGTATATTGGATTGAGTGCAATTTTACTGTAGCATTTTGATGCTGAATATCTGAATCAGCATGGTTGGTAACACTATGGTGACTGCACGAAAGCTTGAACTAACTCACTGAAACTATTGCCGCATTTATTTTGGACCTGTTTTAGTTTGGATTGCAAGAGGCTGCTACCCAGGAGCTAACTCGCCTGCATTTGTAGAGAGAATCCAACTCCTTTTCCTTGGCTGTGTGTTCGTGGGCCACGAGGAAAGGCTTGGCTCGTTTAGGATGAGGGAGCTGAAATTCATGTAAATGTAGAGAACCCCTCCAAAAGATAAACAAACATGACCAGACTCTGTTTCTCTCCCTTTCTCGCAGAAGGAGCGCATGCAGATGTTACAGATGTTGGAATCTCTCCAGCAGCTATCAAAATAATTACACATCATGCACGAAACTAAGCACCGGTCTTCCAAAGTCCAAATTGAAAAGATTTCATATAAAAACACCTTTACGTGCTTGATACGCAAATCTACAGGCAATAGAAAATCTTTCTTTTGTTTCTTCAAACGCTTTTATGTACGTAAGACAAGTTCAGAGCAGATGTTGTCTTGTCTGTACCATCTTCTCTGACTTGCAACTCTCCATATCGTGCACTGAATTAGGCTCATCATGTTCAATCTTGCGACCACCCATAGAAACATAGAAAATAGGAGCAGGAGTAGGTCATTCGGCCCTTCGAGCCTGCTCCGCCATTCAGTATATGATCATGGCTGCTCCTCTATCTCAACACTGTACTCCCGCTCTCTCCCCATACCCCTTGATGCCTTTGGTGTCTAGATATCTATCTATTTCCTTCTTAAATATATTCAGTGACTTGGCCTCCACAGTCCTCTGTGGTAGAGAATTCCACAGGTTCACCACCCTCTGAGTGAAGAAATTTCTCCTCATCTTAGTCCTAAATGGCCTACCCTGTATCCTGAGATTGTGACCCCTTGCTCTAGATTCACCAGCCAAAGGAAACATCGTCCCTGCATCCAGTCTGTCCAGCCCTGTCAGAATTTTATATGTTTCAATGAGATCTCCTCTCATTCTTCTAAACTCCAGTGAATACAGACCTAGTTCACCCAGTCTCTCCTCGTATGACAATCCTGCCACCCCAGGGATCAGTCATCCGTCTCAAAACCCATCTTTGCCCTATCCCCTCGGCTCCGCCCCTCCTTTGCTGTCTACCTGCTCCTTTTACTCCATCTCCGAAAATTGTCTTAGGGCGTTCTGCTCGCCGAAGGATCCTTATTTTCTTGCTCAAAGGAAAAGTACAGAAAGAACTGGTTTCCAGGCTAGGAAAATGCAGTGGTTGGTGCCATACACACTGAAGACAATCCATGTCAAAATGTAGTTGTATTAATACACTTAGTCCCAGGTACTATCTACAACTGATATTCTCTCAGTGAAATTTATCCAACCTTTAAACGTTTTGTTGCACATGGGCCTGTTTTTCACATCTCTCAAACAAAGAACTATTTTTTTGCATTTTTAAAACCAAAGTTGGTGACCTTTTTAAATTGTTTTGTTTCTACATATTTACTTTTTTCAATTTCTGGATTACCCCTCCCCTCACCAGACAGATTTGGCTTCATTATCTCTACCAATCATGCAGATTAAATCATATTATCTAAACGCAAACCAGACTAAAATGAGTCACCTGAAATGTTAGTCACTGAAATAGTTTTGGAGATGTGTATCAGAGGTTGCTTTCAACACCTTCTCCGTTTCTGTGCAAAATCAGGTTATTGGAGAGATTTAAAAGCTTATGAACTTCAACGGTACAACAGGCCTCCGTCCTGTATAATTTAAGCATATAAGTTTTATTCAGAGTTTTGGTTTTCTTGGTAAGAGTTTTTATTATGGAGTAAAGCTAGCCATTTCTAATTACAGTCAGCTAGCCCACTCCACTCTTCCCCCTCAACCGCCCCCCCCCAAAAATTCCTGGATTCCCACAGTGTTTCTCCCCACTCCTTCCCTGAAGGGTGTGACTCATGTAAATGTTACAGCTCATCTCTTTGATCTGGTGTCTCGTCCAAAGCGAGACTAGATAGACTGTCCCAGTGACGTGCACTAAAGCACAGGGGCATCGCAGCTGAGTCAGATCCTGCTTTTACCCATCAGGTTTCCAGCAGAGATCAGTGGATAGAGATGGAACTCACTTCTCACGCTTCCTTTCTTTTCTCTTTCCTCCCCCACTGCCCCCCCCACGTCAGTGGTGCTGAGGCCAGTTGTGCTCCTCCTGATGCCCTAGCTGAGAGCCTATTCAGCACAACGCAGTCTCTCCTGATCCCTGTCGTTTAGTGCCCCATCAGTCATGCCAGTTATATGGAGAGACTAGTGATGCTGAGGATGTTCTCCTTAGAGCAGTGAAGGTTAAGAGAAGAAATTTATAGAGGTGTTTACGATCATGAGTGGTGTTGACAGACTAATTAAGGAGCAACTGCTTCCACTGGAAGCAAAATCATTAGCCAGGGGACACAGCATTCTGGTGACTGGCAAACAAACCAAGGATGACATGAGGAAACTCTTCTTTTTTTCCACAGTGAGTTGTTGTGATCTGGACTGTGCTGCCTGAAGAGGCGCTACAAGTAGATTCAGTAATAACGTTTACAAGGCAATCGGATATCTGCATAAAAAGGAAAGAAAATTGCTGGGCAATGAGGAAAGGACAGGGAGGAGCGGGATTAATTAGAGAGCTCTTTCAGGAAGATCCAGCACAGGCACGATGGGCTGAATGGCCTCCTTTAGTGATGGAAGATGAAATGTTAAAACTTTGAACACCTGTGGAACCTTTTTAAAGAAAGAGACTTACATTTATTGTGCGCGTGTGTGCATGTGTGTGCGTGTGTCTGTGTGTGCATGTGTCTGTGTGTGCATGTGTCTGTGTGTGCATGTGTGCGTGTGCATGTACGCGTGTGTGCGTGTGTGCGCCTGTGTCCGTGTGCGCATGTACGCGTGTGTCCGTGTACGCATGTACGCGTGTGTCCGTGTGCGCATGTACGCGTGTGTCCGTGTGCGCATGTACGCGTGTGTCCGTGTGCGCATGTACGCGTGTGTCCGTGTGCGCATGTACGCGTGTGTCCGTGTGCGCATGTACGCGTGTGTCCGTGTGCGCATGTACGCGTGTGTCCGTGTGCGCATGTACGCGTGTGTCCGTGTGCGCATGTACGCGTGTGTCTGTGTGCGTGATAGATGGCAATAGTCAGTGAGAGTGTTTTTAGTTAAAGAACAACACGTATTAGTAACTGCATTGTGGACAGATGCAACCAGTCCAACACCAGTCACCTTCCAGTTTAGAAAACTGTCCGAGCACCTGTGTATGTTAGTGACCGACCTTGCCAAAGATTTGAGATTTTACTTTGCACCTGTGTCTTCTGAATTCTCTCGGCTATGCAGAGTGTGTAGAGGACCTGCTCAAAGCAAACGCCAGTCAGTAGTTCCCCTCGGTGGTAGAGTTCCTTAGACTCAGGCCTGGTGCCAGAGGACTGGAGAATTGCAAATGTTACACCCTTGTTCAAAAAGGGTCTGAAGATAAACACAGCAACTACAGGCCGGTCAGTTTAATTTTGATGGGAGGGAAGCTTCTGGAAACAATAATTCAGGATAAAATTGATAGTCACACAGGCAAAAGCGAATTAATTAAAGAAAGTCGGCATGATTTGTCAAGGGCAAAAAGTGTTTAACTAACTTCTAGGGTTGCCAACTCTCCAGGAATGGCCGGGAGTCTCCAGGAATTGAAGATCAATCTCCAGGACACTGCCGTGTGCCACCCTGGAGAAAGATCACATGAGAAAAGATAGTTTAAAAAAATATTTCCTTTGACCCTTTCTCTTTACCAGATATAAAAATATAAAAAATGGGAAATAACGGCTGTTGTTTGGCAGACAGTCAAGCATCATCTAATTGGGTAATGAGTCTTTTTGCTTTCCAATTGGCGTAGGAAGGCCGTGTGTCACAAGGATGGATGTGCTGGCCGACGAGTGGCTGGATCGTGGGGGAAAGTCATGATGAAACCTCCAGGAATACATTTAATCACAGTTAGCAACCCTATTAACTTGCTGGAGTTTTTTTGATAAGGCAACAGAGAAGGTTGATGAGAGTAATGCTGTTGACGTAGTGAACATGGATTCCAAAAGGCATTTGATAAAGTATCGCAGAACAGACTCGTGGGCAATGTTACAACTCGTGGAATAAAAGGGACGGCAGCAACATTGATATGAAATTGGCTGAGTGACAAGAAACATGATGTAGTGCTTAATGGATGTTTTTAGGGCTGGAGGAAGGTTTGTAGTGGAGTTCCCCTGGGGCTGGTGTTAGAGCCCTTGCTCTTCCTGATATATATTAATGACCTAATCCTCAGTGTACGGGGCACAATTTCAAAAATTTGTGATCTTGGGTTATGTTAATCCAAATGTAGTGGGGAGGAAGGGGCTGTATGTGGAAACTGTGTCATGGAATGTGTGGGCTGGAGGTGATAACCTCAACTGTGACCTTCCCATGATCCCTCAAAGAAACAAAAGGATGTTTTACTGAACCAGATTGGACTACATTGTAGTCTTAAATTGAATTTTAAGGGCTGCATCTTAATCTGGCTGTGGTTGTGCATCACTTTATTAGGAGCTGAAGTATAATTTTGCAGTGGAAAGTGCGTTGCATATATTAGTTAATTATAGAGAAATTGGATCATCAATCTGTGAAACTTGTGTTTTATTTTTGAGCTTTGTTGCATGGACTGCCTCAGTACTCTTTAATCTGCCTTTACAACCAAGATTGGCACAAATCGTGCGCTCTCAACAGTCTTTGGCAAACCTGAAATTTCATTGGGTGTGAGCCAAGGCGTTGTGCAGGCTTTCCTCTATTCAGAATTCCTGGTTCCTAATGCTTTTGTGCGATGCCTTAACTGCATTCAAACAGTTCCACTGTTATGGACATCTAATTTATTAATGTGGTCAGCAAGATTAATCCTCAGTAGGTGTCAGCCGTGGCTCAGTTGGTGGCATGTCGCCTCTTGGGTTCTCATCCCACTCCAGGACTTCAGCACAAAAATCAAGGCTGACACACCACTGTCGCACTGAGGGGGTGCAGCACTGTCAGAGGTGCCGTCTTTCGGATAAGATGTTAAACCGAGGCTCTGTCCACCCTCTAAGGTGGATGTATAAGGTCCCATGAAACTATTTCAATCAGTTCTCCCCAGTACCCTGGTCAATATTTATTTCTCAATCAAAATCAGAAAGGCAGATGATCTGATCATCCCTGTTTGTGAGAGCTTCCTGTGAACCAATTGGCTGTTGCCTACCTTAAAGAGTTTTACAGCCAGTGAAGTAGGTTTTCAGATGTCCTGAGCTCGTGAAAGGTGCTGTAGAAATGTAAGCCTTGGGGTGTAGAAGGCCCTTGAAGAATACAACAATGGTGTATTGTTGTTTCTAGGCTTACAGTCTTGGAGAAATTACTGCTCTGTGGGGAATCCTGGAGAACTGTATGGCTTGTGTACATAACCACATTCACACGACTTTTAAACCCCTAATGACGACATTCATTTTTAGCCGAATGTGTATCTATGTTGGCGTCCAGTTTTTGAACTTCCTGTTAAAAATGTCAATACAATTGATTCTTATGAACGGTATTTTTTTTTACAAAAGCTTGTTCCACTTCTTGACCTCTTCAAGTGCATCTGGTGCTGCTCATCAGCGCAGCATTTACTGTCGCGTTTGTCTTGCAGTTACATGTTGGAGAATTTTTTGCTGACATTTCCTGTTCTGAACTGATCCAAGCAAGAATACCATAGTTTGAACAGGAAGTGTTGCATAGTGAAGGGGCTGTGCTTCATGTCCTATTTTTGCATCCTCCATTTAACAAGCAAATTTATCAAAGTTGCACTCAAGTCAAGATTTACCTTATTTCCTCATCCAGCTAACACAAATAAAGACAGTCATCTGGACTGGAAAATTTGTAGGATGGGACCTTTTTTTTTAAAGTTACAGCATTAAACTCAAGGCTGACACTCCAGTGCAGCATTGAGGGAGTGCTGCATTGTTGGAGGTGCTGCTTTTTGGATGAGACGTTAAACCGAGGCCCTACCTGCCTGCTCAGGTGGATATAAAAGATCCCACGGCACCATTAGAGGAGCAGGGGAGTTCTCCCTGGTGTCCTGGCTAATATTTATCCCCCACTCAACATCACAAAAACAGATTACCTGGACATTATCACAGGGCTGTTGGTGGGAGCTGGCTTTGTGCAAATTGGCTGTGGTGTTTCCTACTTTACAACAGTGACTACACTTCAAAAGTACTCCATTTGGCTGTGAAAAATGCCATATAAATGTTCATATTTTCTTTAACAGCAGCACCAAGTGATGACTGGGCTGTTTGTAGGAATGGTTGTTTCGAGATTCAGTCAGATATTGAGCCCTCGAAATCTGAAAATCTGGTTCTTCAACCCTTCTGAAACAGTTCCCTCCGTGAATGTGAGATTCATGTTGCAATGAAGCTTCGTCTACTGATCCCTGTGATTAAAAAAAAATGAAGAGAATGTTTAAACGCAATCTCAGGATGTCACGAGTGTTTTGTCTCTGATGAAGGGCACTTGAAGTGTTCTGGTGAAAGGTCATCGATGTGAAAGGTCATCGATGTGAAACGTTAACTCTGTCTTTCTCTCCACAGATGTTGCCTGACCTGCTGAGTGTTTCTCGCATTTACTGTTTTTATTTTGCGTGAAGCGTAGTCACAGTTGTAATGAAGCAGTTGTAATGAAGCAGTTGTAATGAAGCAATGAATGAAGCAGTTGTAATGAAGCAGTTGTAATGAAGCAGTTGTAATGAAGCAGTGAATGAAGCAGTTGTAATGAAGCAGTGAATGAAGCAGTTGTAATGAAGCAGTGAATGAAGCAGTTGTAATGAAGCAGTGAATGAAGCAGTTGTAATGAAACAGTGAATGAAACAGTTGTAATGAAGCAGTGAATGAAACAGTTGTAATGAAGCAGTGAATGAAGCAGTTGTAATGAAGCAGTTGTAATGAAGCAGTTGTAATGAAGCAGTGAATGAAGCAGTTGTAATGAAGCAGTGAATGAAACAGTTGTAATGAAGCAGTGAATGAAGCAGTTGTAATGAAGCAGTTGTAATGAAGCAGTTGTAATGAAGCAGTTGTAATGAAGCAGTTGGAATGAAGCAGTTGGAATGAAGCAGTGAATGAAGCAGTTGTAATGAAGCAGTGAATGAAGCAGTTGTAATGAAGCAGTTGTAATGAAGCAGTTGGAATGAAGCAGTGAATGAAGCAGTTGTAATGAAGCAGTTGTAATGAAGCAGTTGTAATGAAGCAGTGCTCTGACTGAGACTGGTCTTCAAGAAGGATCTAATTTAGGATTTTTTCAATTATTGAAGACAACCATCTGAGATTTTCTGCTGCCTGTGTCTTAGTTTACAGCAAGTTCTGTACCCCTGTCACCCCTGTGCTCTCTGGCCTACATGGGCTCCAGCCAAGCAACGTCTTGATTTTAAAATTCTCATCTTTATTTTCAAATCCCTTGTACTTCCCCACCTCTGTACTCTCCTCCCTCCCACAACCACCCAAGATCTCTCTACCCCTCTAATTCTGACCTTTTGATTGTCCCCAATTTTAATCGCTGTAAAAAAACAAAAATTGCTGCAAAATCTCAGCAGGTGTGACAGCATCTGTGGAGAGAAAGACAGAGTTAATGTTTCGAGTCCGTATGACTCTTCTTCAGAACTAAGGAAAAATAGAAATGAGATGAAAAAAGGTTTTCTCATCTCATTTCTATTTATCCTTAGTTCTGTTGAAGAGTCATACGGACTCGAAACGTTAACTATGTTCCTCTCCGCCGATGCTGTCACACCTGCTGAGTTTTTCCAGGTATTTTTGTTGTTGTTTCAGATTTCCAGCATCCGCAGTATTTTGCTTATATTTTAATCGTGGTACCATTGGCGGCTGTGCCTTCAGTTCCCATGGCCCTGAACTCTGGAATTCCCTCCCTAACCCTCTCCACCCCTCTGCCTCTTCTCGTTTAAGACACCCTTTAAAACCTACCTCTTTGATCAAGCTTTTGGTTGACCTGACTTAATATCTCCTTTTATGGCTTGGTATCATGTTTTGTTTTACAATGCTCCTGTGAAGCAGCTTGGGACGTTTCATTGTGTCAAAGGTGCTATGTTATTATCAGTTGTTAAACCATATCTGACATGGTCACCGGTCGCAGAGACACTTGGCATGCTGCAGGATTGATGGGCGGTGCTACCTGTTTCTTGAAGGGCTAACAACACAACTTAGGATGTTTTAAAGGCGCTATACAAATGCAAGCGGTGGTTGTTTGTTTCTTGTGGTACCATCACCAGAGTGATTAAGACTGTTACAACTAAACTTGAACAGTTGGTTCCTAATGCGTTGATCAATCTGAGGCAGCTATTGTTTTAAGCTTGGGGGACTTGAGGGAAGAGTTGCAAGTGAATTACCCTGGCAACCTCCCAGAGTATCCTTTGCTTGAGAAATATGTAAACTTTAGCTGGCATGTAGCCAAATCTTGTCACAAATTACTAGACCGACAGGCTTGAGTTACAACTGGTGTACTTGGCCAGCTCAACAAACCCATTGGGCAATTGGCACAGCTCGAGTCTAACAATCACCCAATGGGAAAAGCACAGCTGCCCATCGAATGACTGAATGTCCTCTTGGTAGCGACATAAAACCATTAGAAATGGGAGCGGGAGAGGGCTTCTTGTACCTGCTCCACCATCGAATAAGGCCATTGCTGATCCTCTACCTCAACTCCACTTTCTCACCCTATCCCCATATCCCTTCGTTCCCTTAGTGCTCGGGAATCTATTGATCTCGATCATGAATATACTCAATGAGTGAGGCATGGCTGACACAGATCCCACTGGGTGGTAACCGTAGAGACTCCTTACTAAACGAGGCAAAAAAACCAGCCTCCTTGAACCTGTTGAGCGTTGACCGGTTTATACTAGTCCCACACAGGCAGAGCCTGCAGATTCTGATGAAGATTGAGGTATATTATGAGCCTCCTCGGAGCCTCTGTTTGCATGACTGTCTTAGGCCCAAATCATTCCTAATGTTTAATGGACATCTTTGGCATCCATAAGTCTCACAGGATCACATAGATCACAGGTTTGGAAATGGCTCCATTCATGCAAAGTCCAAAATTCAGGCCAGATTGATTATTTTGACATTGATGTTTAAATTGCGAATCATTGTTTTTGTTTATGCGACAAATGGCATTTATATAGCGCCGTTAACATTGTAAAGACATCCCACAATGCTGCACAGGAGTTTTTATCAAATAAAATTTGGCTCTGATCACGCATTGGGGCAGCTGATCAAAAGCTTGATCAAAGCAGTAGATTTTAAAGAGGAAAGAGAGATTTACAGCGGGATTTTCCACACCCAACCACTGCCGCTGGGATCTTCCCATCCCGTCACAAGTCGATGGGCTTCTGGCTGGGGCGCTGAGGGGGCGAGGTACCCGCGGCGGGGCTGCAAATCCCGGTTTTAGAGAGGGAATTCCAGAGCTTCGGGGGCCACGCAGAGGGAAACTAATTATTCAATCACTTAAAAGCAGAAAATGCTTCAAACGCACAGCAGCATCTGTGGAAAAAGAAGCAGTGTCAAGGCTTCAGATTAATGACCTTCCACTGGAGCCTGCCTTTTAATCCCTATAGCTGTTCGGATAAAACCGGGAATTGTTCCATCAAAAGACAAATTGGTGTTTATTTAGCGCGTTATTGTGTCTCTGCACTTCAAAAGAATTCACTGTACTTGAAGCAAAAACTATTTTAATTCATGCGAATGCAATGGCCACTTGGTGCACACAACAAAGTTTCTGGGGGTGACCTGTCCATCTGATTTTTGAATAATGGCTGAATAATGAATATTGGTTCGGTCATCAGGAGGACAGCGTGTTTTGTGTTGTAATATTCACCAGTCTTACATACGTGTGGAGTTAGGAAATTTCTGTGAATCACTAGTACGCTTGGCAAATTTTTCATCATCGGATTCGGGGGAGGGTCATTTCCCCTGGAAACTCCCTTTACTGGTTCAGCAGCCCAAGTAGGCTAGATTTACCTACTTACCCTGTGGGTGTAGATTTACCTACTTTCCCTGTGGGTGTAGATTTACCTACTTTCCCTGTGGGTGTAGCTTTACCTACTTACCCTGTGGGTGTAGACTAGCTTTACCTACTTTCCCTGTGGGTGTAGAATAGATTTACCTACTTTCCCTGTGGGTGTAGACTAGCTTTACCTACTTTCCCTGTGGGTGTAGATTTACCTACTTACCCTGTGGGTGTAGACTAGCTTTACCTACTTTCCCTGTGGGTGTAGATTTACCTACTTTCCCTGTGGGTGTAGACTAGCTTTACCTACTTTCCCTGTGGGTGTAGACTAGCTTTACCTACTTTCCCTGTGGGTGTAGACTAGCTTTACCTACTTTCCCTGTGGGTGTAGACTAGCTTTACCTACTTTCCCTGTGGGTGTAGACTAGCTTTACCTACTTTCCTTGTGGGTGTAGACTAGCTTTCCCTACTTTCCCTGTGGGTGTAGACTAGCTTTCCCTACTTTCCCTGTGGGTGTAGACTAGATTTACCTACTTTCCCTGTGGGTGTAGACTAGCTTTACCTACTTTCCCTGTGGGTGTAGATTTACCTACTTTCCCTGTGGGTGTAGACTAGCTTTACCTACTTTCCCTGTGGATGTAGACTAGCTTTACCTACTTTCCCTGTGGTGTAGACTAGCTTTACCTACTTTCCCTGTGGGTGTAGACTAGCTTTACCTACTTTCCCTGTGGGTGTAGATTTACCTACTTTCCCTGTGGGTGTAGACTAGCTTTACCTACTTTCCCTGTGGGTGTAGACTAGCTTTCCCTACTTTCCCTGTGGGTGTAGACTAGCTTTACCTACTTTCCCTGTGGGTGTAGACTAGCTTTACCTACTTTCCCTGTGGGTGTAGACTAGCTTTCCCTACTTTCCCTGTGGGTGTAGACTAGCTTTACCTACTTTCCCTGTGGGTGTAGACTAGCTTTACCTACTTTCCCTGTGGGTGTAGACTAGCTTTCCCTACTTTCCCTGTGGGTGTAGACTAGCTTTACCTACTTTCCCTGTGGGTGTAGATTTACCTACTTTCCCTGTGGGTGTAGACTAGCTTTACCTACTTTCCCTGTGGGTGTAGACTAGCTTTACCTACTTTCCCTGTGGGTGTAGACTAGCTTTCCCTACTTTCCCTGTGGGTGTAGACTAGCTTTACCTACTTTCCCTGTGGGTGTAGACTAGCTTTACCTACTTTCCCTGTGGGTGTAGACTAGCTTTACCTACTTTCCCTGTGGGTGTAGACTAGCTTTACCTACTTTCCCTGTGGGTGTAGACTAGCTTTACCTACTTTCCCTGTGGGTGTAGACTAGTTTTACCTACTTTCCCTGTGGGTGTAGACTAGCTTTCCCTACTTTCCCTGTGGGTGTAGACTAGCTTTACCTACTTTCCCTGTGGGTGTAGACTAGCTTTCCCTACTTTCCCTGTGGGTGTAGACTAGCTTTCCCTACTTTCCCTGTGGGTGTAGACTAGCTTTACCTACTTTCCCTGTGGGTGTAGACTAGCTTTCCCTACTTTCCCTGTGGGTGTAGACTAGCTTTACCTACTTTCCCTGTGGGTGTAGACTAGCTTTACCTACTTTCCCTGTGGGTGTAGACTAGCTTTACCTACTTTCCCTGTGGGTGTAGACTAGCTTTACCTACTTTCCCTGTGGGTGTAGACTAGCTTTACCTACTTTCCCTGTGGGTGTAGACTAGCTTTCCCTACTTTCCCTGTGGGTGTAGACTAGCTTTCCCTACTTTCCCTGTGGGTGTAGACTAGCTTTACCTACTTTCCCTGTGGGTGTAGACTAGCTTTACCTACTTTCCCTGTGGGTGTAGACTAGCTTTCCCTACTTTCCCTGTGGGTGTAGACTAGCTTTCCCTACTTTCCCTGTGGGTGTAGCTTTACCTACTTTCCCTGTGGGTGTAGACTAGCTTTCCCTACTTTCCCTGTGGGTGTAGACTAGCTTTACCTACTTTCCCTGTGGGTGTAGACTAGCTTTACCTACTTTCCCTGTGGGTGTAGACTAGCTTTCCCTACTTTCCCTGTGGGTGTAGACTAGCTTTACCTACTTTCCCTGTGGGTGTAGACTAGATTTACCTACTTTCCCTGTGGGTGTAGACTAGCTTTACCTACTTTCCCTGTGGGTGTAGATTTACCTACTTTCCCTGTGGGTGTAGACTAGCTTTACCTACTTTCCCTGTGGGTGTAGACTAGTTTTACCTACTTTCCCTGTGGGTGTAGACTAGCTTTCCCTACTTTCCCTGTGGGTGTAGACTAGCTTTACCTACTTTCCCTGTGGGTGTAGACTAGCTTTACCTACTTTCCCTGTGGGTGTAGACTAGCTTTACCTACTTTCCCTGTGGGTGTAGACTAGTTTTACCTACTTTCCCTGTGGGTGTAGACTAGCTTTCCCTACTTTCCCTGTGGGTGTAGACTAGCTTTACCTACTTTCCCTGTGGGTGTAGACTAGCTTTACCTACTTTCCCTGTGGGTGTAGACTAGCTTTCCCTACTTTCCCTGTGGGTGTAGACTAGCTTTACCTACTTTCCCTGTGGGTGTAGACTAGCTTTACCTACTTTCCCTGTGGGTGTAGACTAGCTTTACCTACTTTCCCTGTGGGTGTAGACTAGCTTTACCTACTTTCCCTGTGGGTGTAGACTAGCTTTACCTACTTTCCCTGTGGGTGTAGACTAGCTTTCCCTACTTTCCCTGTGGGTGTAGACTAGCTTTCCCTACTTTCCCTGTGGGTGTAGACTAGCTTTCCCTACTTTCCCTGTGGGTGTAGACTAGCTTTCCCTACTTTCCCTGTGGGTGTAGCTTTACCTACTTTCCCTGTGGGTGTAGACTAGCTTTCCCTACTTTCCCTGTGGGTGTAGACTAGCTTTACCTACTTTCCCTGTGGGTGTAGACTAGCTTTCCCTACTTTCCCTGTGGGTGTAGACTAGCTTTCCCTACTTTCCCTGTGGGTGTAGACTAGCTTTACCTACTTTCCCTGTGGGTGTAGACTAGCTTTACCTACTTTCCCTGTGGGTGTAGACTAGATTTACCTACTTTCCCTGTGGGTGTAGACTAGCTTTACCTACTTTCCCTGTGGGTGTAGATTTACCTACTTTCCCTGTGGGTGTAGACTAGCTTTACCTACTTTCCCTGTGGGTGTAGACTAGTTTTACCTACTTTCCCTGTGGGTGTAGACTAGCTTTCCCTACTTTCCCTGTGGGTGTAGACTAGCTTTACCTACTTTCCCTGTGGGTGTAGACTAGTTTTACCTACTTTCCCTGTGGGTGTAGACTAGCTTTCCCTACTTTCCCTGTGGGTGTAGACTAGCTTTACCTACTTTCCCTGTGGGTGTAGACTAGCTTTACCTACTTTCCCTGTGGGTGTAGACTAGCTTTACCTACTTTCCCTGTGGGTGTAGACTAGCTTTACCTACTTTCCCTGTGGGTGTAGACTAGCTTTACCTACTTTCCCTGTGGGTGTAGACTAGCTTTACCTACTTTCCCTGTGGGTGTAGACTAGCTTTACCTACTTTCCCTGTGGGTGTAGACTAGCTTTACCTACTGTCCCTGTGGGTGTAGACTAGCTTTACCTACTTTCCCTGTGGGTGTAGACTAGCTTTCCCTACTTTCCCTGTGGTGTAGACTAGCTTTACCTACTTTCCCTGTGGGTGTAGACTAGCTTTACCTACTTTCCCTGTGGGTGTAGATTTACCTACTTTCCCTGTGGGTGTAGACTAGCTTTACCTACTTTCCCTGTGGGTGTAGACTAGCTTTACCTACTTTCCCTGTGGGTGTAGACTAGCTTTACCTACTTTCCCTGTGGGTGTAGACTAGTTTTACCTACTTTCCCTGTGGGTGTAGACTAGCTTTCCCTACTTTCCCTGTGGGTGTAGACTAGCTTTACCTACTTTCCCTGTGGGTGTAGACTAGCTTTACCTACTTTCCCTGTGGGTGTAGACTAGCTTTACCTACTTTCCCTGTGGGTGTAGACTAGCTTTACCTACTTTCCCTGTGGGTGTAGACTAGCTTTACCTACTTTCCCTGTGGGTGTAGACTAGCTTTACCTACTTTCCCTGTGGGTGTAGACTAGTTTTACCTACTTTCCCTGTGGGTGTAGACTAGTTTTACCTACTTTCCCTGTGGGTGTAGACTAGCTTTACCTACTTTCCCTGTGGGTGTAGATTTGCCTACTTTCCCTGTGGGTGTAGACTAGCTTTACCTACTTTCCCTGTGGGTGTAGACTAGCTTTACCTACTTTCCCTGTGGGTGTAGACTAGCTTTACCTACTTTCCCTGTGGGTGTAGACTAGCTTTACCTACTTTCCCTGTGGGTGTAGACTAGCTTTACCTACTTTCCCTGTGGGTGTAGACTAGCTTTACCTACTTTCCCTGTGGGTGTAGACTAGTTTTACCTACTTTCCCTGTGGGTGTAGACTAGCTTTACCTACTTTCCCTGTGGGTGTAGACTAGCTTTACCTACTGTCCCTGTGGGTGTAGACTAGCTTTACCTACTTTCCCTGTGGGTGTAGACTAGTTTTACCTACTTTCCCTGTGGGTGTAGACTAGCTTTACCTACTTTCCCTGTGGGTGTAGACTAGCTTTACCTACTTTCCCTGTGGGTGTAGACTAGCTTTACCTACTTTCCCTGTGGGTGTAGATTTGCCTACTTTCCCTGTGGGTGTAGACTAGCTTTACCTACTTACCCTGTGGGTGTAGACTAGCTTTCCCTACTTTCCCTGTGGGTGTAGACTAGCTTTACCTACTTTCCCTGTGGGTGTAGACTAGCTTTCCCTACTTTCCCTGTGGGTGTAGACTAGTTTTACCTACTTTCCCTGTGGGTGTAGACTAGCTTTACCTACTTTCCCTGTGGGTGTAGACTAGCTTTACCTACTTTCCCTGTGGGTGTAGACTAGTTTTACCTACTTTCCCTGTGGGTGTAGACTAGTTTTACCTACTTTCCCTGTGGGTGTAGACTAGCTTTACCTACTTTCCCTGTGGGTGTAGACTAGATTTACCTACTTTCCCTGTGGGTGTAGACTAGCTTTACCTACTGTCCCTGTGGGTGTAGACTAGCTTTACCTACTTTCCCTGTGGGTGTAGACTAGCTTTACCTACTTTCCCTGTGGGTGTAGACTAGTTTTACCTACTTTCCCTGGGGGTGTAGACTAGCTTTACCTACTTTCCCTGTGGGTGTAGACTAGATTTACCTACTTTCCCTGTGGGTGTAGACTAGCTTTACCTACTGTCCCTGTGGGTGTAGACTAGCTTTACCTACTTTCCCTGTGGGTGTAGACTAGCTTTCCCTACTTTCCCTGTGGGTGTAGACTAGCTTTCCCTACTTTCCCTGTGGGTGTAGACTAGCTTTCCCTACTTTCCCTGTGGGTGTAGACTAGCTTTACCTACTTTCCCTGTGGGTGTAGACTAGCTTTACCTACTTTCCCTGTGGGTGTAGACTAGCTTTACCTACTTTCCCTGTGGGTGTAGACTAGCTTTCCCTACTTTCCCTGTGGGTGTAGACTAGCTTTACCTACTGTCCCTGTGGGTGTAGACTAGCTTTACCTACTTTCCCTGTGGGTGTAGACTAGCTTTACCTACTTTCCCTGTGGGTGTAGACTAGCTTTACCTACTTTCCCTGTGGGTGTAGACTAGCTTTCCCTACTTTCCCTGTGGGTGTAGACTAGCTTTACCTACTTTCCCTGTGGGTGTAGACTAGCTTTCCCTACTTTCCCTGTGGGTGTAGACTAGCTTTACCTACTTACCCTGTGGGTGTAGACTAGCTTTACCTACTTTCCCTGTGGGTGTAGATTTACCTACTTACCCTGTGGGTGTAGACTAGCTTTACCTACTTTCCCTGTGGGTGTAGATTTACCTACTTTCCCTGTGGGTGTAGACTAGCTTTACCTACTTTCCCTGTGGGTGTAGACTAGCTTTCCCTACTTTCCCTGTGGTGTAGACTAGCTTTACCTACTTTCCCTGTGGGTGTAGACTAGCTTTACCTACTTTCCCTGTGGGTGTAGACTAGCTTTACCTACTTTCCCTGTGGGTGTAGACTAGCTTTCCCTACTTTCCCTGTGGGTGTAGACTAGCTTTACCTACTTTCCCTGTGGGTGTAGACTAGCTTTCCCTACTTTCCCTGTGGGTGTAGACTAGCTTTACCTACTTTCCCTGTGGGTGTAGACTAGCTTTACCTACTTTCCCTGTGGGTGTAGACTAGCTTTACCTACTTTCCCTGTGGGTGTAGACTAGCTTTCCCTACTTTCCCTGTGGGTGTAGACTAGCTTTACCTACTTTCCCTGTGGGTGTAGACTAGCTTTACCTACTTTCCCTGTGGGTGTAGACTAGCTTTACCTACTTTCCCTGTGGGTGTAGACTAGCTTTACCTACTTTCCCTGTGGGTGTAGACTAGCTTTCCCTACTTTCCCTGTGGGTGTAGACTAGCTTTACCTACTTTCCCTGTGGGTGTAGACTAGCTTTACCTACTTTCCCTGTGGGTGTAGACTAGCTTTACCTACTTTCCCTGTGGGTGTAGACTAGCTTTACCTACTTTCCCTGTGGGTGTAGACTAGCTTTACCTACTTTCCCTGTGGGTGTAGACTAGCTTTCCCTACTTTCCCTGTGGGTGTAGACTAGCTTTACCTACTTACCCTGTGGGTGTAGACTAGCTTTACCTACTTTCCCTGTGGGTGTAGACTAGCGTTACCTACTTTCCCTGTGGGTGTAGACTAGCTTTCCCTACTTTCCCTGTGGGTGTAGACTAGCTTTACCTACTTTCCCTGTGGGTGTAGCTTTCCCTACTTTCCCTGTGGGTGTAGACTAGCTTTACCTACTTTCCCTGTGGGTGTAGACTAGCTTTACCTACTTTCCCTGTGGGTGTAGACTAGCTTTACCTACTTTCCCTGTGGGTGTAGACTAGCTTTACCTACTTTCCCTGTGGGTGTAGACTAGCTTTACCTACTTTCCCTGTGGGTGTAGACTAGCTTTCCCTGTGGGTGTAGACTAGCTTTCCCTACTTTCCCTGTGGGTGTAGACTAGCTTTACCTACTTTCCCTGTGGGTGTAGACTAGCTTTACCTACTTTCCCTGTGGGTGTAGACTAGCTTTACCTACTTTCCCTGTGGGTGTAGACTAGCTTTACCTACTTTCCCTGTGGGTGTAGACTAGCTTTCCCTACTTTCCCTGTGGGTGTAGACTAGCTTTCCCTACTTTCCCTGTGGGTGTAGACTAGCTTTACCTACTTTCCCTGTGGGTGTAGACTAGCTTTACCTACTTTCCCTGTGGGTGTAGACTAGCTTTCCCTACTTTCCCTGTGGGTGTAGACTAGCTTTCCCTACTTTCCCTGTGGGTGTAGACTAGCTTTACCTACTTTCCCTGTGGGTGTAGACTAGCTTTACCTACTTTCCCTGTGGGTGTAGACTAGCTTTACCTACTTTCCCTGTGGGTGTAGACTAGCTTTACCTACTTTCCCTGTGGGTGTAGACTAGCTTTACCTACTTTCCCTGTGGGTGTAGACTAGCTTTACCTACTTTCCCTGTGGGTGTAGACTAGCTTTACCTACTTTCCCTGTGGGTGTAGACTAGCTTTACCTACTTTCCCTGTGGGTGTAGACTAGCTTTCCCTACTTTCCCTGTGGGTGTAGACTAGCTTTACCTACTTTCCCTGTGGGTGTAGACTAGCTTTCCCTACTTTCCCTGTGGGTGTAGACTAGCTTTACCTACTTTCCCTGTGGGTGTAGACTAGCTTTACCTACTTTCCCTGTGGGTGTAGACTAGCTTTCCCTACTTTCCCTGTGGGTGTAGCTTTACCTACTTTCCCTGTGGGTGTAGATTTACCTACTTTCCCTGTGGGTGTAGACTAGCTTTACCTACTTTCCCTGTGGGTGTAGACTAGCTTTACCTACTTTCCCTGTGGGTGTAGACTAGCTTTACCTACTTTCCCTGTGGGTGTAGACTAGCTTTCCCTACTTTCCCTGTGGGTGTAGACTAGCTTTACCTACTTTCCCTGTGGGTGTAGACTAGCTTTACCTACTTTCCCTGTGGGTGTAGACTAGCTTTCCCTACTTTCCCTGTGGGTGTAGACTAGCTTTACCTACTTTCCCTGTGGGTGTAGACTAGCTTTCCCTACTTTCCCTGTGGGTGTAGACTAGCTTTACCTACTGTCCCTGTGGGTGTAGACTAGCTTTACCTACTTTCCCTGTGGGTGTAGACTAGCTTTCCCTACTTTCCCTGTGGGTGTAGATTTACCTACTTTCCCTGTGGGTGTAGACTAGCTTTCCCTACTTTCCCTGTGGGTGTAGACTAGCTTTCCCTACTTTCCCTGTGGGTGTAGACTAGCTTTACCTACTTTCCCTGTGGGTGTAGACTAGCTTTACCTACTTTCCCTGTGGGTGTAGACTAGCTTTCCCTACTTTCCCTGTGGGTGTAGACTAGCTTTACCTACTTTCCCTGTGGGTGTAGACTAGCTTTACCTACTTTCCCTGTGGGTGTAGACTAGCTTTCCCTACTTTCCCTGTGGGTGTAGACTAGCTTTACCTACTTTCCCTGTGGGTGTAGACTAGCTTTACCTACTTTCCCTGTGGGTGTAGACTAGCTTTACCTACTTTCCCTGTGGGTGTAGACTAGCTTTACCTACTTTCCCTGTGGGTGTAGACTAGCTTTACCTACTTTCCCTGTGGGTGTAGACTAGCTTTACCTACTTTCCCTGTGGGTGTAGACTAGCTTTACCTACTTTCCCTGTGGGTGTAGACTAGCTTTACCTACTTTCCCTGTGGGTGTAGACTAGCTTTCCCTGTGGGTGTAGACTAGCTTTACCTACTTTCCCTGTGGGTGTAGACTAGCTTTCCCTACTTTCCCTGTGGGTGTAGACTAGCTTTACCTACTTTCCCTGTGGGTGTAGACTAGCTTTACCTACTTTCCCTGTGGGTGTAGACTAGCTTTACCTACTTTCCCTGTGGGTGTAGACTAGCTTTCCCTACTTTCCCTGTGGGTGTAGACTAGCTTTCCCTGTGGGTGTAGACTAGATTTACCTACTTTCCCTGTGGGTGTAGACTAGCTTTACCTACTTTCCCTGTGGGTGTAGACTAGCTTTCCCTACTTTCCCTGTGGGTGTAGACTAGCTTTACCTACTTTCCCTGTGGGTGTAGACTAGCTTTCCCTACTTTCCCTGTGGGTGTAGACTAGCTTTCCCTACTTTCCCTGTGGGTGTAGACTAGCTTTACCTACTTTCCCTGTGGGTGTAGACTAGCTTTCCCTACTTTCCCTGTGGGTGTAGACTAGCTTTCCCTACTTTCCCTGTGGGTGTAGACTAGCTTTCCCTGTGGGTGTAGACTAGCTTTCCCTACTTTCCCTGTGGGTGTAGACTAGCTTTACCTACTTTCCCTGTGGGTGTAGACTAGCTTTCCCTACTTTCCCTGTGGGTGTAGACTAGCTTTACCTACTTTCCCTGTGGGTGTAGACTAGCTTTACCTACTTTCCCTGTGGGTGTAGACTAGCTTTACCTACTTTCCCTGTGGGTGTAGACTAGCTTTACCTACTTTCCCTGTGGGTGTAGACTAGCTTTACCTACTTTCCCTGTGGGTGTAGACTAGCTTTACCTACTTACCCTGTGGGTGTAGACTAGCTTTACCTACTTTCCCTGTGGGTGTAGACTAGCTTTACCTACTTTCCCTGTGGGTGTAGACTAGCTTTACCTACTTTCCCTGTGGGTGTAGACTAGCTTTCCCTACTTTCCCTGTGGGTGTAGATTTACCTACTTTCCCTGTGGGTGTAGACTAGCTTTACCTACTTTCCCTGTGGGTGTAGACTAGCTTTACCTACTTTCCCTGTGGGTGTAGACTAGCTTTCCCTACTTTCCCTGTGGATGTAGACTAGCTTTACCTACTTTCCCTGTGGGTGTAGACTAGTTTTACCTACTTTCCCTGTGGGTGTAGACTAGCTTTCCCTACTTTCCCTGTGGGTGTAGACTAGCTTTACCTACTTTCCCTGTGGGTGTAGACTAGCTTTACCTACTTTCCCTGTGGGTGTAGACTAGCTTTACCTACTTTCCCTGTGGGTGTAGACTAGCTTTACCTACTTTCCCTGTGGGTGTAGACTAGCTTTACCTACTTTCCCTGTGGGTGTAGACTAGCTTTACCTACTTTCCCTGTGGGTGTAGACTAGCTTTACCTACTTTCCCTGTGGGTGTAGACTAGCTTTACCTACTTTCCCTGTGGGTGTAGCTTTACCTACTTTCCCTGTGGGTGTAGACTAGCTTTCCCTACTTTCCCTGTGGGTGTAGACTAGCTTTACCTACTTTCCCTGTGGGTGTAGACTAGCTTTACCTACTTTCCCTGTGGGTGTAGACTAGCTTTCCCTACTTTCCCTGTGGGTGTAGACTAGCTTTACCTACTTTCCCTGTGGGTGTAGACTAGCTTTACCTACTTTCCCTGTGGGTGTAGACTAGCTTTACCTACTTTCCCTGTGGGTGTAGACTAGCTTTACCTACTTTCCCTGTGGGTGTAGACTAGCTTTACCTACTTTCCCTGTGGGTGTAGACTAGCTTTACCTACTTTCCCTGTGGGTGTAGACTAGCTTTACCTACTTTCCCTGTGGGTGTAGACTAGCTTTACCTACTTTCCCTGTGGGTGTAGACTAGCTTTACCTACTTTCCCTGTGGGTGTAGACTAGCTTTACCTACTTTCCCTGTGGGTGTAGACTAGCTTTACCTACTTTCCCTGTGGGTGTAGACTAGCTTTACCTACTTTCCCTGTGGGTGTAGACTAGCTTTACCTACTTTCCCTGTGGGTGTAGACTAGCTTTACCTACTTTCCCTGTGGGTGTAGACTAGCTTTACCTACTTTCCCTGTGGGTGTAGACTAGCTTTACCTACTTTCCCTGTGGGTGTAGACTAGCTTTACCTACTTTCCCTGTGGGTGTAGACTAGCTTTACCTACTTTCCCTGTGGGTGTAGACTAGCTTTACCTACTTTCCCTGTGGGTGTAGACTAGCTTTACCTACTTTCCCTGTGGGTGTAGACTAGCTTTACCTACTTTCCCTGTGGGTGTAGACTAGCTTTACCTACTTTCCCTGTGGGTGTAGACTAGCTTTACCTACTTTCCCTGTGGGTGTAGACTAGCTTTACCTACTTTCCCTGTGGGTGTAGACTAGCTTTACCTACTTTCCCTGTGGGTGTAGACTAGCTTTACCTACTTTCCCTGTGGGTGTAGACTAGCTTTACCTACTTTCCCTGTGGGTGTAGACTAGCTTTACCTACTTTCCCTGTGGGTGTAGACTAGCTTTACCTACTTTCCCTGTGGGTGTAGACTAGCTTTACCTACTTTCCCTGTGGGTGTAGACTACTTTACCTACTTTCCCTGTGGGTGTAGACTAGCTTTACCTACTTTCCCTGTGGGTGTAGACTAGCTTTACCTACTTTCCCTGTGGGTGTAGACTAGCTTTACCTACTTTCCCTGTGGGTGTAGACTAGCTTTACCTACTTTCCCTGTGGGTGTAGACTAGCTTTACCTACTTTCCCTGTGGGTGTAGACTAGCTTTACCTACTTTCCCTGTGGGTGTAGACTAGCTTTACCTACTTTCCCTGTGGGTGTAGACTAGCTTTACCTACTTTCCCTGTGGGTGTAGACTAGCTTTACCTACTTTCCCTGTGGGTGTAGACTAGCTTTACCTACTTTCCCTGTGGGTGTAGACTAGCTTTACCTACTTTCCCTGTGGGTGTAGACTAGCTTTACCTACTTTCCCTGTGGGTGTAGACTAGCTTTACCTACTTTCCCTGTGGGTGTAGACTAGCTTTACCTACTTTCCCTGTGGGTGTAGACTAGCTTTACCTACTTTCCCTGTGGGTGTAGACTAGCTTTACCTACTTTCCCTGTGGGTGTAGACTAGCTTTACCTACTTTCCCTGTGGGTGTAGACTAGCTTTACCTACTTTCCCTGTGGGTGTAGACTAGCTTTACCTACTTTC
>NC_135905.1:30170813-30248313 GCF_964194155.1 Cetorhinus maximus
TTCCCTGTGGGTGTAGACTAGCTTTACCTACTTTCCCTGTGGGTGTAGACTAGCTTTCCCTACTTTCCCTGTGGGTGTAGACTAGCTTTACCTACTGTCCCTGTGGTGTAGACTAGCTTTACCTACTTTCCCTGTGGGTGTAGACTAGCTTTACCTACTTTCCCTGTGGGTGTAGACTAGCTTTACCTACTTTCCCTGTGGGTGTAGACTAGCTTTACCTACTTTCCCTGTGGATGTAGACTAGCTTTACCTACTTTCCCTGTGGTGTAGACTAGCTTTACCTACTTTCCCTGTGGGTGTAGACTAGCTTTACCTACTTTCCCTGTGGGTGTAGACTAGCTTTACCTACTTTCCCTGTGGGTGTAGACTAGCTTTACCTACTTTCCCTGTGGGTGTAGACTAGCTTTACCTACTTTCCCTGTGGGTGTAGACTAGCTTTCCCTACTTTCCCTGTGGTGTAGACTAGCTTTACCTACTTTCCCTGTGGGTGTAGACTAGCTTTCCCTACTTTCCCTGTGGGTGTAGACTAGCTTTCCCTACTTTCCCTGTGGGTGTAGACTAGCTTTACCTACTTTCCCTGTGGGTGTAGACTAGCTTTCCCTACTTTCCCTGTGGGTGTTGACTAGCTTTACCTACTTTCCCTGTGGGTGTAGACTAGCTTTACCTACTTTCCCTGTGGGTGTAGACTAGCTTTACCTACTTTCCCTGTGGGTGTAGACTAGCTTTACCTACTTTCCCTGTGGGTGTAGACTAGCTTTACCTACTTTCCCTGTGGGTGTAGACTAGCTTTCCCTACTTTCCCTGTGGGTGTAGACTAGCTTTCCCTACTTTCCCTGTGGGTGTAGACTAGCTTTCCCTACTTTCCCTGTGGGTGTAGACTAGCTTTCCCTACTTTCCCTGTGGGTGTAGACTAGCTTTACCTACTTTCCCTGTGGGTGTAGACTAGCTTTACCTACTTTCCCTGTGGGTGTAGACTAGCTTTACCTACTTTCCCTGTGGGTGTAGACTAGCTTTACCTACTTTCCCTGTGGGTGTAGACTAGCTTTACCTACTTTCCCTGTGGGTGTAGACTAGCTTTACCTACTTTCCCTGTGGGTGTAGACTAGCTTTCCCTACTTTCCCTGTGGGTGTAGACTAGCTTTACCTACTTTCCCTGTGGGTGTAGACTAGCTTTCCCTACTTTCCCTGTGGGTGTAGACTAGCTTTCCCTACTTTCCCTGTGGGTGTAGACTAGCTTTCCCTACTTTCCCTGTGGGTGTAGACTAGCTTTCCCTACTTTCCCTGTGGGTGTAGACTAGCTTTACCTACTTTCCCTGTGGGTGTAGACTAGCTTTCCCTACTTTCCCTGTGGGTGTAGACTAGCTTTCCCTACTTTCCCTGTGGGTGTAGACTAGCTTTCCCTACTTTCCCTGTGGGTGTAGACTAGCTTTCCCTACTTTCCCTGTGGGTGTAGACTAGCTTTCCCTACTTTCCCTGTGGGTGTAGACTAGCTTTACCTACTTTCCCTGTGGGTGTAGACTAGCTTTACCTACTTTCCCTGTGGGTGTAGACTAGCTTTACCTACTTTCCCTGTGGGTGTAGACTAGCTTTACCTACTTTCCCTGTGGGTGTAGACTAGATTTACCTACTTTCCCTGTGGGTGTAGACTAGCTTTACCTACTTTCCCTGTGGGTGTAGACTAGCTTTCCCTACTTTCCCTGTGGGTGTAGACTAGCTTTACCTACTTTCCCTGTGGGTGTAGACTAGCTTTCCCTACTTTCCCTGTGGGTGTAGACTAGCTTTCCCTACTTTCCCTGTGGGTGTAGACTAGCTTTCCCTACTTTCCCTGTGGGTGTAGACTAGCTTTCCCTACTTTCCCTGTGGGTGTAGACTAGCTTTCCCTACTTTCCCTGTGGGTGTAGACTAGCTTTCCCTACTTTCCCTGTGGGTGTAGACTAGCTTTCCCTACTTTCCCTGTGGGTGTAGACTAGCTTTCCCTGTGGGTGTAGACTAGCTTTCCCTACTTTCCCTGTGGGTGTAGACTAGCTTTACCTACTTTCCCTGTGGGTGTAGACTAGCTTTACCTACTTTCCCTGTGGGTGTAGACTAGCTTTACCTACTTTCCCTGTGGGTGTAGACTAGCTTTCCCTACTTTCCCTGTGGGTGTAGACTAGCTTTACCTACTTTCCCTGTGGGTGTAGATTTACCTACTTTCCCTGTGGGTGTAGACTAGCTTTACCTACTTTCCCTGTGGGTGTAGACTAGCTTTACCTACTTTCCCTGTGGGTGTAGACTAGCTTTACCTACTTTCCCTGTGGGTGTAGACTAGCTTTACCTACTTACCCTGTGGGTGTAGACTAGCTTTACCTACTTTCCCTGTGGGTGTAGATTTACCTACTTTCCCTGTGGGTGTAGACTAGCTTTACCTACTTTCCCTGTGGGTGTAGATTTACCTACTTTCCCTGTGGGTGTAGACTAGCTTTACCTACTTTCCCTGTGGGTGTAGATTTACCTACTTTCCCTGTGGGTGTAGACTAGCTTTACCTACTTTCCCTGTGGGTGTAGACTAGCTTTCCCTACTTTCCCTGTGGGTGTAGACTAGCTTTACCTACTTTCCCTGTGGGTGTAGACTAGCTTTACCTACTTTCCCTGTGGGTGTAGACTAGCTTTACCTACTTTCCCTGTGGGTGTAGACTAGCTTTACCTACTTTCCCTGTGGGTGTAGACTAGCTTTACCTACTTTCCCTGTGGGTGTAGACTAGCTTTACCTACTTTCCCTGTGGGTGTAGACTAGATTTACCTACTTTCCCTGTGGGTGTCCTTGCCTGTATTAGGGCTTTAATGAAGTTCAGTCAATTGCCAAGCAAATAAAAACAGAAAATGCTAGAAAAACCCAGCATGTTTGGCAGCATCAGTGGAGAGAGAAACAGTTAAAGTTTCGAGTCACTCTTCTCCGGGAGAGGGTTCCAAAGAAGAGTCATATTGAACTCGAAACGTTCACTCTGATTCCATCTCCACAGATGCTGCCAGACCTGCTGCATTTTCCCAGCACTTTTTGTTTTTATTTTGGACTTCCAGCATCCGCAATATTTTGCTTTTACTTTAGATTCTGATGCGGTTAATTTGAGAAGATAAGCATTGACACCACTGAGGGGGAAGTCAACACTCACCCAGATGTCCCTCTGGTGTTAAGGATGTTGACAGATGGCACAAGCACAGTTTGCAGTCATCGATCCCTACCCCCCAGGGTAAATATCCCCAACGTCTCCTTTTTAGCTCATTAGCCAAAATGAAGGTTGCAGGATCTATGCAATATCCGAGCTGGTACAATACCAATACTGTGTCAATGCTCGTGGCTTCTTTCAGGAATTTTGCTGGGCCTTATTCAATCTCGTGCTTTCTTTTTTGCATGGCATCCTGTGCTGATAGTTCTTGAAGCTTTTCGCTGAGTCCCTCCCAGATTTCTCCCCTTGTGCTGAATCCTGATAAACGTGGGCTAGTTCCTATCCCCATTGCTTGTCCTCCTATTCCAGCCTCCCCACTTAACAACACCTATCATTTGTCAGCCCAATGACACATTTCTGCATCTTGAGTGTTGCAGAAAAAAGAGACATGTCAAAGTTTTTCGCCTTACACTCATCAGGACACTTTGCAAGACAACCAAGTGTCCTGATGAGTGCAAGATGAAAAGTTTTGACATGTCTCTTTTTTCAACAATACTCAAGTTCTGTACCACCAAACAACTATTTCTGTATCTGCTACATTGTTTTATTCACTGCCGCACAAGCCAACAATGGGATAGCATTTCCAATATGTAGATCTTTGCAAAACCCCAAGTTATTCTGTTTCTTGCACTGAACAACTAGACAACCTTCACACTTATAAACTTCTAATATCATCCATAAGGCAAGATAAATCAATAACTAAGCGACTTCATGGCTAAATAGATGGCTGAGTGCATCCTTTACTCAGAAGAAACCCAAGGGGCAGATTAAGGTAATTTCCACCTGTTCCATGGTTGCTTTCTGGGCACCTGTCCAATTCTAATTGATGGCGTATGGCAGGTCACCATGCTCAGCAATCGCCATGCATTTCTTCTGGAGTTGCTGTCTGGATTTAACTGCAACACACGATGACTCCTGTTGCCAGATTGGCCCTGACAGCTGGTGTCTTGGTTCTTAAGCAATGGTGTCACCCTCCTGAATTCCTTTTCATCCATTCCCATAGATTTTGCGGGTGTTGTTGTTTCATGAGGGTTAGTGACAAGTTTCATTGTAGCTTTAGGTCAATATGAACTGATGCTAGGCCTGAGGTTTTATTTGCCATGGCAACACGATACCACATGACTATTCCATGTCATGACTTTTTCATGTACGTGCTCAGGTGCTGGAGAAACTGTGCTCTATTAATCGAATCTGTATCCCAAATGTCCAGCAATATTCGGTAGTCAAGAATGAAAATATCCCTCCTGCCAATCCATATTCTTCGGGTGTTTATGCACAAATACATATTACTATTTGCCTGTTTGGAATTTGTAGGAGGAAATTATTAATGCATTAGGTTTTGTGGTTTGGTTGCAACTGCGTTGGGAGGAATCTGCCCCAGTTTGGTGGTCCTGTAGGATGGGCTCATTATCCTTGTTGAAGTTTGGGTTTATTGCTGCTGCTCAGCTGCTTCCTTGCCTGGACTGTGGTTTGGGATGCTACGGAGATCATTCCGCAGCTCAGAAAGTGCATCTGATCGGAGAAATGCCTTTTCCCCAACCAATTTAAAGTTCAAAGATGGTGATGGAAATTTTTTAGAACACGTTCCTTTTGAATGGGCAACTTTCTGAGACACGGGCACGGAACGCACAGAGTGTAATATAGAGAAGGTGTTTCCACTTGTGGGGAAGCCCAAAACTGGGGGCTGTAAATATAAGATCATCACTAATAAATCCATTAAGGAATTCAGTGGCACCTGCTTTCCCCAGAGCGCAGTGAGATTGTGGAGCTTTCTACCACATGGGGTAGTTGGGCGAACAGCCTGGATATATTTAAGGGGAAACTAGATTAAGTACACGAGGGAAAAAGGAATAGAAGGTTATGCTGATAGGATTAGATAAAGCAGGTTGGGATGTGACTCATGGAGTCTAAACACTGGTCTGGACCCCGTTTTGCCAAATGGTCTGTTTCTGTACTGCAAATTCTGTGTCATTTATTTCCGATCAATTCTTTACTTTTCCTCTTTCTCAGTTGTTGTGATTTAATGATATGTCTCTCATCTCATCCTCAGATTATACTCATGTCTGGCTAATGGCAGTGCCGATGAATTCCAAAGAGGGGAGCAGCTGTTCAGAGTACGGGCAGTCAAGGATCCACTGCAGATAGGTAAGCCGATTTTTTAAAAAAAACCCCAATCCCCTGTGCAGTTCTCTTGTGAAAGGTCTTATCTTGTAATGGGCCACTCCTGCTTAACAAACATTTAAAGATTTTGGAAGGTAGCTAACTGTGATGGGTCAGTAAGATCACACTAGATTGCAACTCAGAGGAGATTTACAAGCATGTTGCAATTTCTAGAGAATCCTCGTCATTGAGGAAAGATTGGATGGAGTTTTCTTTAGGGCTGAGAGGAGGTTTAATTGAGTTGTATAAAATTTTTAGGAGTCTAGATGGAGTGGATAGGAAGGACCAGAGATGTTAATAACCAGGGGGCATAAATTTAAAGAAATTGCTAACTGGGAAATGGGCTAACTTCTTTTGGCTGACACAGACAAAATGGGCTGAATGGCCTCCTTCAGTGAGTAGATTTCCATGATTCTAGAGTAAGAGCATCTTCTTATTTATCAGTTGTCTTGCTTGGCTTTTTAACTTGAGTTTTCCCTTAACATTCGGTTGTCAGTGTTCGATTGGGAGTTCAGCGGGTGTCAGAGAGAGGGAGGGGCTGACTGCTGAGTAGCATTTATTCTGCATGCATGGACTATTGTAACCATGACTGGCACATGGCCATTTAATGGCATTTTTATCTATCTGGCCATTGGTGAGTGGTAGCTGTTAACGTGGCAACCTGCCCTGGATTACCACAACGCATCCAACAGTTCTACAAAAAGTGTGGAATGCAGAGTAACAATCTATTTGTGAATTTTATCGAACCAAAATTTGCACATATTTTCTATCTCTGTACAGATTGGAAGCTTGAACACAAAGCTTCCACTTTGACTATAATACAGTGAAATTTTACCTAGTGAGCTCTATAAACTATTGCATTGTATGTTTGAAACTTTTGGAGCCTTGATTCATATCTATTAAGCAGCAAGTAGAGTGCTGGTACATGTCAGCTAACAGTTTCCATAGGTTTTGAAAGTGGTTCCCAGGCGCGATATGTCTCTCTCTGCAATTTCCTCCATTGCTGCATTTTTCACAATGGATTCAGCGACCGGAATATACTTTTAGCTGAAGGTTTTCTCTCTTAGACAGTCTTTGGGACAACTTTGCCAAACTATACCCAGAAAATAGGATTACTGGGGTCTGGTGATTGGAATTAGAAGCCACGGCAACATTTTAAAATTGGTTAAATAAAGAGAAGAGGATGAGGAGATATTGGAGCTGGGTAGACACATGGCATGAGCACTATTCTTGTGTGAAGGATGTGTAATGAAGATTAAAGCTCTATTCTAAGAGCACTTGATTCTGTAATTCCAATTAGTGAACAATTCTATTCCTGGAATATCTAACCCAAAGTGAAATTCATCTCTTTAATCTTTTATTTTATTTTATTTTGTTAATACATAATTTTTTGAGGGGTCAGTCAGCTGTCCTGACACTTGCAGAAATCTATAACTACATTTGTGTGCTTCTAAGCTAAGCTACTAAGAAATCCAAACAAGTGGAGTTTACGTATTTAATACAGAATCACAACTCCCATCGGTGTTTTGCTCACTTGCCTTGGTTGAGAGAGTTCAGGCACTTGCTGGCAAGAGTCAAAGCTAAGAGACCCCACAGATATGCTGGGTCACTGCCGGTCTTTAACCAATGAGCGATGAGTGCACCGTCATCTCTGAGTAGGGAGGTACTGGGTTCAAGCCCCAGTGCAGGACTGGTGAGGGAGTGGGGCACTCTATGGGAACTGTTAGCTGACATATACCAGCACTCCATTTGTTGCTTAACAGATATGAGTCAAGGCTTCAAAAGTTTCAAACATACAGTGCAATAGTTTATAGAGCTCACTAGGTAAAATTTCACTATTATAGTCAGAGGTGCCATCTTTTCAATGAGACGTTAAACTGCAGCCCTTTCAGGTGGACCTAAAACAACCCCGTGCAGGTTATTTGAATAAGATCAATGGACTGTCCCAGCCAACATTAATCTTCCAAATAACAACAAAACTGGTCACTTAGCCCCTTGCGTTTGTGGGCCCTTGCTTGGTGCAGATTGGCCACTGTATTTGTCCAACTGTGACGACACATCAAAAGTGGTTAATTGGTTTTGAAGTACTTTGGAAGCCCATGAAAATGCCAATAATGCTGTAAACATGTGAGCCTTTCTTTCTCTCTCCATCCTTTCTTGTGTTTTTCCTTTTCTTAAGATACTGAGCATTAACAGGCAGAGCTAGAGAGAGTGAAGCTGGACTTGCAGCTTCCAGTGCCTGTTATACTAGGCTACGCTAGTGCATGAAGGGCTTGAAGTATAGGATTCATTTCAACAGAAGTGCTATTTGCTGGAGGAAATGCTTAGAAAAGGAATTTCCGTTGGGCCATTGTGTAATTGCTTCTGGTCAAACACACACAAAGGGGATAGTTTAAATTACTTTACATTTGCGAAGCACTAGCAAAGTTGCATAAACTGGGATGTACTAGTTTATTGCAGACTATTTCTCACTAAGAATTGATGACACAGTGCTCGGAGCTGAAGTGACACAGTAACTGTGGTGCTGGGTTTGGAACCTTCCATTGTTTTTGTGTGGCTGGTTTCCATACCGTGCTGTGTGTGTCAGATCATTTTCAATCTGTAAAGGTTTGACTGAGGCCTGCCTGCAGTTCTTCCGACATTTGCCATGAAGCCTCACTGTGCACCCATCTGCACCCAGGCCACTCCTCTCTCTGTGCCTCGAACAGCCACTACAATTTCCTGTTGTTCAGTTGGGTTTGATAGGTACAGGGCTGGCTTGCTTTCCTCAAGGTGAAGCAGTTCCCCATCACGGTCCACCTGAAATCCTACGAGATGGGCTATTTTTGATTCGCTTTTTGATTTATTTTTTAGCCCTGTCCTCTACCTCACTCTGCCTTCATCCCTCTGAGTAATACGTCTGCTTGCATCCTGTTGACTGGTCGAAAGATAACCTTGTTTTGCTGACCAGTCTCGTGATGAGCTTGAAACCAAATCCTGCCTATTTTGCCTGTAATCTGCCTCTGCGAACACTTTTTGTGCTACTGTTCATCAAGTTGGCCATTTTATATGGAGCTTTATCTTTAGCGTATGAATTGGTTCTTGCTTTAAAAGCTCCCCCTCCGTAGTCTCTTGTGCATTCCTCAAAACCTACGGCTTCCAGCAAAGTGATGCTCAATTTCTGATCGAGGTTGTTGAGAAGCGTTACTGAATTTCCATCTAGTGCTGCGCAGTGCTCCACAATATGGAGCTAAAGTAGTCTTGTCTTGCCCCATTGTTTGTGATTTCTCAGACTGCATCCAAAACTTCAAGGAGGCCCAACTGAATAAGTGACAGGGGCTGACGAGTAGGAATGTTCTCTTGGTTTGTATCCTCTGTGGTGCAAACAGATCTGGGTGCAGCTATTGCAGTTTCTGCTTAATAACGTGACTGAAAGTGGCCAATTAGAGTTCAAGCGTGGGAACTAAGTTACTTACCTTTTCTAAGCGATAGATGCTTTGGTACATCGTACACCACCGGTGATCAGCCTTAAATGAAGGTGACGTTTATTGAGGCAATCTTTCTTTTAAAAAAAAACTAACCATTATAAATCAACCTAATTCCAAAGTTTGGTGTAAATGAATTGTGTCTCCCCTCTGCTTCATGTGTCATAAGCAGGATGGTTCCATTGGCACTGACTACCCTCTGGTACCTTGGCGCTTAAGTCACCATATGTGTGACCAGCCGATAAGAGTCAGCAAACTGTCTGACTGTGGGGCTTTCAAAGCTGAGCCCAGTCCTGGCCTGAGCTGTGCAGATTGTGGCCATTGATTTGGCTGGAGTATAGCAATAGGAGGGAAAAAATGACCTACATGGTTTGTAGAGCAGAGTAATAAATGGGTGAACATTGGAAAAAGCATTTGTGAAAGGAGGGGTCTGTCAAAGTTTTGAGATTTCCCACTATTGGATACAAGTTTTGAGTGTGTGGTTTGTGGTGATTTTTTGGCTCCGCTCTAGCATTGTCTGCTTGGCATGGTCGCTTGTAGAACAAGAAGAAATAATGCAGCGCAATAAAGGTTTGTTTGGATAAAACATTTGGTAATCATGTTTGTGCCTGAAGAATGTTTGGCCTTGTATAGCTACTTTTATTGTGATGGTTTATTTAACAAAAGAATTTCTCAATGGGGTGAGACTAAGAATAAGTTAAAATGTTGGATACTTGACTGGATTTGAAACTTTTCCCTAAGTTTGGATTTCTTCTTTTTAAATATGTTCACCATGACCATGTTTTGTACAGATATTAAACTTGTGTATGTCATCGTATGATCAGGTGAGAAGGAGTGAAATGACTCCTGTCTATTCAGCCTCCTTGACTGGTCACAACAAAGGTGTAATAAACTTGGAGACTGCAGGACTGGTTTCTTGTAAGAAACAGGAAACTTTATTAACAGACTTCAGAGGAGAGGACATGCTTGTTCCCAGACCAAGGCTAAAAAGCTCTGCCCCAAAGATTCCCCGTGCTTAGGGCTGATTGGTCTATACAGCCACATGATCCCCATAAACTAAGAAATTATTTACCAAACAGTCATTACAAAAGGTTTAAGTTTTTGTTTGACGAGGAGATGCCTCTTCCAAATCCAAATGCATTTAACTATTTACGCAATGAGCAATAAGGAGCCAATCAAACAAGGTTTTCTTGAGCCAAAGAAAGAGCAAATGTATTAACCGCGAAAACCAAGGGAAAAATAATAAAAAGGCAATGAGACTGACAAAGGGATCTGAAATAAGGGAAGTTAGAGACCAATGGAAAAAAAGTTCAAAGAATATACGGTTAAGTACTCCCTTTGTCCTTTAGTTCATGACATCTTTGTCAATCTCTCTTTTGTCCCCACCTATCACTGACCTTCTATCCAGCTTCACCTGCACCACCCCTTAAACAGTATAAATTTCACCATATTTCCACTTCTCTTCAGCTCTGAAGTAGGGTCATACGGACTCGAAACGTTAACTCTGTTTCTCTCTCCACAGATGCTGTCAAACCTGCTGAGTTTTTCCAGCATTTTCTGTTTTTGTTTCAGATTTCCAGCATCCACAGCATTTTGCTTTTATATACCATTAAGTACCCTTTGATTGTTCTTGAAGTGTAAATCTTTAAACATTGTGGCCGTTTTAGATTAGCTGGATGCAGTCAGATGTAGAAGATGTTACAAGATCTCGGTTCGCTGGTAGATTTCTAGTAGTAGTTATGAACCGGGTAATATACTTATTCCAAAAGAGAGAGAGTGAGGGAAAGGGCAGCAGCCCCTAGCTCATTTCCTGTGCTGAAAGGCACCTTGCAATCTCTCTGCATTGGCTGTCAGCCTGACCTGTTTTACTTCACCCATTGTGTATTTCCAAGGGGTTTTGGGTGGGTCTGTCTGTGGCAGCCATTGCTTCAATATCCAGCACTTTGTATTTTAATGTCTCTTCCTCAGTTAGTAACGAGTTTTGATGGGTCTCTGAATTATAGGAATTGCCTCTCTCTTCACACTCCCCTGAGGGTGATTTGTCTCTTTTTCACCTTTGCCTTGGAACGTGGCCTTGCATTAAGCAGTTTGCTCTCTCCCACTTCAACTTGCAAAATTCCCAATCAGTTGAAAGTTGAAAAGTCATATAATCAAAAATGAAGGGGCATTGCCTTATGACAGTCTGTAAAAAAAGAACTTGCATTTATATATCATCGTATCAGACCCCATGGTCATCATAAGTGCTTTAAAACCAATGCCTTCCTTTTGTAGTGCAGTCAATGTAATTACTTGGTAAATACGGCAGCCCATTTGTGTAAAAGAAGATTGCAAGAAACAATGGATAGATTCAAATTGAATTGTTTGCTCTTGGTGGTATTGGCTGAGGGGTGAATGTTGGCCAGGGCACTGGGTGCTACTCCCTGATTAAACAGTGCTGTGAGAGCTCCTATGTTCACCTCAGCAGGCAGACGCAATGCCTTGGATTAATTGTCATTCAGAAGACAGCACCTTCAACGATGTAGCACTCCCTCAGAGCTGCACTGGGTATCAGAATAGATTATGTTCTGAGGTTTCCTTTGGCAGCACCTTCCAAACCTGTGACCTCTACCACCTGGAAGAAGAAATGCAGCAGATGTATGGGAACACAACCACCTGCAAAGGTCTTTCCTTGAAGGCACACCCCACCCTGACATGGAAATATATCGCTGTTCCTTCACTGTCACTGGGTCAAAATCCTGGAACTCCTTCTCTAACAGCACTGTGGGTGCACCTACACCACACGGACTGCAGCAGTTTGAGAAGGTGGCTGACCAACATCTTCCCGAGGGCAATTAGGGATGGGCAATAAATGCTGGCCTAGCCAGTGACACCCACAGCCTGTGAAAGAATAATAATTTAAAAAATCCACAGTGGCATTTGGAATTCTTTAGATTTTTTTCCCTTTTAAGTAACAGAATATTAGTGGTTCTTTTGGTGTTGAATCCTATGTGTGGGAGAGGAACATACATAGTACTTACAGCCCAGAAACAGGCCATTCAGCCTGACAGGTCTATACTAGTGTTTATGCCCCTCACATGCACCCTCCCCTCCCCCTCCACCTTACTTCATCTCACCCTAACAATATATCCTTTTTTTTTCCCCCTTCTTCATATAATTTACTTAAATGCATCAAAAGTAAGGAGTACTGTAAATATACCAATTAAATTTTTGTGATACTCCGTGCTAAAACTGTGCCAGCATCCTGGCACACAACATCGACTGGACCTGTGGAATCTCCTGAGTTTGTCCTGCTGTTATCTCTTATGACCGGCCTTTTTTTTTTCCCACATGATTTGTTTTGGGGTGGGCAACTGTTTCTTTTTCTTCGGTCTTTTGCACTCCCCAAGTCTTTGAGCCATCCCCTGCAGCGATACTGGGCTCCATTGTTAGTGTGGAGATGCAGAATCTAATTGCGCCAGCCCTGCTCCTGGCTTATACTTTACGTTGGTAGCTGCATTCCGATGGAAACCAATACCTTTACTGGTTATGCAATGTTGTCGATGTCCCGCAGGTTGGCAGATTATCCCAATTGAATGCGCTGGTGGCTGCACTCCTGTGGTGTGAAAACTATTGTTACTCAATTTAAAAGTTTTAGACTTGCTATAGATCCAGCAGGGCCCATTGTGAGTACCTCACTCTGCTCTGGGCACTGCATCTCGGGTAAAATACATTGGCTTTGGAGGGAGGGGTGCAACGTAAAATCATCAGAACGACACCGGGGCTTTAAGAGTTAAGTTACGAAGACAGGTTGGATAGATTAGACTTGTAAACCCTTGAAGATTAAAGCATGATCCCATTGAGGTGCTGAGGATGATTAAAGGGTTTGATAGGGTAGATAGAGAAAGGATCTTTCATGGTGGAAAGAGTCCAGAACCTAAAACAACTAAAGCTCAGCTGTTTGGGGGGAGTTGTGCGGGTGGGGAGGGGTGAAATATTGGGAAGCAGTTCCTCACATGAAGGGAAATGGAAATCTGGAACTCCCCCCCTTCTCTCTCCCCCCCGGAACCCCTCAAAATGTTGTTGAGGCTGGAGGTTGTATGGAAATGTCAAAACTGAGATTAATAGATTTTGTTGGGCAAGGGTATTGAGGGGTTTGGAACCAAGGTGGGTAAATGGAGCTAAGTTGTATATCAATCATGAGCTGATTGAATGGTGGAACAGAAACGAGGGGCTGAATGGCCACCTCCTGTTCCTACAAGTGTACAGATCAAACAAATAAATTTCTTTTTCCCAGGCACGTTAATGTGAAGAGTCTTCAGGGGAAATATAGTCTTTGTGTGCACTGAAGTGTAAGCTTTACAAATACTGTTCACAATCTGCTGATGTTAACATAGCAATCCCTTTACTGCAGGTACTGTATTTCAATCAACAACTTCTGATTAGCTGATTTTTAGCATCATTGAAAAGTAATGGTCACAGTATCCTGAGATTCTCGGGTTGGGAAATTAGCATTACAGTGTTCAGGCACTGGGTTTAAGCAGACAGTGCAGATGACATGCTGTAATCTCCATTTTCCAATCACTGAACAGTAACTGCCTTTGGAGTTGTCAGATCCCCTCATGGCTCAATTGCCGCTGACTTGCCTGTTTTGAGCATTTTCAAAATGTGGATAAGATCTCATTTATTATCAACAGTGGATCTCTGGTATCCATGCTGATGGAATGTTTTATTGGGATACATTTATAAAGAAAGGAGCATTATAATGAGGAATGCATAGTGCATGTTCTGTTGAAATATAGTTGTATGTAGCTTAACCTGTTCTTTTAAGGGGGCAAGCGTGTGATCAGTGGTAACCTGCAGACTAGATGTCTGTAATAGACCCTTTGGCCAATTAGAGGGCAACTAAGGATAGGTAATAAATTTGCTGTATCCTGAGAACAACATGAAATGTGCAGGGTTTTCCCGCCTTGCTCCTTGGATAATTTTGTAACCTTCTAAATTCTTCCAACAACTGTTCAATATCCACCATAGCAGCAACATGCGTTTATATAGCATCTTTAATGTAGTAAGATGCCCCAAGGCACTTCATAGAACTGTCTATCAATGGAATTTGACACTGAGCCACAAAAGGAAATATTAGGTAGCTAAAGACTTGGCCAGGGAGGTAGGTTTATGGAGTTTATGCAGAGAGGTTTAGAGAGGGAATTCCAGAGCTTGTGGCCTAGATTGTTGAAGGCACATCCGCTAATGGTGGAGCAATTTTAAAGTCAGGATGTGCGAGAGGCCAGAATTTGAGGATTGCAGAGATCCCAGAGGGATCTAGGGCTGGATGGGTTTACAGAGATGAGGAGTGTGAGGCATGGAGGGATTTGAAAAGAGGGATGAGAATTTTAAAATTGAGTCGATGCCAGACTGGGAGCCAATGTAGGTAAGCTAGGCAAGATCACAGGGCCAACCTAAGGGACACCCCTACCCAGATTCTGAGACCCCTGTTCAGATTGTCTGGCTGTCTGTCTGTCTGTCATTGCGAGGTGATGTGAGGTGAATTTCGCGTGGAAAATCCTCTGTCCATTCAGCGAAGTAAGATTAATTTTATAGATAACTGGGCTGTTTATGAAGGAAATTTGGAAGCAAAGTATTTCTAAACTTAACAGTAATTAATTTTTCCTTCAGAAGATTTCAAATTATTTGTGCAAATTTCAAGCATGGCCCACAGTTTCTGGAGCGATGGCTTGTTTTCAGGACTATTGTGGTTTCCCCAAGCATTAATACACCAGAATTATTGGAAGCAACGTTTATAGATATAATTTAGCAGTTGAGCCAAGTTTTACAAGTGATCAAGTAATCAGTTAGTGAAAGTTGGCTGTCCCATGAAGTAGTGTATATGATTTGAAGAGTTTGCCTCAAGCAATGTTATCCCACGTTTAGAAGCTTGTTGTCTCTTGAATCAAAGAAAGATGTTGGATGGTCAAAGGCGAATTACGTAATTTTTCTTTCATGGGATGTGGTCATCGCTGGCAAGGCCAGCGATGTTGCCCATCCCTAAAGGGCATTAGTGAACCAGATGGTTTTTTTTTACAACCATTGATGATGGTTTCATGGTCGCCATCACTGATCACAGCTTTATATTCCAGATTTATTAACTGAATTTAAATTCCACCAGCTGCTGTAGTGGGATTTGAACCCATGTCCCCTGGGTTACTAGTTCAGCAACATTACCACTGTCTCCCCAGTGCTAATATACAGATCAAATGGAGTGCAGCGGAGATTTACCAGAGTCTCCGAGGGTTAAATAACAAGGAGGTTACACAAATTAAGGTTGTGTTTCCTGGAATTTATAATGTTAAGGGGTGATTTGATCAAAGTTTTCAAGATATTAAGGTAGAGGGAACTATTTCTGCTGGTTGGGGAGTCAAGGACTAAGGGCCATAGTCTTAAAAACTTAGAGCCAGATATTTCTGAACTGAAATTAGCTTCTACACACACAGGTTGAAGGAGCCTGAAACACTTACTTTCACAAATGACAATTGATATTATATCAATTGTTAATTTCATATCTGAGATTGATAGATGTTTTGTTAACCAAAGGTTTTAAGAGGGATAAAGGAAAAGGCAGGTAGATGGAGGTAGTTTACAGATCAACCAGGAATGGCCTACTCCTGTTCCTATGTTCCACAGTTATCATGAATTCAAAGAGCAACTGACACCTTATTCTGCCTCAATTGGAGTTTCTTTTGATGTACAATTCTGCCAAAGTATTTCAGCAAAGAGTCTTTAAATATTCCTCATTGGCCGTCCTGCAAGCTGACTGTATAGGGAGGCTGCTTCCCACAAGAGGTATTTTCAGCTTGTTAAATCATCATACTGGTGCATAACCTGGGGTATCTCTTCACAGGTAAATGTTACGTCAAAAAATCTCTCTTACTTCCTATTTCGGATTCACTTTTTGTTCTATATTTAGCACAAGTATTTTAAAATCTATAATCTCTATTTGTTTATTGTAAATTACTATGCATTAGTCAAATTAAAATGTAAAATAAACCAAGACTGCATATATCACAGTAATGATGGTAATGCAGTGGTGATGTTACAGAACTGGTAATCCAGAGCCTGGACTGATAATTCAGATGACTGATGTTCAAAGACCACCTTGGAAGATTGTTTAATTGAATCCGATTAAACAATGAAAAAGAATCTGGTAATAGAAAGCTGGTGCCAGTAAATGTGACCATGAAGCTGTTGGATTGTCATAAATAGCCAAATGGTTCACTAATGTTCTTTTTGAAGGAAGGAACTTGATGTTCTTTCTTGATCTGGCCTATATTTGACTCTAGTTCTACAGCAATGCGATGAATCCCTCACCATCAATATCCTGAGGCTCACCATTGACCAGGAACTAATCTTGACTAAGCCTCATAAATACTGTGGGTACAAGAGGAGGTCAGAGGCTGTGAATTCTCAGCAAGTAACTCCCCTCCAGACTCCCCAAATCCCCTCTCCCATCTACAAGTCTCAACTCCGGAGTGTGATGGAATGTTCTCCACTTGCCTGGATGAGTGCAGCTCTGGCAACACTCAAGGAACTTGACACCATCCAGGACCAAGCAGTCCACTTGATTGGCACCCCTTCCACCACCTTCAGCATTCACTCTCTCCAGGTATCAGCTCTGGCCCGCTTGCCTGAGTCACAGGTTGTGGACTCAAGTCCCACTCTAGAGACTTGAGTACAAGAAGCTAGAATGACTTGCCAGTGCAGTACTGAGAGGGTGCTGCACTGCCGGAGGTGCTGTCTTTCATATGAAATGATAAACCAAGGTCCTGTCTGCCTTCTCAGGTCGGAGTTAAAGATCCCATGGCACTATTTCAAAGAGGAGAAGGGGAGTTTTTCCTGGTGTCCTGGGCAATATTTATCCCTCAATCAACATCACTAAAACAGATTATCTGATTATTATCACGTTGCTGTTTGTGGGAGCTTGCTGTGTACAAATTAGCTGCCATGTTTCTGACATTGCAACACTGAAAGTACTTCATTGGCTGTAAAGTGTTTCGAGACATCATGAGGTCATGACAGGCTCACTAACAGTGCACTGTGTCTGCAGTGCGTCCTGCTCACTAACAGTGCACTGTGTCTGCAGTGCGTCCTGCTCACTAACAGTGCACTGTGTCTGCAGTGCGTCCTGCTCACTAACAGTGCACTGTGTCTGCAGTGCGTCCTGCTCACTAACAGTGCACTGTGTCTGCAGTGCGTCCTGCTCACTAACAGTGCACTGTGTCTGCAGTGCGTCCTGCTCACTAACAGTGCACTGTGTCTGCAGTGCGTCCTGCTCACTAACAGTGCACTGTGTCTGCAGTGCGTCCTGCTCACTAACAGTGCACTGTGTCTGCAGTGCGTCCTGCTCACTAACAGTGCACTGTGTCTGCAGTGCGTCCTGCTCACTAACAGTGCACTGTGTCTGCAGTGCGTCCTGCTCACTAACAGTGCACTGTGTCTGCAGTGCGTCCTGCTCACTAACAGTGCACTGTGTCTGCAGTGCGTCCTGCTCACTAACAGTGCACTGTGTCTGCAGTGCGTCCTGCTCACTAACAGTGCACTGTGTCTGCAGTGCGTCCTGCTCACTAACAGTGCACTGTGTCTGCAGTGCGTCCTGCTCACTAACAGTGCACTGTGTCTGCAGTGCGTCCTGCTCACTAACAGTGCACTGTGTCTGCAGTGCGTCCTGCTCACTAACAGTGCACTGTGTCTGCAGTGCGTCCTGCTCACTAACAGTGCACTGTGTCTGCAGTGCGTCCTGCTCACTAACAGTGCACTGTGTCTGCAGTGCGTCCTGCTCACTAACAGTGCACTGTGTCTGCAGTGCGTCCTGCTCACTAACAGTGCACTGTGTCTGCAGTGCGTCCTGCTCACTAACAGTGCACTGTGTCTGCAGTGCGTCCTGCTCACTAACAGTGCACTGTGTCTGCAGTGCGTCCTGCTCACTAACAGTGCACTGTGTCTGCAGTGCGTCCTGCTCACTAACAGTGCACTGTGTCTGCAGTGCGTCCTGCCCACAGGCTGGAACTGGTGACATTGTATTTTGTTTTTGGTATAGTCAGCACATGGTAAACTTGCCTGTGTGGGGACTCGCCTACCTCCTGCCAAGACCCTTTCTGATGGCATAGTTGAGGTCAAGACTTAGTATGCATGGGAGTTGCAAGCAGGTCATGGTTCATGGTTTACGATGTTTTAATACACTCTGTTGATCCTTTAACTCAACACAGTAATATTTCATTCCTACAGCAGCCCACTCAATTGCAACTGGCAACAAGCATTTTTCATAGCTCTCATATTGTACATTGTTAAATTGCAGTGAGAAATTATATTTGCAATGCTGAAGTGTGGACTGGAGAAAGTCTATCTTTAAACTGCACATTGTTGCAGGCCTTCACAAAAATGAAGAAAACAACCTCCAGAACTTTGTCAACGCTGGTTTCTTCAAATAAATAGCTACAGTGTAGAGAGAACATTCTTTTAGACTTGGTGTGTTGTAACATAAGGTCATGATGCAGGTCTTTAGTGTGAAGTTAAATTGCAGCCAAAGATTCTTTCCCTCGCAATCCAAAGTTTGCATCAAGAATGTTGTATTCAGATGGAAGGCCTTCCATTAACTAGAGCACAAATATGTGGGTCACGGAATAGGGTAATACTACATACGAACAAGGAGCAGGAGTAGGCCATTCGGCCCCTCAAGCCTGCTCCGCCATTCAATATGATCATGGCTGATCTCATAGTAACCTCAAATCTGCATCCCGCCTACCCCCAATAACCTATTGCCCTCTTGCTTATCAAGAATCTACCCACCTCTGCCTTAAAAATATTCAAAGGCTCTGCTTCCACCGCCTTTTCAGGAAGAGAGTTCCAAAGACTCAAGACCCTCAGGAAAAATATTTTGCCTCATCTCCGTTTTAAATGGGTGACCCCTTATTTTTAAACAGTGACCCCAGATCTAGATTCTTCCACAAGAGGAAGCATTCTCTCCACGCCCCTCAGGATCTTATATGTTTCAATCAAGTTGCCTCTTACTCTTCTAAACTCCAGTGGATACAAGCGTAGCCTGTCCAACCTTTCCTCATAAGGCAACCCGCCCACTCCAGGTATTAGTCTGGTAAACCTTCTCTGAACTGCTTCCAAAGCATTTACATTCTTCCTTAAATAAGGTGACCAATATTGTATACAGTACTCCAGATGTGGTCTCACTACTGCTCTGTATAACTGAAGCATAACCTCCCTACTTTTGTATTCAACTTCCCTTGCAATAAATGATAACATTCCATTAGCATTCCTTTAATAACTAAATATTAGGGTCATGTGAGGTATGTATGTTTTCATTATTCGTTCATGGGATGTGGGCGTCGCTGGCAAGGCCAACGTTTGTTGCCCATCCCTAACGGCCCTTGAACTGAGTGCCATTTCAGAGGGCAATTAAAGAATCAATCACATTGCTGTGGATTTGGAGTCACTTGTAGGCCAGACCAGGTAAGGATGGCAGATTCCTTCATGATAGGACATTAGTGAACCAGAAAGGTTTTTATAACAATCAGCGGTAGTTTCATGATCACCATCACTGAGATCGGTTTTATATTCCAGATTTTTAAATATGAATCTAAATTCCACCAGCTGCCATGATGAGATTTGAACTCATGTCCCCCAGATCATGAAACAAAAACAAAAAATGCAAGAAAAATTCAGCAAGTCTGATAGCATCTGTGGATAGAAAGACAGAGTTAACGTTTCGAGTCCATATGACTCAGAGCTAAAGGGAAGTAGAAATGTGGTGAAATTTATACTGTTTAAGGGGGGGTGGAGCAGGTGAAGCTGGATAGAAGGCCAGTGATAGGTGGAGGTAAAGGAGAGATTGACAAAGATGTTATAAACAAAAGGTCAAAGGGGTGTTAATGGTGGTGGTACTGGTTAAAGGAGGTGTTGATGGTGACATTAAGGGTAGAAAGCAGAATGTGATAATAGCAGGATAAGGGTAAGCACTTTGGAAAGAACAACATGAGCAAGTGACAGATGGCCCTAGTGGGGTTGGGGCGGGGGGGAGGGGATGGTGGTGGGAAAAAAGTTCGAAAATAGGATAAAAGGTGGGGATAAAACAATGAATAAAAATGGAAATAAATTTTTTTAAAATAATAATAAAAATAAGCAGAAATAAAAAAATAAAAAAATAAAAATGAATATTGAATAAAGGGGATCGGAAAAGGGGTAGGGATGGAGGAGAGAGTTCATGATCTGAAGTTGTTGAACTCAATATTCAGTCCGGAAGGCTGTAAAGTGCTAATCGGAAGATGAGGTGCTGTTTCTCCAGTTTGCGTTGAGCTTTACTGGAACAATGCAGCAAGCCAAGGACAGATATGTGGGCAAGAGAACAGGGTGGAGTGTTGAAATGGCAAGCGACAGGGAGGTCTGGGTAATACTTGTGGACAGACCGAAGGTGTTCCGCAAAGCGGTCACCCAGTCTGCGTTTGGTCTCTCCAATGTAGAGGAGACCCCACTGGGTGCAGTGAATGCAGTAGACCAAATTGAGGGAAGTGCAATCACTTGAAAGGAGTGTTTGGGCCCTTGGATGGTGAGGAGGGAGAAGTAAAGGGGCAGGTGTTGCACCTTCTGTGATTGCTTGGGAAGGTGCCGTGGGAGGGGGTTGAGGTGATGGAGGAGTGGACCAGGGTGTCCTGGCGGGAACGGTCCCTATGGATATAGGTGGGAAGGGACTGGACGAGGGGAGAGAGAACGGAGTCAAGATAGGAAGAAATGAGTTCCGTGGGGCAGGAACAGGTGGAAAACTCACTTACTCATTTCTCGTTATCTTAACTCCATTCTCTCTCCCCTTGTCCAGTCCCTTCCCACCTACATCCGTGATTCCTCTGACATCTTACGTCATATCAACAATTTTCAGTTCTCTGGCCCTAACCACCTCCTCTTCACCATGGACGTCCAATCCCTCTACACCTCCATCCCTCACCAGGATGGTCTGATGGCTCTCCGCTTCTTCCTCGAACAGAGGCCCGAACAATCCCCATCCACCACTACTCTCCTCCGTCTGGCTGAACTTGTTCTCACACTGAACAATTTCTCCTTTAACTCCTCTCACTTCCTCCAAATAAAAGGTGTGGCTATGGGTACCCGCATGGGCCCCAGCTATTCCTGTCTCTTTATGGGGTATGTGGAACATTCCTTGTTCCAGTCCTACTCCGGCCCCTTCCCACAACTCTTTCTCCGGTACATCGATGATTACTTTGGTGCTGCTTCATGCTCTCGTCAGGACCTGGAAAAATTTATCAATTTTGCTTCCAATTTCCACCCCTCCATCACTTTCACATGGTCCATCACTGACACTTCCCTTCCCTTCCTTGACCTCTCAATTTCTCAATTTCTGGTGATAACCTGTCCGCCAATATCCATTACAAGCCTATCGACTCCCACAGCTACCTCAACTACAGCTCCTCACACCCCGCTCCCTGTAAGGACTCCATCCCATTCTCTCTGTTCTGATGATGCCACTTTCCAAAACAGTTCCTCTGACATGTCTTCCTTCTTCCTTAACCAAGGTTTCCCACCCATGGTGGTTGACAGGGCCCTCAACCGTGTCCGGCCCATCTCCCATGCATCCGCCCTCACACCTTCCTCTCCCTCCCAGAACCATGATAGTGTCCCTCTTGTCCTCACTTTTCACCCCACCAGCTTCCGCATTCAAAGGATCATCCTCTGCCATTTCCGCCAACTCTAGCATGATGCCGCCACCAAACACATCTTCCCTTCACCCCCACCTGTCAGCATTCCATAGGGACCATTCCCTCCAGGACACCCTGGTCCACTCCTCCATCACCTCCAACACCTCAACCCCCTCCCGTGCAATCGCAGAAGGTGCAACACCTGCCCCTTTACTTCCCCTCTCCGCACTGTGCAAGGGCCCAAACACTCCTTTCAAGTGAAGCTTCACTTGCACTTCCCTCAGTTTGGTCTACTGCATTCGCTGCTCCCAATGCGGTTTCCTCTACATTGGAGAGACCAAGCGCAGACTGAGTGACCGCTTTGCAGAACACCTTCGGTCTGTCCGCAAGCATTACCCAGACCTCCCTGTCGCTTGCCATTTCAACACTCCACCCTGCTCTCATGCCCACATATCTGTTCTTGGCCTGCTGCATTGTTCCAGTGAAGCTCAACGCAAACTGGAGGAACAGCACCTCATCTTCCAACTAGGCACTTTACAGCCTTCCGGACTGAATATTGAGTTCAACAACTTTAGATCATGAACTCTCTCCTCCATCCTCACTCCCTTTTTGATTCCTTTCTTCAATATTCATTTTTATTTTTAATTTTTATTTTTTCCACTTATTTTTATCATTATTATTTTAAAATTTAATTCCATTTTTATTCATTGTTTAATCCCCAGCTTTTAGCCTATTTTCGATCTTTTTTCCTACCACCGTCCCCTCCCCCAACCCACCTCCGCTAGGGCCCATCTGTCTGTTGTTCTTTCCAGAGTGCTTACATTGGTCTGGCCACTATCACATCCTGCTTTCTACTCTTAATGTCACCATTAGCACCTCCTTTAGTCAGTATCACCACCATCAACACCCCTTTGACCTTTTGTTTATGACATCTTTTGCAATCTCGCCTTTGCCGCCACTTGTCACTGGTCTTCTATCAAACTTCACCTGCTCCAACCCCCTTGAACAATATAAATTTCCCCACATTTCTACTTCCCTTTAGCTCTGAAGAGTCATACGGACTCGAAACGTTAACTGTCTTCCTCTCCGCAGATGCTGTCAGACCTGCTGAGTTTTTCCAGGTATTTTTGTTTTTGTTTTGGATTTCCAGCATCCGCAGTTTTTGGTTTTTATCTTAGCATTACAATCTGTATGCCTTGTGTAGTTGTTTTGTGATCTGGGTAGCATTATTTTCCCATTTTAATCACTGCCATATTCTGGATCTGTTATTTTGCAATCAGCAAAATGACCAGTGTGGCGGCTCCACACGTTTCTTTGGTGTTGCGACCAGTCCACGGTTTTACCGATTCTCTCTGGGTCGAACCACCTACTTTCTCTTTCTCCTCAGCCTTGTTTTTGTATTGGGCACTGTGCGATCTTCCAGATTTGGCATTCAATCTTGGGACATAATGTTCTGGAACCAGAGCGTGCAAAATATGTGCTGGTGCATATCTTTCTACAAAATAATAGACCTTGAACTTAATTCTATTAAAGAATCTGAAATTAGACTTAAAGGCAAAGCATTTCAAATGGTTTTTTCTACTGTGGTTGTCGTTTTGTGCAGGCTATAGGGCTGGGTTAGAGTTCACGGTTTAACACTAAATGCCACCGCCTACTAACTGCAATCAAACCACATTAATCTTTGATATAAATGGACAGCTTATCCTTTAAATACTTTCTCTGTCTCCAGTTAATTTCCCAGAGCACTTTGTAAATCGTTTTTGTAGCAGATTGAAAATTGAAGAACAGGTTTTATCTGCATTAGTGCAGTCCATCTCACTTGTTCGTTTGGTGTGATCCTCTTAATTCTTCAATTCCAGCTGCTTCTACTATCACTGCCAGTGACCGTTTCTTTCTTTTATTCTTTTTTGGCAAGGCCAGCATTCCTCCTATCCCATTCCTCATTGCATCATTGCTTTTGAACTGAGTGGTTTGCTAGACCATTTCAGAGGGCAGTTAAGAGTCAACCACATTGCTGTGGGTCTGGAGTCACATGTAGGCCAGACCAGGTAAGGACGGCAGATTTCCTTCCCTAAAGGACATTAGTGACCCAGGTGGTTTTTTTAATGACGATCAAAAATGGTTTTGTGGTCATCATTAGACTTTTAATTCCAGATTTTTTATTTTATTGAATTCAAACTCCCATCATCTGCCAGGACCCAAACCCGGGTCATAGAAACATAGAAACTAGGAGCAGGAGAAGGCCGTTCGGCCTTTCGAGCCTGCTCCGCCATTCATTATGATCATGGCTGATCATCCAACTCAATAGCCTGCTCCCGCTTTCTCCCCATACCCTTTGATCCCTTTCACCCCAGGAGCTATATCTAACTCCTTCTTGAAAACATACAATGTTTTGGCCTCAACTACTTTCTGTGGTATCGAATTCCACAGGCTCACCACACTCTGGGTGAAGAAATTTCTCCTCATCTCAGTCCTAAATGGTCTACCCCATATCCTCAGACTGTGATCCCTGACTCTGGACTCCCCCACCATCGGGAACATCCTTCCTGCATCTACCCTGTCTGGTCCTGTTAGAATTTTATAGGTTTCTATGAGATCCCCCCCTCCTTCTGAACTCCAGCGAATATAATCCTAACTGACTCAATCTCTCTGCATATGTCAGTCCCGCCATCCCAGGAATCAGTCTGGTAAACCTTCGCTGCACTCCCTCTATAGCAAGTACATTCTTCCTCAGATAAGGAGACCAAAACTGCACACAATATTCCAGGTGTGGTCTCACCAAGGCCCTGTACAATTGCAGCAAGACATCCCTGCTCCTGTACTCGAATCCTTTGGCTATGAAGGCCAATATACCATTTGCCTTCATTACCACCTGCTGCACCTGCATGCTTACCTTCAGCGACTGGTGTATGAGGACACCCAGGTCTCGTTGCACATTCCCCTCTCTCAATTTATAGCCATTCAGATAATAATCTGCCTTCCTGTTTTTGCTACCAAAATGGATAACCTCACATTTATCCATATTATACTGCATCTGCCATGCATTTGCCCACTCACTCAGCTTGCCCAAATCACACTGAAGCATCTCTGCATCCTCCTCACAGCTCACCCTCCCACACAGCTTTGTGTCATCTGCAAAGCTGGAGATTTGGAGGTATTACATTTAATATTATGGTCCCCAGAGCATTACCCTGGGTCTCTGTATTACTAGTCCAGTGACAGTACCACTACACCACCGCCTCCCCCTAAATATTGGACAGGACACAGGACAGAATTGCCCTGCTGTAGGATTTCTCACACCCGTCTGAGATGGAAGGCAAGACTGCAGTTTAACTTCTCACCTGGAAGACGTTGCCACAGACAGTGCAGCACTGAGGGAGCGCAGCACTGAGGGAGCGCAGCACTGAGGGAGCGCAGCACTGAGGGAGCGCAGCACTGAGGGAGCGCAGCACTGAGGGAGCGCAGCACTGAGGGAGCGCAGCACTGAGGGAGCGCAGCACTGAGGGAGCGCAGCACTGAGGGAGCGCAGCACTGAGGGAGCGCAGCACTGAGGGAGCGCTGCACTGAGGGAGCGCTGCACTGAGGGAGCGCTGCACTGAGGGAGCGCAGCACTGAGGGAGCGCTGCACTGAAGTATCAGGCTATGTTACGTGTTCGAATCTCTGGGGTGAGACTTGAAACCACAACCTTCTGCCTCTGAGGCCATAGAGCTACCAACTGAGCCGGGGATAACACAGCAAATCTGTGGGTGACCTGTTAAAGTCAAATGTTCCCATTGAGATTCAAAGAGAATTTGTTGAACCGTCAGTGCCGCTGGTAGAAAATTTTCAGTTTTCTAGACAATTAAATAAGAGAAGGTAAAGTGATGCAGATATGTTTAATATTTTACAAATACCTTCAGGCAACTACAGTGCCTTGGAAGTGTGTTTTCTTCCCCATGATTACTTTAGTTTTAATCAGGAAAATTAATGAGATTACTGAGTTTGCTCCACAGAACATTGGAACCCTGTGTTATTTTCATAAAATTTGATTTATCTGTAGCCGTTGCTGTGAATTGCTAAATGCCAATTGTATGAACGGTTAACTGATCTACACAATAGTGTTTACAACCCTTAGTATAATCATTTGTTTGGTCTCTAGTAGTACCCCATCAAAATAGTTTTGTTCTATATCGTCTGTATAAATGCTGCCTTTCTTGACCATCATAGAATGAGGCCATTCAGCCCATCCTGCCTGTGCCAGCTCTTTGAAAGAGTTATCCAATTGTTATGATGCGGTAGACGATGTGCAACAGGTGGATCAAATCCACGAGGAGAACTTGATCTCATGGTCACAACGGTTTTGCAGTTTGTATTTTATTTTGAGATGCATGCCCTGAATTGAGAAGTACCAAAACTTCAGAGATTTTTTTTAGAAAACTAAATTAAACATTTATTAATGAAAGAAAAGATTTTAAGCAAATACATAGGTCTATAAATTACTACGATAATAACTCCTAAAACCCTAATTAATCTGGCTTCCAGTTACACCCCCTTTAAGGCAAAGGTAAAAAAATAGATTTTAAACAGATCCAGGCAAGTCGTCACAATACCCTGGACAGGAGAATTCAAAGTGGCTTTTCCCAGCTTCGGTTTCTGTAGACAGCAGCGTAATGCACAAATACTGGAGGCTTTATCACACTTCTGGCAGATCTTACAATGCCTTCCCTGACGCACAGCCTCGTTCTCCTTTATACATGTTTCTCCCTTTTAATGTAAATTCCATTGTTCCCGTATGTCTTTGGAACTTTATCTTTCTCGTAATATAAATCTTTTCATGGTGCTAATATTATCAGGAACCTTTGGGGTAAATAAACACACTGTTTTGCCTAGCTTCTCTGGCTAGGTGTAACATCTTACCATCTCTTTGAAATTCAAACTACCCTGATTTATCTAAAAACGCAAATTCTCCTCACCTCACATTCTAAGACTTCAGCCATGTTTACCTATTTAGCGCTTCAAACCCAGCTTCGTTTGATGAATCAAAGCCTCCAGTCTCCAATTCAATTAAACCCCGCACACTCACTCTCTCAAACACACATGCGCGCACTCACACACTATCCAAACCCCACCATTAACCTACTTTTAAAATAAATCACTATAATTATGACAATTATTATACTTACATGACACAATTGGTCCCACTCTGCTGCCTTTTTGCCATATAGTACTGCAGATTTTTCCATTTCAAGCTTTGATCCAATTCCGTCTTAGGAGTGATTATTAAACTGCTTCCATCACCCTTTCAGTCAGTGCATTCCAGATCATAACGACTTGCCGTAGAAAATATTTTTCCCTCATGATGCTGTGGGTCTTTTGCCAATTACCTTCGACTTGTATACTCTGGTTACTTACTCTGCCACTGAAATCAGTTTCTCTCTATTTGTTCTTTCAAAACAATACAACGTTTAGAAGACCTCTATATAATTCCCCCCCCTTAACCTTCTCTGCTCTAAGGAGAACAGCACCAGTTTCTCTTGTGTCTCCACATAACTGAAGTCTTTCATGCCTGGTACCATTTTCATAAATCTCCTTTGCATTCTCCCTATAAAGGCGTTGATAGGCTTCCTGAAGCGTGTTGCTCAGAATTGACCACGATACTCCAGCTAAGGGTTTTCCCAGTGTTTTATAAAGGTGTAACATAACCTCCTTGTTTTTGTACCCTTCTGGGCTTCTATTTATTAAACCAAGGCTTCTGTATGGCTTTTTAACAGCCTTCCCGGCTTGCCCTGCCACCTTCAAAAGACTTGTGTGTGTACCCCCCCGTCACTCTGTTCAGGCATCTTTCAGCTTACTCATTCAAGAAGTTGCTTGTCAATCAATCAATCCTTGAGGCAATTTGAGTTTTTTCCAAGCCTTTCCAGCTTTTCATGAATTATGTACGTTGGAAATGCTGTGTCGGCAATTTTCCAAAGTCTCAATACTCCAATGTAGCTGCAAACACGAACATAATGTGCCAAATTGTGGCATTGAGGAGTTCATTAAGTGCTAATAAGAATTTAAGTGAATACAGAAATGAACAGATTATAATCAATGTATCATTTGGTGATCATTCTAATGGAGTAGTTCTACACTAAAGTTATATTTTTTTCTGCAATATCTGTTCTTATATTTCTGGATTATGCATTAAAATCATGAATTATTTTGCAAACAAAAGAATTTTGAATATTGTAAAATTCACTCATGAAATACCAAAGAGGACATATTGGAACTCTGAGCACATTGTCCTTTCACCTTTGAGACCTGGATATGAAGCCAGCCCTCGTAACTATGGTGAGGGCATTGCATCTCAGAAAGATGCTCCGTGAAATGCATTTGGGAAGCTTCGACCCAGCTCCGAACAGACAGAGCCTCAAAACACGTCGTCAACAGATTGTAAATCTCTCAGCTGGTATGGAGAAATGGGAATGTGCGGCAGGATAGGATGTTGTTCTGTGAACGGGCGTTGGAACAGGCACGCTGTGATCTATCGGACCCGAGGGCTGTCGGTCTGCCAACAATAAATGCAGAAGTGAAGAGTATTCAATTCCCCAACATGGATGCCTTTCATCTTTGAGTAGTTATTTTTTAATGATTTATTTTTGGGCGAGTTCCCTTCGCCATTTTGGTTTGAATATTTCATTTTACTAAAGGCCATTTCTGGGCTTCTTTCCATAGAAAAGTTACAGTGCAGAACAAGGCCATTCAGCCCATCGTCTCTGCGCCAGCCATGAAACAGGGAAAAAGAAACCAGCCGCTCATTTTTAATCCCACTTTCCAGCCCCTGGTTTGTGGCCTTGCAGGTTACAGCCCTTCAGGTGCAGATCCCGGTATCTTATAAATGAGTTGAGAATTTCAGCCTCAACCACCCATTCAGGCAACAAATTCCAGACGCCCACCAGCCTCTGGTGGAGAGAGCTTTTCCTCATGTCCCCTCTAACCTTTCTACCAATCACCTTGAAGCCCTCTCCCCCCTCTCCTCCAGCAATTGACCCCTCAGCTAGGGGAAACAGGTCTATCCAGTCCACCCTATCTAGACCACCTCATAACTTCGTGCACCTCAATTAGGTCACCCCTCAGCCTTCTGTGTTCTAAGTAAAACTTAATTGAATTTTTTGAGGTAGCAACGTGGAGGATCGACGAGGGCAGTGCAGTGGGTGCTGTCCCTGTGAGTCCCAGCATCCAGCTTCAGCATCACAAAGCGATAAAGATAGCTGACATCTGCCATGGAGAAGCACTTGTCCCATTGGTATCTGATTTTAGTTAGAAGCTGATGCACTTGTCTTTACTCAGTCCTCCTATTGTGTCTCTCAGCAATCGCTCTACAATGAATAAACACACTGGTTTGTTTTAGTGCCTCAGATGGGAAGCCAGTGAATCTTACTAATAGGTGGTGGTGAATTAGAATAACTGTTCAAGTTGGAACCTGCCAACAAAACATTTGGCTTTTGCTCTTGTGTAACATAAACAAAGCTGGACCTCCTGAGAAGGAGCAGAGTTACAGGGTAGTAAAATAATATGACCAGGATGCACAGATGTAGTTCAACAATCATTTCAAAGCCATGCATTTTATCCTCATTTTTATATAATAGACTTTATATTGAATATTGTTGAAAAGGGAGACATTTTGCTGAAGAATTACCAAAGAATTGCTGAAGAATATTTGAATTACCTGGAAGCAAGGAGAGCCAATTATTCCCCTTTGCTTTCTCCAGGACAACCATTCGGCCAATCAGAGCCCACTTACCAACTGATCAACATCTTTTTCTCCTGTAGTATAAATTGTTGTGATTGTTTGAAATTTGGCATTCTTGCATTTGTCATGATCAATGCAAGACGAGGAGCTTCAGCTTCAGCAACAGGGGGAGGTGGTGGCGTAGTGGTATTGTCACTGGACCAGTATTCCAGAGACCCAGGGTAATGCTCTGGGTTCGAATCCCACCACGGCAGGTGGTGAAATTTGAATTCAATGAAAACCTGACCACAAAGCCATTGCCAATTGTTGTAAAAACATTTGTGGTTCACTTACATCCAGATGGGTTATGAAGGAAGGAAATCTGCTATCTAGACCCACAGCAATGTGATTGACGCTTAAATGCCCTCTCAGCAAGGGCAATTAGGGGTGGGCAATAAATGCTGGCCCAGCCAGCAATGCCCACATCCCATGAACAGATAAAAAAAAAAGTCTCTCTTTGCAGTAATATTATTATATTTATAATTTTATATTATTGACACAATTTGTGTTTTTGTTCTGATTCCATTTTATTATTTTATAGTCATGTAACAAAACTTGTGACAATTTGGGAGGTAATGAATTGGTTAGAGCAGAGGAATTTTTGTATTGTAGGGGGTGAGGGCTTGGGTGATGCAAATGTGAGTAGCTACAGAACCACCACTGGTGACTGGATACAATTACAGTGTGACAAGTTTACATAGGCGTTTCCTGTTAAGAATGTGGACACAGGAATTTACAATGGAGTTAAGTTAGTACGAAAGTGTGACAACCTGATAACAGGAAGTACATGCAAATATAAGATTTTTTGATGCCTAACACTTATGCACTCTAGATTATCATGTGAGCATTGATCACTACAAACTTTGTTTCCTTTTCTCTTCCTCCCGCCTGCCCAAAACAGGATTTCACTTGAGTGCCACAGTGGTTCCTCCACAGACTGCTCAAGCTAAAGGAGCATTCAATGTAGCTGTTATGTTTGACCGCTGCAGGATAACCTCGTGTAGCTGTACCTGTGGAGCAGGAGCTAAATGGTGTGCCCATGTGGTAGCGCTTTGTCTCTTCAGAATACACAATGTAAGTATAATGTGAATTTTGATTTTTGCTTCTGCTGTTTCAAATGCAGATAGAAAGTATTGCTTATCTTTGCAAACCGCGTTTCCCACTGACATCAGGATGATTTAAAATATTGAAGGAGTGATGGCTTTCTCCTTGGTCAGTGAACACAGCCAGAAATTTGTAATCGGTTGGTGGAGAACTGTGCCCAAACTTTTCATAGCACAGAAATAACGCCTCTGTCCCCTGCATCGCACCAAATAACCAGCTTCTTGCACTCTGATCCATAGTCGTACATTTTTTTTTATTATTCATTGAGTGCTGGAGCATCCACTATGAAAACATAAATCAAATTGTCACTTGGAAAATCTTGGTCTTGAAGACTCTGCCTCAAATCTTTATTCCTTGGTCCTGGGAGGAATTAGCTTAAGTTTTTGTTTAGTCTCTTGCCTTCCCTTCCTGAGTAAGAACTTTATTTTCAACAGTACCTTTCCACATTCTTTGTCTGTGACTTGCAAGTTTTTTTTGGTGTAATTTGTTTGTGTTCTGATTCAACTTTCCTTAATGTTCCTTTTTATTTGCTATAGAGAGGCTTTTCTTGTAGCTGATCGACAACGACTTGTTTATATACAGCACCTTTTTAAGGTAGTAAAATATCCTAATGTGCTTCATACGAGTGTTATTAAACAAAATTGGATTCCAAGCCACTTGGCGAGAAATTAGGACACGTGGCCAAAAGCTTGGTCAGAGGGGTAGGTTTTAAGGAGGGTCTTAAAAGTGGAAAGGCAGAAAAGTTTAGGGAGGGATTTCAGAACTTAGGGCTTGCACAGCTGAAGGCATGGCCACCAATGGAACAGCAATGGAAATTGGGGATGCACAAGAGGCCAGAATTGGAAGAACGCAGAGATCTCGAAGGATTGTGGGGCTGGAGGAGGCTAAGGAGATCAGCCAATAAATGCAAAAAAAAAATCAGGCGTTGGAAAACCTTGGTTGCCCTTGTAATGCCGTCACAGACCATTGGGGTCCTGCAATCTCAGTTTGAAAACCTGTGCTTTGTGTGCTGGGAGGTTTGAGAGAGCAGAAGGCGATGACTAGTGCCTTCTTTCCCTGTAAGGCATGACTGATCAATGGAACTTTCTCTGTGATGCGGTGTGCTGTCCAACTGAGAGCTCAACTTTTCGGTAGCCTAGTGCAATGGAGCTTCAGTGCAGGTGAAGCTTGGCCAGTCCAAGTGGACGTGGCTGGGAAAGATAGTGGGACGTGACCTAAATAGGATGCAGCTCCCAGAATTCGACAAGCTTAAAACCTGCGGTGGGGAGAAGTGCGCAAATAAGTGGGGGGGAAAAGCAAATCAAATTAAGTTGGGAAGATGCCGAGACGTAAGCCTCAAGCCTTGCTTACTGTTAATGCAGCAAATTCTGTGGTGGAAACCTTTTGGAAGAAATTATCATGACCTTGCCTATTGTTGGCGACAGCAAGTTTACATAGCTGGGGAGTGAAGGAGTGTTTATTTACAATGATCTGCCCATTTATGACGTAGGGCAGGCTTGATTGACCAGCTGGTCTTTTCCTGCTTGTCAGTGTTTATACATTGACAAGTTGCAACTTTAAAATACCATTTGTAGAGAGCAAATAACGGTTGATGTTGCAAATTTTTCTTCAGTCTGCATTGCCGGGAGTAAGCACACGCGCGTTGTGCACATTGTTCTCGTTGTAACCGCCTGTGTGTGAATGGGAAATCTGGTGAAACAAATATAGCTCGAGCTGAGGAGGCACCAGCAGTGATGGGCAAAATGTTCTTTTGAACCTACTGTGTTCAACTCCTGTAATGAGTATAAATGACATGAAACCAAGTTTAATCTTGCAAATGTCACATGAGAGGGATTCCAAGGTGTGGGCGATGAATTTGAAAATTTAGAAATTGGATGTGCATCGCTGAGATGTGTCTTGCAAGGAAAAGTAGAATTAGCACCCACCTTCAAATTTACAGCAGTATGTCTTCATAAAGCCTTTGGCGTCACTAACTGTGGTCTAGCACAGAAAGAATTTCCACTTTTTAATGACCAAACATTTTTCTACATGTCCTTTAATAAAAACATGGCACTCGTGTGACATGAGCGCCAGTACAGGATAGGAGGATTCAAGATAACATAATTACTTCTCTTCCTAGCCCACTCTCCCCCAAATTTCTTTTGGGTATATGCCCCTCTCTCTCTCCCCTGTCCCACCTAGCAGTAGTTTTAGGAATGAGTTTCTTTCCCACTCAGTGTCCCACTTCACCCTCGGTCCCACTGGCCAGATGTGGGCTGGAGTGTTAATACTGCCCACTCCAGTCTGTGTGCTTGGTTCTAAAGCTGTGCACTCAACCACTTCAGAAAATAATAATCTTTGATCTTTGGGACCAGTCAGATGGACCCAACCACCCTTTTCCATACTCCTATATTCCTGTGTTCCTATGACACTCCATGTCTGTTCTACTTTCACTCTCTCTTGCTCCACTGCATGCTCAGGCATTGTAGATCTTGAACAGCTCATTGGATTTTAAAAAATAGATATTCTTCATGGCGCCATTAGTTCTTTAGCCATTCAGCTTGAATTGGTTTATCCTGATCTGTGAGGGGAATATTTTTCTCCCTATCTACTCTGTCCAGATCCCTCGCCATTTTGAACACACCTATCAAATCTCCTTTTTAATCTTCTCTTCTCCAAGGAGAACAGCCCCAGCTTCTCCGAACTATCCACGTAACTGAAGTTCCTCACCCCGGAACCATTATTGTGAAACCTTTCTGCACTCTCTCTCTCGTCTTCACATCCTTTCTAAAGAGTGTGGTGCCTAGAACTGGAAATGACACTCTGGTTGAGGTCACATTCAGTGTTTTATGCAGGTTTATTGTAATGTTTTTGCTTTTGTACTCTTTATGGCAAGTATGTCGGGAAATGGGTCAAATTGGATCGCTCTTTCAAAGAGCTGGCACGGGCACGATGGGATGAATGGCCGCCTCCTGTTCTGTTGCCATTTCTGAAGCTAATAACCTTCTCGTAGGGAGGGGAGCAAAGACCCATCAACATATCTGAACTGCCAGTTACATAATGGCAACATCAGGGGTCTCAATGCAACTCCCTAACCACCCTCTTGGTTGGCAATTGGTGCTTAGCTTGTGTGGATCCGAGGAGTGGAGGAAGATTTTTTTTAAAGATAAAACAATAACAAAACTCCTTCTGTGGTTCCATCTGTTTACAGGAACAGGAGGGGGGAGGCCATTCAGCCCCTTGAACCTGTTCAGCCATTCAGTTAGGTCATGCCTGATCTGCATCTTACCTCCTGATAAAAGCAAAAAACTGCGGATGCTGGAAATCTAAAACAAAAACAAAAATACCTGGAAAAACTCAGCAGGTCTGGCAGCATCGGCGGAGAGGGACACAGTTAATGTTTCAAGTCCGAATGACCCTTCAACAGAACTAAGTAAAAATAGAAAAGAGGTGAAATATAAGCTGGTTTAAGGGAGGGGTGGGACAAGTAGAGCTGGATAGAGGGCCAGTGATAGGTGGAGACAACCAAAAGACGTCACAGAAAAAAGGACAAAGAGGTGTTGAAGGTGGTGATATTATCTAAGGAATGTGCTAATTAAGGGTAGAAAGCAGGACAAGCAAGGTACAGATAGCCCTAGTAATCTTTTCCCACCTACTTCCATTATTTTTAAATGTATTTCCATACATTGTTTTATCTCTACCTTTTAGCCTTTTTCGATTCCTTCACCCCACCCCACCCCAACTAGGGCTATCTGTACCTTGCTCGTCCTGCTTTCTACCCTTAATTAGCACATTCCTTAGATAATATCACCACCTTCAACACCTCTTTGTCCTTTTAGCATCGGTGGAGAACAAAGTTGACGTTTCGAGTCCTCATGACCCTTCAGCAGAGCAGTTCTGTTGAAGGGTCATGAGGACTCGAAACGTCAACTTTGCTCTTCTCCGCCGATGCTGCCAGACCTGCTGAGTTTTTCCGGTATTTCTGTTTTTGTTTTGGATTTCCAGCATCCGCAGTTTTTTGTTTTTACCTCTTTGTCCTTTTGTCTGTGACACCTTTTGGTTGTCTCCACCTATCACTGGCCCTCTATCCAGCTCTACTTGTCCCACCCTCCCCCTTAAACCAGCTTATATTTCACCTCTTTTCTATTTTTCCTTAGTTCTGTTGAAGGGTCATTCGGACTCGAAACGTTAACTGTGTTCCTCTCCGCAGATGCTGCCAGACCTGCTGAGTTTTTCCAGGTATTTTTGTTTTCGTTTTGCATCTTACCTCCGCCTGGGAGTTAGGATACAGGCAGCAGAGTTTTGAATGTTGACTGTTAAAAATGACCCCAATGTTAAAGAAGAGAGCAGTTTAACATTTCTGAGATGGCATCAAATTCTGATCCAGGTATTTTAATGCTAGTCTTGTTTTACTGAGATTTTATTCCCGATGAAATTCTGGCAGAGACGATGGAAAAGAGCAGAGTGAACCCTGCTCTTATTGCAAAGATGCAGGCTGTAGTTGAGCAAACTCAGGCCCGTGGCACAGTAGTGAACTCACCAAGGTGTGCAAAGGGTTAATTGGCTTACCTTAATTTTGAGACAGGGAATTACCTGCAGAGAGCTTTTTAAAGAGAGAAAAAAACATTAAGGCACGCCTGGTCAGAAAAAGCAAATTCTGTAGCTGCAAAGTTCTTCAAATTGTGCTCATTACCCTTAACGTGCCAGAAGCTATCTTCCAGGGCGCGCTGCAGCCTTATCTAACCACAATCAGGTGCCGTTCTGTAGCTGGGGGCGAAGTTCCTTTTTAAATGATCACCAGGGAGAGGCTGCTGCCTCAAAAGCCCACATGGAGAGCTCCCATAGATTTACCAGTTGCTCTGTGTAACTGCAATATTCTGCCTTTTGTCTCTAAAACTGCTTCAGATTTCTTTCAGGTTCAACCCTCATGTGCAATTTAAAGCCTAGTAGGGACACACAGGAAAAAGGAGTGCTGTTGTGTGCTGGGTGGGGAGGGTGTGAGGGAGAGTGCAGCCTGGAGACTCCTAATTAAATTCAGCATCCTGGAATGTAAAATTTAGGTGGTCAATTAGAGCACTTGTGCTGCCAATTCTAAAGCTCTGACCGATTGGACGGTTGCTAGGTTAATTTTTTTGCTCAGTTTCTAGTTATTTTGCATAGTAGATGGTGTAACAGTCGCTTTGTAGAGTGGGCAGTGAGGAGCAGTACCAGTAAATTGGACTCTCATCAGTCACCGCAGTTTATTCATGTTTCATCCTTCCATCTGTTTGCTGCAGTTAACAGACACCAATACTCAGCCAAGTTCCCCCCATCCTGCTTAAAACTGTGTAGGAGCATCAGTCTAGATAAACCAACACCCCCTAGAGTCATGCAATGATGCAGCATAAATTGAGCACTATCATAATGACCTAATGTCATTGAGTCTAGCTCATAGAATATACGTCACAGAAACAGGCCATTTGGCCCATCTGGTCCATGCCGGTGTTTATGCTCCACTTGAGAACCCCCTCCTATCTTTTCCCATCCAAATTTACCACCTTTCGGTGTTTTGATACACACGACAGATAATGCTGTTCTGCTCCATGTCATTCAACTCACTCTACAGCTTTTCCTCTGTGTGCACTCTGCACTTTCTAGGAAGGTCGAACAATGGAATTGCATCTTCTCTGAGGTGTAGTACAGCATCACCTTTGAGCTTCCCTATGGTAATGAATTTGTCTGGGCACATCTGTTGTAGGTCATGGACATCTTGGCTTCTTGTGCTGGGATTGGTATCTTGCTAATCTGCTGTATGGTCACAGTTCCGTACACACTGACTGCTGGTTACATGGTTTACGTCCTGGCTACTTACTCATTAGCATATTCTCTCTCAAAGCAATATCACAATCTATTCACTTCTCCCTCAAATGCTTGTCTAGCTCCCCCTTAACTCATTGTATCTCGTCCTGCTTCGTTTGAGATCGGGATTTGCCTGGTTTCCCCTGAATAGATGCAGGGCAGTACTGAGCAGTAATGAGTCTGTCAAAGAGGAGGATTTTTTATTAACTGTGGGCAATATGTTGCCGTGGTAACGATTAGGCTGTGACAGCTTTGTTAATCAAGTGACCTCATGCTATTTTTGGCTTGTGTGTCGTCTTTGGTGTCAGTGCATGTAGTCACTTGAGCAAAATTTCACTTGGTATTGAGTAATGTCACTTAGGGAAGGAAATCTGCCATCCTTACCTGGTCAGGCCTAATCATGACTCCAAACCCATAGTAATGCGGTTAACACTTGACTGACCTCTGAAATGGCCTAGCTAGCCACTCAATTAAGGCAATTAGGGATGGATAGAGGTGTCAGCTGTGGCTCAGTTCATAGCACCCTCGCCTTTGAATCAGAGGGTTGTGGGTTCGTGTCCCACTCCCGGAAAACCAAGAACTGTGATTGTACTCAAAAGAGTTGCAATCTGTGACTTGATAACTCGAAAGAATTTTTTGACAGTGACTTCCACATCCCATGAATGAATAAAAAAAAAAGTGATTTACTTTTAAAATACAGTGGGCCAGAATTTGCCAGCAAGGAAGGACACAGTTAATGCTAATGGCATTGTTACTGTGTAAATCACCTAGCAATTTGTAGCAAGGAAGAGATGTAGTGTTCAATTGTTCTGTGCTTGATTATGTAAGTCAGGTAACTGATCTATGCTCACTATGCTTGATTGGTTAAGCCTGGGTAGTGACTCAGAGCTAAGTAAACAGAGGAGATGGAAACTACCTTTAAGCTTGAGTGCAGACATTTTATGATAGCAGAGATATTTTAAAACTCTTGTAAATAAACCTGTTACACTCTTAGAAAACATCTCTGCATTGCTCTGATACATATAAAATATACAACAAGCTGGTGAAACACATCAAGAGGTAAGCCGTGATTTTCAAATCACCACATATTGGACAATTTGATGTTGGTCTTTCCTTCCCCCTCTTCATTTCTCATTCGCCTTCCTTCATTCCTCTGTTTCCTTCTCCGTCATTCCTCTGTTTGTTTCTTTCTCAACCCTTTGGTCTCAGTGGCTACGGAGATGGACTGCTCTCTTCATGATGTCTCGTCGCCCTTGCGATGCCCTTATCAGCTCGCACTTGCAACACAAAAGATTTTGAGCTGAAGGGTGAGGGACAAAGACAGAATAATGGGCAAGATTCCCCACCCCAGTAAAGTCTGGCCCTTAAAACAGTGGAGCCGCTGGCATTTTCTATCACTTCATAAGACACTTAATGCAGCGCAATGTATTTGTCCAGGACTGTTCTTCAGTTCCCTGGCTGCCCGGGGGTAAGATTTTCAGCTTTCAAAGTGTCTCATTTCTTTATTCTTGGGTTATGTGGAGAGCTGGCTCCCGGTGCCCTCATTGTTTAAGGTTTTATAGCCGCTTTGCCAGCTGTGCTTCACTTTTCCCTTGACCTCCTAGCTCTGAGGCACAGTCTGAATTAAAGCCGCCTCGAGCCTTGGATCCAAATGAGACCGAGTAGGGAAAAATACGTTTGGAACACGCTATTGTAAGCGAGTGAATATAACGAGGGCGATGGCTGTGAGAACTGCAGATGTATCAGTTACTTTTTCAGTACTGGATATCAGTGATTTTTGACAATGCTCCATTGCTTCCAGCTGCCTATATCCTAAGCTTTGGAATTCCCTCCTTAAAATCCTGACTTTCTGCCTCTTTCTTCTCCTTTACGATGCTTCCTAAAACCTACCTCTTCAACCCAGCTCTTGGTCATCTCTCCTAACGTTACATTAAGTGGCTCATTGTGAAACTTGCTTTGTTAATGCTCCTGTGAAGCACCTGAAGACGTTTTACTCTGTTAAAGTTGCTATATAAATGCGGGCTGTTTTTGCTATTTTCTCTCCTTTTCCCTATAGGGCAAAGTCAGCATGGTTTCATCAAGGGGAGGTCATGCCTGACAAATCTGTTAGAATTCTTTGAGGAGGTAACGAGTAGGTTAGGCAAAGAAGAGCCAGTGGATGTTATCTACTTGGACTTCCAGAAGGCCTTTGACAAGTTGCCGCACAGGAGGCTGCTCAGTAAGATAAGAGCCCATGGTGTTTGAGGCAAGGTACTAGCATGGATAGAAGATTGGCTGTCTGGCAGGAGGCAGAGAGTGGGGATAAGGGGGTCCTTCTCAGGATGGCGGCCGGTGACTAGTGGAGTTCCGCAGGGGTCAATGTTGGGACCACAAATTTTCACTTTATACATTACTGATCTAGATGAAGGAACTGAGGGCATCCTGGCTAAGTTTGCAGATGATACAAAGATAGGTGTAGGGACAGGTAGTATTGAGGAGGCGGGGAGGCTGCAGAAGGATTTAGACAGGTTAGGAGAATGGGCAAAGAAGTGGCAGATGGAATACAACGTGGGGAAGTGTGAGGTCATGCACTTTGGTAGGAAGAATAGAGGCATAGACTATTTTCTAAATGGGGAGAGAATTCAGAAATCTGGAGTGCAAAGGGACTTGGGAGTCCTAGTCCAGGATTCTCTTAAGGTTAACTTGCAGGTTGAGTCGGTAGTTAGGAAGGCAAATGCAATGTTGGCATTTATTTCGAGAGGACTAGAATATAAAAGCAGGGATGTGCTGCTGAGGCTTTATAAGGCTCTGATCAGACCACATTTAGAATATTGTGAGCAATTTTGGGCCCCGTATCTCAGGTAGGATGTGCTGGCCCTGGAGAGGGTCCAGAGGAGGTTTACGAGAACGATCCCAGGAATGAAAGGCTTAACATATGAGGAACGTTTGAGGACTCTGGGTCTATACTCGATGGGGTTTAGAAGGATGAGGGGGGGATCTGTTTGAAACTTACAGAATACTGAAAGGCCTGGATAGAGTGGACGTGGGGAAGGTGTTTCCATTAGTAGGAGAGACTAGGACCCGAGGGCACAGCCTCAGAGTAAAGGGAAGACCTTTTAGAACAGAGATGAGGAGAAACTTCTTTAGCCAGAGAGTGGTGAATCTATGGAATTCATTGCCACAGAAGGCTGTGGAGGCCAGGTCATTGAGTGTATTTAAGACCGAGATAGATAGATTCTTGATTGGTAAGGGGATCAAAGGTTCCGGGGAGAAGGCGGGAGAATGGGGTTGAGAAACTTATCAGCCATGATTGAATGGCGGAGCAGACTCGATGGGCTGAATGGCCTAATTTCTGCTCCTCTGTCTTATGGTCTTATTTCCAACCTCTGCCCTCGCTCCAAGGATAAAGCTGCTCCTGGTAACAACGTTGTGCAGTGAATATGCGGTGTTCACACAAAGCGCCTCTGGAGTAGGTCAGTCCAAATAAGCAGTTTAATCCTGGAAAGGTGTGTTTTATGCTTTTTAAAGAGAGGCTGCAGGGAGGGAATAAATTCTCTTATCCACATTCATAAATTAGAAATTGTACAGAGAAAAAAGAAAAATCTGGTAAACGCAGATCAGCATCGGAAAGAAACAAGGACAGTCTAATATTTCAGATATAAACGCTTCGACACTCCGAGCCTGATAAAGGAGAGACACTCAAAACATCACACTCTTTCTTGTTATAGATTCTAATTGACCTATTGTGTACTTACATCATCTTCCCTTAGTATTTTAGCCTGGATTGAAAAATAGGAGTAGGCACAGGCCATTCAGCCCCTCGAGACAGTTCTGCCATTCAGTCAGACCATGCAGATCTGTACCTTAACTCCATTTAGCCATCTTGGTTCTATAACCCTTAATACCCCAGCCCAGCAAAAACTCCTCAATCTCAGTTTTGACAGTTTCAATCGGCCCCCAGCCTCAACACCTTTTGGAGGGGAGAGTACAAGATTTCTACCACCCTTTATGCAAAGAAGTGCTTCCTGACATCACCATTGAGCAGTCTAGCTCTAGATTTAATGCCGCACAATCTTCCTATTGGGAAAATCGACTGTTAGCATTTTTCACAGAATCTCACAGTGCAGAAGAGGCCCTTCGGCCCATCGAGTCTGCACTGACACACGAGAAACACCTGACCTACCTACCTAATCCCATTTACCAGCACTTGGCCCATAGCTTTGAATGTTATGATCTACCAAGTGCTCATCCAGGTACTTTTTAAAGGATGTGAGGCAACCCGCCTCCACCACCCTCCCAGGCAGCGCATTCCAGACCGTCACCACCCTTTGGGTAAAAAAGTTTTTCCTCACATCCCCCCCTAAACCTCCTGCCCCTTACCTTGAACTTATGTCCCCTTGTGACTGACCCTTCAACTAAGGAGAACAGCTGCTCCCTATCCACCCTGTCCATGCCCCTCATAATCTTGTACACCTCGATCAGGTCACCCCTCAGTCTTCTCTGCTCCAACGAAAACAACCCAAGTCTATCCAACCTCTCTTCATAGCTTAAATGTTTCATCCCAGGCAACATCCTGGTGAATCTCCTCTGCACCCCCTCCAGTGCAATCACATCCTTCCTATAATGTGGTGACCAGAGCTGCACACAGTACTCCAGCTGTGGCCACACCAAGGTTCTATACGACTCCAACATGACCTCCCTACTTTTGTAATCTATGCCTCGATTGATAAAGGCAAGTGTCCCATATGCCTTTTTCACCACCCCACTAACATGCCCCTCCGCCTTCAGAGATCTATGGACACACACACCAAGTTCCCTTTGTTCCTCAGAACTTCCTAGTGTCATGCTTGAATACTTTCTTGTCAAATTACTCCTTCCAAAGTGTATCACCTCACACTTTTCAGGGTTAAATTCCATCTGCCACTTATCTGCCCATTTGACCATTCCGTCTATATCTTCCTGTAGCCCAAGGCACTCAACCTCACTGTTATTTTTCCGGAATATCTTGGGAAATCCGTTTCATGTACTGAATTATTCATCATGGGTTGGTGTAAGGTTTGAGACTGGAGTGACATCGACACGATAAAAGGTTGTAATGTTTCACCTTTACACTGCAATGGATCCAGTACTAATGGAACTTTGGTAGAAAGATGGTAATGTAAACCTTAATGGGGTACGAAAAGATATCATTGTGGCACTCAGCAAGTTTATCCCATGAAAATAGAACGCTGTCAGTCGCAGGTCTAATCTCTGAACTTGGTAGACACAGTTGTGTAATGGCTCTAATGCTGGGCTAGAAACCCAGAGGTCATCAGTTAAAACTTGTGAAACTGAATCCACAAACATTGTTAATAAAAAAAAACCAAAATCTCAACTGACTGCATAAAGGGACCACACTTGGCCTGGCTGACAGAGCAACAACTTGGATTTATATAGTGTCTTTTTACCAAATTAAAACATCCCAAGGTGTTTCCCTGGAGCATTAATCACCAAAATGTGACACCAAGCCATGTGAGGAGATGTTAGGACTGATGACCAAAAGCTTGGTCAAAGTGGGAGGAAACCTCTGCCCGTTGTTCTCACCAAAACAATGTATCCCAGTCGCAAATCAGCAATCCTGCTGTGCGTGTAAAATAAAACACAAATATTCAAATGGATGATGCTACTTTATTTAAACAAATAAAGATAATTAGATAATTGATGACGACTTTATCTCGGAAGGATTGGGCTTTTGATTGGCTAGTGAAACTGGGCAATACACAAGGCACATTATTTTGCACATGTTATGGCCCCTGACAAAGATGTTGGAAACTCATCTTCACAGTTTCAAAGTTGGAAAACATTGGAATGTTTTGTGAGTTTTACAGATGGTGGTTTTATTTTGGAACCATCCACATTACAACACAGGGGAGGTTATTTGACCTCGTTTTGTCCGCATCACTGTTGGCTCAACAACGGAGCTGTCTACTGTAAACCCATATCCTGGCTCTTTCCTTGTACCGGTTAATATTTGATTCCTCCTTAAATGTGATTGACTGGACTTTGGTTTTTTACCAAAAAAAAGTAGCTCTTGCGAGTTCTCAATCTCTGCCCTTGTCCCATCTAATGGAAGAATTTGGGTCCTGAGCTGCTAGTTATTTGGTGTGACTGACTCCTGTATCCAACTCACCTTCACACTATCCCCGGAGTGAACAAAGTTAACGTGTAACAGGCACTGACGGACTTAAATACAAGAGCCTGTTTTGTATAATTCTTTCTGTACAGGCAGCAGTAAGTGAAATGCCCAATAGCTAAAGATGTGCCTTCTCTCCCTTAAGCGCAAAACAATGTCAAAATAGCCTTCAAATAAAAGCTCCCTCGGGGAAGGGGTTGGCGATGATGCAGTTTATTTTTTTAGCCCTTTCTTTTACATTAATCCGCAGCAGTTTACTGCTTTAGCTAGAGTTATATGTTGCTTTTGGAATCTTACTGCTGTGGGATCCAAGTGTAGCATAATTTATGATCATTTGCTCACTTATGTATCTTGTGTCCCAGTGTTCAGGTCAGAGCGTCTTTCAGTAATTGAATAATTTACTGTGCTGGAACAACAAGTAAAAGGCTGACCTGTAAATCTTTCAGCCCTGGTCACGGCCTTACCTAAGTCACTGTGTCTAATTTGCTTTGAGAAACCTTCTTAAATCAACCCGAGTTGTTTATGCAGCCCCCTATGTGAATTTTTATCAAGTATTTGTTCTCGTAATGTGGGTGACATTTGGTGAAACAGCATTACTTTTTTGTTGCCCATCACCAGTTGCCCTGAGGGCATTAGAAGCCATGGTTCTGCCAAACCAGATAAGAGTTGGCAGGTTTCCTTCCCTGAATTGAGTTGGATTAATGTGCTCAATGCCTATCCTGAATTGTTGCAAGTATCTGATTTCAGTTGGGTTTGGTTTTGGGTGAGGTAATGTAACATAAAAGGAAGCAGTGTTTCTGTTTAGAATAAACCTTCCTAGACCAGAGCTGGTAGTGCCACCTAGAGCTCTTCAGACTCTGATGGAGCTGCCCTTAAACCCCAAGAACTCAGTCCAGTTGATGCTTGCACATCTTTGGGTTTTGTGGATATGGAAATTAGTAAAGGCGGACTATAACCACTATTGCCTCACTCGTGGTCAAATCCTAAATCCGAACACCAAGATCTGTCAGTATGAGCAACTTGAGATCTACATGGATGAATAGCTCCATGGTACACCTGTATAAAACCCTTAAAAGTAAGGACATTCCTGACCCAGATTACTGCCACTTCTGAGAAAGGCAAGCTCTTTGTGATGCTGAGCAGGTGCATCATATCTCTGCATTCAAGCATTGTTTCTGCGATTGTATGATATGCTTTCCTTTTGGTGCAGTAACGCTGTGATGGGATTTATACCTTTCAGGGTGCGTCCCCCACAGATTCCTGTAGGTAGCAGGACAGCTAGGTATAAGGTGGTGAAGAAATCAGCGCAGATACTTTTCTATATTAGCCGAGGCATAAAATATCAGAGCAGGGAGGTTATGCTAACTTGCAGAATGCTAGTTAGACCGGAGCTGGAGCACTGTGGGCAGTTCTGGTCACAACATTGCAGGATGGATGTGGTCGCACTTGAGAGGGTTCTTAGGAGACTTACAATCCTGTTGTGAGGAATAAAGAATTTTACCTCTGAGGGAAGATTGGATAGTCTGGAATAGTATTCATTGGAAGAGGAGATTGAGAGGAGGTTTAATTAAGGTGTACAAAATTATGAGGGGCCTAGAGTGGGTAGGAAGGACCTATTTCCCTTAGCAGAAAATGGGTATTACAGTAATTGATACAGGGACTAGAGGGGAGTGAAGAGTTTTTTTTCACCCAGAGGATGGTACAGCCAGAAACCCTCAACACATTTGCAAAAAAACACTTGAATATGCACTTGACATGCTGTAACCTACAGGGCAATGGATCAAGACCTGGATTAGGCTGCATAACTCTTGACCAACATGAGCACAATGGGCCAAATGGGCACCTCCTGTGCTGTAAATTTTCTATGTTCCTGTGTTCGTAGCATAAGTTAAAATTAGTGCATCATAAAACCAAATGAGTTTCTTAGTGATTGCTGCATATTCATTTAGTTGGCGGGTGGAAGATGAATCTATTTAAGTTTCGAGGGTGCTTCCTTGTTCTAATATGAGTATGAATTGCAGGTAAGTGTAATTTAAATTGAATGTAAATATGAAAGCTGATGGATGACGCTGGTGTTAAGTGGCGCTAATGGAAATCACAACTTGCAGTTTATGTCGCACTTTTGATGGATAGAACAACATCCCAAAGACATTTCTCCAATGTGTAATTCAGCAAAATAGACGCTGAGCTAAAGAAGCTGTTGACAGAAGTGACCAAAACCTGGGTCAAAGAGATGAGTTTTAGGAAGAGTCTGGAAAGAAGGCAGGAGCTTGTGGATGGAATTCCAGGGCATGGGGGTCCAAATGGCTGAAGGCATAGATGCTGTGAAGATAGAAGGAGAAATGCCTGAGGAACGGAGAACTTTGGAAGGTGATGGGTGATGTTGGTTAGGCTGAAGGAGGTTACAGAGATAGGGCGTGCCTAAACCATTTAAACATGAGGAGGAAAAATTAAGATGGAGGGATTCGGAGAGCCAATGTAGATCAGCAAGAACAGGAGCAATGGGTGAGCAGAACTTGGTGCAGGTTAGGATATGGACACCAGAGTTTTGGATGATTGAAGGATGGGATGCCAACCAGGGGAGCATTGGAATAGTTAATTTTGCATGTGATGCATGCATGGATAAAAGTTTCAGTGGTGGATGGGCTGAGGTTGGGGCAGTGAATGGAAATGGAGAGGGTATGGGATTGGAAGGTTTTGAGGGGGGTAGAATAGGATGTTAAGGTTGCGAACAGCCTGATGCAGCCCACCATGGGGCTGGGAACATAGGAACAGGAGAAGGCCATTCAGCCCCTCAAGCCGGTTCTGCTTTTAATGAGATCGTGGCTGATGTGTACCTTAACTCCATTCATTTGCCTTGGTGCTATATCCCTCTGTGCCCTCAAATAGCAAAGGTCTATCAATCTCAGATTTAAAATTATTTGAGTTAGCATCTGCTCATTTTGTGAGTGAGCGTCCCACACTTCTGTCACCATTTTGTCTGAAGAGGGTGTTTCTTAACCTTTCCCCTGAGTAGCCTGGCTCTGATCTTAAAGTTATGCCCCCATGTCCTAGACTCCCACCAGTGGGAAAAAAATCACTATGTACTCCAAAATTCCTTTCAAAATCCCAAAAACCTTAATTGAATTGCCCCTGTCTTTCTATATTCCAAGGAATACAAGACTTATTCATGCAATTTCTCTTCATAATCTCCCTCCGATTGGACCTTTTTATAAGGGTTTGGTCAATGGGCATTTGTTGAACAAACCCAGGATTAAAGATTCTGTTAATAAGTAATAGCTCCTCATACTATTGGCTTTGTTCCAGTATAAGCAGTACTCGATGAGTAATGGTAGGTTTGTTGCCTCCTTAGCACCCTTATCGGAAAAGTTAGAGAAAGTTCAGGCTTTTCAAAGTAATGTTATTGTAGTAAACGTAGTGCTTGATGCTGACCAAATTGAAAAGGGGGGAGTTGCTGTTCTCTTCCCTGTGCCCCCTCCTTCTTTCTTTCTCCCTCTCTCTATCTCTGCACTATCCCAAGGAAGAGGTCAATGGAAGGGTAATTAAGCCTTGGGTTGTTGCAGTTTGTAGCGGTTAACGTGTTTCTGAGGGTTGGTCATCAGCTCATTCAATCCACCAGAATACAAGTACGTAGACCGAGGAGAGATTGAAGGAGGGAAATGGAGGTAATGAGAATGAATATCCCCTCTATAGCACTGGAAGTTTTCTTCTCCCTCTACAATCCCATTTAATAATTGACCGACATGCTAAGGGTGGAAGTGTTCCTGATTTCTGTGAATATTCGTGTTTGTGTTCAGTTTATGATCAGCCAATCAATCATAATGCCTTCCATTGATGAGCCCTTGTTAAATCTAAGCAAGGAACTAGCTGTATCTTGTCATGTTTTCCAACTTTGCAAACTCTTTAGGAGCAATTATTTTCTAAATTTTCCCATTGTTTGGTTTACTTGTCAATTAACATACTAGACCAACTGGCTAGGGATAAATAACTCACTCCAAGGACAGTGGATCAAAGGGTGATGTGTGGCCATGAACTCTGTATATAGCTTTACATATTAATCTCATTATTTAACAGAATTTTTTCCCAAAAATATACTTTATTCCTAAAAGTACATTACAAAATATGTCAACTTCAAAATTACAAGGAGCACAATAAAATTCAGCTGGTCTCCATACAGCATGTTGCACTGATTGGTGCCTCAATACAATTTCTGTACTCTTGATATGGGGGAGATGGTGGCATAGTGGTAATGTCACTGGACTAGTAATCCAGAGGCCCGGGTTAATGCTGTGTGGACATGGGTTCAAATCCTACCATTGGTGGAACTCAGAATTCAATTAACAATTCTGGAATTGAAAGCTAGTCTCTGTAATGGTGGCCATGAAAGTACCATCAATTGTTGTAAAAACACATCTGGTTCACTATTGCCATTTAGGGAAGAAAATCTGCCTTCCTTACCTGGTCTAGTCCACATGTGACTCCAGACCCACAGCAATCTGGTTGACTCTTAACTGCCTAGCAAGCCACTCAGTTCAAGGGCAGTTATGGATGCCAGTGATGCCCACATCTCGTGGGGGGGAAAAAATAATCACAATGTACATTCCATATCAGACATATAGCCCGAGGTATTTTACACAGATTCTAGCCCCTCGGCATACTGTGGCTTAAAGTCAGTGACCTTTTCTCCATTGCTCCTCTGCGCCGGCTGCCCCAAGCTTTAAGAATTTCACATTTAATGGCAGCTAAAATAAGAAAAATACAATTTATTTCCAGATTGTCCCTCAGAGACTGTTTCCTTGGACACTAAGCTTTGTGCATTACTGCAACTTGGCTGCAGACAACCCGTCACACCTCGCACTGGCCTGCTCCCTGAAGATTATTCGTCAGCCTTGCTTATGACTGGGTCTCAGCAGAGTCTCCAGATGTCTTCTGTTCTGAAGAAGAGTCCTACTGTGCTTGAAATGTTAACTCTGTTTCTCTCCGCACAGGTGCTGCCAGACCTGCTGAGTTTTTCCAGCACTTTCTGTTTTTATTCAGACCTCTTGACCTTCTCTTTGAAGGGTGCTTTTCTTTGTCTGATGTTGCAACACTTGCTCACCTCCTGAAAGCGCAATAATTGTCTTCTGTAGGTGCTTCAGACTATTGGGTAAACCTCCACAGCCACACATGCCCCAGTAAAACATTTAAAACATTAACCCTTCTTAATTTTGGGAGTAAAAATGTTGTTGCTTCATTATGATCATAGGAGCAGGAGTAACCTGTTCAACCCCTCAAACCCATTCCACCGTTCATTAAAGTCCCAGCTCATTCAAGCCTAATGGATCATTTCTTCAGTGATAAATCCTCTGAGTTAGAAGGTTGTGGGTTTAAATCATGATCTGGAGCATTGAACATATACTTGAGGCTGACACTCTAACGCAGTACTTAGGGGATGCTGCACTGTCAGAAGTGTTGTCTTTTGGATGAAACATTAAACCAAGGCCCAGACTGCCATTCTCGGCTGGATGTAAAAATCCAATGACGCAGTTTAGAAGAAGAGCAGGAGAATTCTCCCCAGTGCCCTGGCCAATATGAACATACAAACTAGGAGCAGGAGTAGGCCACTCGGCCCCTCGAGCCTGCTGTGCCATTCAATACGACCATGGCTGATCTGATTGTAACCTCAACTCCACAATCCCGCCTACCCCCGATAACCTTTCACCCCCAATGCTTATCAAGAACCTATCTACCTCTGCCTTAAAAATATTCAAAGACTCTGCTTCTACCACCCTTTGAGGAAGAGTTCCAAAGACTCATGACCCTCTGAGAGAAAAAAAAATTCACCTTTATATTTAAACAGTGACCCATAGTTCTAGATTCTCCTACAAGTGGAAACATCCTCTCCACATCCCCCCTGTCAAGACCCCTCAGGATCATATAAGGTTCAATCAAGTTGCCTCTTACTCTGTCAAACTCCAATGGATACAAGCCTAGTCTGTCCAATCTTTCCTTATAAGATAACCCAACCATTCCAGGCATTAGTCTGGTAAACCTTCTCTGAACTGCTTCCAATGCATTTACATCCTTCTTTATATAAGGAGGCTAGTACTGTACACAGTACTCCAGATGTGGTCTCACCTATGCCCTGTAAGACTGAAGCGTAACCTCTCTACTTTTTTATTCAATTCTCCTTGCAATAAGCAATAACATTCTATTAACTTTCCTAATTACTTCCTGTACTTGCATGCTAACCTTTTGTGATTCATGAACTAGGACACCCAGATCCCTCTGCATCTTGGAGCTCTATTGCTCCCAAGACATTATTGCTAAAACAGAATACCTGGTTATGTTTGTGGGAATGTGCTGTGTGAACATTGGCTGCTGTGTTTTGTGCATTATGTCATGATCCCTGTAGAGACTAATAACCTTTTTTAAAGCAAGGATTCCCCATGCTGCCAGTGGATGTAACCAAAGGACAAGATTTCGCTTTTTAAAACATTTACTGTAACAAACCACCTAAAATTAGCATAATTCAAACATTAACAGATAAATGATATATCAAATAAAGAGATAAATTTCACTTTAATTAGTTGATGCAGCAAAGTTACCTCTTACAAAACCACAAGCACCCATCCATTAGCATATATGGCATTTAACACAGCTATCGCCTGTCTCTGTGGAGCCCAAGTTTGCAATTCGATATCCCAATTAGATGTCTATTTACCTTTTTTGCTTCCACTCCATAGCAACCTCAGCGAAAGTATAACATCATTAGATTCTTAGATGTTATAGCCAAGAAGTCCAATTAACCCCCTTTCCAGAAATATCTCTAAGCCTGAATCAGGATGAGTGCCTGTGTATTTATCTCCCATCATTGCTTTAGGAATGAGCATCACTGACACTTCCTGCCATTCATAGGGTTGTGCTATTCCTTCCAAAGAAATTAGAAACCATTTCTGCAGTCCGCGGATCGTCAGGTAATGTTACCGAATAAAAGCTACTAAGTTTACTACTGCCTGTTCATGAAGTGGCTGCTCTGTGTACTATGTCATAGGAATTATGGTTCATTGTTCTCACAAGATATTTTAATAATGTAAACTTAGTAGTGTAGGCCCAACAGTTTGAGAATCAAAATCTCTGAGGCTATTGGGGGAAGGTATTGATTATTGTTATTGATCTTCAAGACATCTGTCCGTCACAAATTATTTATTTGATTTATAAAGTCTCTTTCATAGACTTGAAGGACCCACTGGTAATCTCAAAGTATCCGGTAGGTTCTTTCTCTTGAGGTACACTTATGGAGCGGCCTGGTTCTTTGAGTCTGGTGCCTGAGGATATTGCGTGAACGTTGTTTAAAATGACTTGTTAACAAGTGTCTTGCCCCTCCCGTTCGAGATGGTGATTTACTGAAATGTCTCCTGGCCCACTTTCTGCCAAGTCACCACAGAATGTTCTCGAATATTCCACTTGAGAAAGCTCATGTTTTCTTCCTTCCTCCCAAGGCCTCGGCAGTATGTTTGCGAGCACCAGTGTCTGAATCGCTGTCCCGATTACAGAGAGATCAGCTGCAAAAGTTTGCTCAGTATTTGATCAGTGAATTACCTCAGCAGGTAAGGAATTATTGACTAACCAGTGAAAACCTTTGGAATTGGCTGAAAATCCCAACGTCGTTCCACTGTTGTTCTCATCAATGAGTAAAACTAGCTTGTAAAAACTATTGAGTAAAGCTTTTAAATTGTTCGAAATGTAACTTTGTCAAAATGATCATAGTTTAGCAAAATACACCGTAACCTCTCCAGTTCAGATATTTATTTTTGGGAAACACCAGTTGTCTGGAAATTTTTTGACCAGTCTCCTGGCATCATTTTAATACCGTACTTTGGGAGCAGAAACACGGAAGATGAAGCATTTGGTTAAGCAGAACAATTTTTATTGCTGCTTTCTAATGTTTTATTACTGTTTTATGCTTCAGGTAAATATTTATATTTTTAGGGGGGAGGTGGTGGCCTAGTACTATTGTCACTGGACTAATAATTGAGACCCCCAAGTTATTGCTCTGGGGCATTAGTTGGATGATCTGTTTGAATGGTGGAGCAGGCTCAATGGGCTGAATGGCCTACCCTTGCCCCTATTCCCTATGTCCCTAGCTCGTCAAAAATCATCTTGCTGCATCAATACTTTCAAGCAGCAACATTTCTGCACAAAGTAAATTATCCCGGACATCGATGGTCTGGTTTGAATCCCACCACAGCAGATGATGAAATATGAATTCGGTCAATAAAAATCTGGCATTAAAAGTCTAATGATGATCACAAAACCATTGTCGATTGTCGTAAAAACCCCATCTGGTTCACTAATGTCCTTAGGGGAAGGAAATCTGCCGTCCTTATCTGGTCTGGCCTACATGTGACTCCAGATCCACAGCAAATGTGGTTGACTCTTAACTGCCCCCTGAAATGGCCTCACAAGCCACTCCGTTCTCGAGGGAAATTAGGGATGGGCAATAAATGCTGGCCAAGCCAGCGATGCCCCCGCCCCATGAACGAATAAAAATAAATTTATATCTGTGGTGTTTTCCGGTTCACATTCTCCTGGTTAGGCATTCTAACTTCATTCTAAGATCCAAAAAAATCCGAAATCCAGATATGACTTAGTTCTAAGCGTTCCAGACCGGAAAGGTGACAGTGTAGTGTACTTTTTTAACAAGAGTTTTCTGCGAGGCTTGGAAAAGGGAAACGAGATCATTCTCGTTGTTTGCCAGAGTTTCGTACCGCGTTTCAAGGCTACAAGAGGAGGAACAGGAATGAATGAGTATTATGACATTAATTGATAGGATGCAGGTTTGTTTGTGAGATGTCCGGGATAATTTATTTGGTGCAGAAATGTTGCTGCTTGAAAGTATTGATGCAGCATGATGATTTTTGACGAATTAGGTGCGTAGGAAATAGGAGGAGGAGTAGGCCAATTGGCATGTTGAGCCTGCTCCATCATTCAAACAGACTGCTTACCTCTTGTGCCATTTTCCCCACTATCCCTTGATGTCATTAGTATCCAGAAATCTATCGCTTTCTGCCTGGGACATGCTCAATGACTGAGCTTCCACAGCCCTCTGGGGCAGAGAATTCCAAAGATTCACCACCCTCTGAGTGAAGAAATTCCTCCTTATCTCAGCCTTAACTGGCCTGCACCTTATTCTGAGACTGTGTCCCCTGGTTCTAGATTCACCAGCCAGAGGATACATCCTACCCCCATCTAGCCTGTCATGCCTTGTAGGAATTTTGTAAGTTTCAACGAGATCACCTCTCATTTTTCGAAACTCTAGCGAATACAGGCCCCGAGTCCTCAATCTCTCCTCATAAAACAATCCTGCCATCCCAGAAATTAGTCTGGTGATCCTGTGCTGCACTCCCTCGGTGGCAAATACATCCTTCCTCAGGTAAGTTGGCGGGAAGCAGACAGAAGAGATTAGAACCAGGGGACATAGTTTAAGAAGAAGGGCTCTACAGTTGAAGATGGAAATGAGGAGAAATATTTTCTCGCAAAGGGTCGTTAGTCTGTGGAATTCTCTTCCCCAGAGAGCAGTGGAGGCTGGGTCATTGAATTTATTCAAGGCTGAGTGTGACAGATTTTTGATAGACAAGGGAGTTGTAGTAATTATGGTTTTATTTAGTGTGTAATGTACTTTTAAGAATAATTCTTGTGAAGGAAGATCGCATGATTTATAGTAACCAATAGGAAAGTAGTGCAGGATACCTCATCAGTCAGTGTAGAGATGGAGATGGAGTTGGAGTTGAAAGCATACATGTAGTTGCTGCTGGGTTTATTGTAAGTAAACTTAATGTTTCCACCCAAAAAGTGTCTGTGGGTCAACCCTTATCATTAATAGCACAGCTCGGCCGGCCTACAACAGGAATCCAGGGTTATGGGGGGGGCAGACGGCAAAGTGGAGTTGAGACCACAACCAGATCAGCCACGATCTTTCCTGTATAGTGGAGCAGGTTTGAGGGGCTGAATGGCCTACCCCTGCTTCTGAGCCCTATGCTCCTATAAGAAAACTGTCCTGAAGAGCTCATGGTCCAAGAGCAGAACAAATCCCAGATAAAATCAGTGTGAGGTTTCTGCACCCGTCATTTCCCCGCTGGTCCCCGTGCAGTAATTTAATAAGTCAGGAGAAAATTCAAGGGGGAATGACTGGGAGAGCAGCATTCTTTTGTTTTAAAGTTCAGAATTTGAGAATGAGGACCCAAATGTTCATTGCACCCTCTTGCAAGTTAATCGAAGGCTCCGATCTATGGCATTTGGAGCTGGTATCTTGTGTGTTCATTGTCAAGTATGTAAGGCAGGTATTGAATTTGTCTCAGTTTAAATGCCACTGTTTTTCCTTTAGGCAGCTCCAAGTACTGGAACAATGGCGCTTTTTGAATTGGACTGTGCAAAGATACCAAATTATAAATTAGAGTCTGACAGAATCCCAGGCTAACTGGGTATAAATGAACCTCAACTGCAGCCTATACCATAGCGGGAGCTGGTCCAATGTATTTTTTGAGGCGAGAACCAAAGTTGTGCTTAAAATATTGCAGACCTCTTGTATTAAGTAAAACTGTTTTGTTACATTCTTGCTTTGTGTACTCATTTCTCTCTCTCATCCCCCTTTTTTTGGAAGATTCTTCCCACTGCACAAAGGCTCCTTGATGAGTTGCTTTCCTCCCAGTCAACAGCAATTAACACAGTCTGTGGGGCTCCAGGTAACAGAAGTCTGGTGTAATTGTTTTATAGTTTGCTTTTTCGAATAGAAACTTTGGTAATAATGTGCTGGATATCATCTTCTGCTTATGTTTTATAGTTTGCTCAGGAGAGACAGGAGAGGTATGGGATGCTATGTCACAGGATTACAGGATGGTTACAGCACAGAAGGAGGCCATTTGGCCCATTGTGGCTGTGCCAATTCTCCGAAAGAAGAGCAATTTACCCGAGTGCCAACCCCCCCCCCCTTCAGATAAAAATCCCAATTCCCTCTTAAATGCCTCAGTTGAACCTGCCTCCACACTCTTAGGCAGTGCATTCCAGATCCTAACCACTCACTGCATGAAAAAGCTTTTCCTCATATGTCTCCATTGCTTGTTTTGCCAATTACCTTACATCTATGCCCCCTCGTTTTCAATCCTTCCACCAATGGGAACAGTTTCTCCCTACCAACTCAGTCCAGACCCCTCGTAATTTTGAATACTTTTATCAAATCTAATCTCAACCTTCTCTTCTCCAAGGAAGATAGTCCCGATCTCTCCAATCTATCAATGTAATTGAAATTCCTTATCACTGGAACCAGTGTAGTGAATCTTTTCTGCCCTCTGTTTAATGCATTAACAGCTTTCCTAAAGCATGGCACCCAGAACTGGCACAGAACTCCCAGTTGAGGCCGAACTAGTGTTTTACACATGCTGAACATAACCTCCACAGTTTTGTACTCTATGCCCCTATTAAGAAAGCCTAGGATGCTGTATGCTAGGCATATGCGGAAAAATTTAGATCTTGAGGAAATTTAAACAGCCTCAGGGGAGAAGTGAAAATATACTGGCTGCAGTTTTGGAAAAAAGGTTAGAGTACTAATTAACAATTGCAGTCTACTACAGTCCATGAGGAATGGTGAGATAGGGCAGCAGCATCTTATGAGATCAGAATGGTTTGTATGTAGTAATAATGGATGACTTTGACTAACTCAGAATGCCACAAGTGGAAATGTGACTGAACTGGTAAACAGGGCGCAGGACTGCTTTTTAATGCAATTGGTCATGATGGACCCCACGGGGGAGCTTTCATCCACACTTTGCCTTTGCAAGTAATTAGAATGATATCCACAATTTAGGCTCTGTAGACTAGTGACCATAATCTAATACTGGCTCCCTTGCAGCAATTTCTTTGCCATATTAAATGTTCTCGATGCTACACTAGAATTATCTCAGCTATCAGACACTGGCTGGGTTTTACAGACTTGGTCTGCAGCAGCTAGTAGGAAATAAGAGCATTGCAAGATTGGAAAATTACAGAGTTACAATGTATAAACTTTCATGGGCCAAGAAAAGTCTCCAGTAGGTTATAAATCCTTCATAAGATTTTTCACTGGGAAAAGAAAGTCACCAATACATGTTAAGTAAAGTTCTATTTTTGGAGGTTATGTTCCCCTTACTTTTGTCTTTCTGCATGATTTCCGATGTCCATGTACCGTGCAGTTGCGTAACATAACGTGACATCACGTATCCTACACACAGGAAACAAAATGGAGAACTTTGCCTAACCAAATGCCAGAAGCTGCAAGAATGACTCAGTCAAAACCAAATCCAGCTTCATTCTTTTGAAGTAGAGATTTATAACGCCCAAGACTTGCACTGATGTGCAAGTTTTCAAAATACTGCAATAGATCTTCACCCCAACAAACTACCTGGTGAACCATTGCTAATATAACGTGCAATGTAATAAGGGTTTATCATGGGACAGGTGGTTTAGTGAGGTGTGGCTTCCAAGACCTTGCTATACAGTGCTGATCATATCGAATACATTGCTTGTGACATTTATTACTGCCATCCCCATTACTCTTTGCACGGATTGAGGACAGGCACGTTAGTGTGAGGCAGGTGGCCAGTATCAGTATTAAGCTCTGCCGCTTTGAGTATTACACAGCCCGAGATCGAGAACAGTTCTTTCCACCTGAGCTGAATGTGGAACTCTCGACTGTGGGGAGGAGATGAGGCGAATAGCACAGATATGTTTAAGGGGCAGTCCGATAAGCACGAATGTGAAAGGAGTAGAAGGATTTGTTAATGAGGTGAATTGGGAGAAGGATCATGTGGAGTATGAACACTAGGATAGACCTGTTGAGCGGAATGGCTTGTTTCTATGCTGTAAATACTGTAAGGTAATATCTTGTACTTCTGGCTAAACAAATTTTTTAAAAAAATTATCTAACTCTGTTGCCAGCTTTTAACTGTGGGAAACCTTAAATTCACTTGAAAAAGTTGATTGCTATTGACAGATCCCACTGCTGGACCATCTGCTTCAGACCAGAGCACCTGGTACCTTGATGAATCTACACTCAGTGACAACATCAAGAAAACGCTCCACAAGTTCTGTGGCCCCTCTCCTGTTGTGTTCAGGTAATTCTTTCCCTTAATCCCCTCTTCCATTGGCATTCCTAGGTGTCATAGTTTTCATTCCGTGTCAGCTGTGGCCCAGTGGGCAGCATTCTCACCTCTGAGTCAGACAGCCGTGGGTTCACATCCTGCTGCACAATAATCAAAGCTGACACTCCTGTCCAGCACTGAGGGGCCCCCTCAGTACTGCACTGGTTAGAAGCACATCTTTCAGATGAGACATGTAACCGAAGCCCTGTCTGCTCTCCGCAGTGGACGTAAAGCTCCCACAGCACTATTTTGAAGAAGGGCAGGGGAGTTCTCCCAGGCGCCCTGGCAAATATTTATCCCTCGATCAACATCACATAAACAGATTTTCTGGCTATTAAAACATTGCTGTTTGTGGGAGCTTGCTGTGCACAAAGTGGCTGTCACGTTTCCTACAAAACGGCAGTGATTACCCTTCAAAAACTACTTCAGTGGCTGCAAAATACTTCGGGATGTCCTGAGGCAATTAACAAAAACTCTATCGAAATGCTAGACTGTCTGTCTCTCTCAATCAGAGAAGCCGCTCAGGTTTCCAGTTTTTTGCACCAAACAGCAAATTGGAAATGCACCAAAATATACGTAGATCACGATATTATTTTAACACACTCCTTGTATTCCTCTGTAGGACCAGAATCAATTGGTGAAAGAGGCTTGTGTTCCAGTGAGCTATCCTATGGATGGCTCAGAGCACTTCACAGTGAATTTATTTTGTTGAAGTCTAGTCTGTGTAATGCTGAGGCAGACACGGCAGCCAACGGTGTGCAAAGCAAGATTCCGTGACAATCAGCAAAAGGCACGAACACTCTGCCTGCCTCCCGGGCTTTGATGTTAATATTGGGTCACAGCGTCAATGATGTCATCACTTTTTTTCATATTAGCGTCCTTGCCGGCCTTTAGCAGGAGCCTTGTCTATGGCTGAAACCGCTGCCATGTGGAGTGGGAAGTGTTTAAAATCAAGCCCTTTATGTCTGTACTTTGTAATCAGAGTAGCCTCACACGAGAGCACAAAAATTAGGAGCAAGAGTCAGCCATTCGGCCCCTCAAGCCTGCTCCAGCATTCGATAAGATCATGGCTGATCTGATTGTGGCCTCAACTCCACTTTCCTGTCTGTTCCCCATATCCCCTGATTCACTTGTCGATTAAAAATCTCTCTAACTCAGCCTTGCATATATTCAACGACCCAGCCTCCGCCGCTCACTGAGGAAGAGAATTCCACAGACTAATGACCACAACAGTGACTTATTTCATAACTTTTAGCAACCAGATTAGTGCTTTTCTAAACTAGATTGGCTCCCTAGTAAAGTGACTATACCCGGTATACTGGTGCCAGGCCCAAGGATTGCCCGTCTTTCTGGTCTGTACAGTTTGTACCTTCTCAACTCACAGACTGTGACAGTGTTAATATTCCGGCAATAAAGCATTAAATTTTAGGAGATGCATCATCTATTGTAATAATGCTAAGTTACTAAAGTAGACCTTTGAGTACAGTTTAATTTTTTAAAATGAAGCAATCAAGTCTGCTACTAATTTTCTCAAACCTCTATCCGTTCTATTTATTTATTTCTGCTAATGTAACCCAACTTAATCTAAGCTGACTCATTCTAATTTAGCCCAACGTCCGAATTTAATCCAATCTAAGATTCAGCTATATTGGAGATGAACCTAATCTAATTGAACCCAACTTTTCTTAATGGCACTTGAGAATAAAATGGTTGCTAAAGGCATGAGTCGGAGTCCTCTGTTCATGATGTTACAGTGCCATAAATTTCGTATCACGCTAGTGTAAGATAACTGTTATAACCTGGTGACTTCCACAACCAAGGGCAGCAGAAGCATGGGAACACCACCACCTTCAGGTTCCCTTGCAGGTCACATACTCTTCTGACTTGGAAATATATCGCCGTTCCTTCATCGTCACTAGGTCAAAATCCTGGAACTCCCTCCCTAACAGCACAGTGGGTGTACCTACACCACATGGACTGCAGCGGTTCAAGAAGGCATCTCACCACCACCTTCTCAAGGGCAACTAGGGGTGTACAATAAATGCTGGCCCAGCCCCCAGCTAAAAATTAATGTTCCCTTTTAATATCTTGTCATGCACCTTTTAAAATTAAAATCTTACTAAATTCAGAGGCTTTTATGCCCCTAATCTTTAGCAGGGAATGTATGGATAAACATTTGGAAGTCCGTGCATGTTTGCTAAGGTACATTTGGTGGCTGCAGTCAAAATTCATGTTTGTGTTTTCAGCTCAGCCTCGAATGATCCATTCAGGCAGCACAAAAGGAGGCCATTTGGCCCATTGCACTTGAGAGGGTTCTTTGAGCTTCCAACTACTCCTCTGTTCTTTCCCTGCAGTCATGCAAATTTCCAACCCCTCTCCCCCCAACACCCACCTCCCCCCACCCCAAGCAAATAATGATCTCATTGTAACATGTATTTTGATCTCTCTGCAGCGATGTCAACTCTTTGTATTTATCATCAACGGAGCCACCAGCTGCTGCAGAATGGGCTTGTCTCTTACGCCCCCTTCGTGGGCGAGAGCCAGAGGGCATCTGGAACCTTTTATCTATTGTCCGCGAGATGTTCAAACGCCGTGATAGTAATGCAGCTCCCCTTCTTGAAATTCTCACCGATCAGTGTCTGACGTATGAGCAGGTAAGGGGCAAATTCATTCCCTTTAAACACCGGAGTGCCCGTTCATTCAGCCGTGGTTCAAATCTGGAAAATGTGTGTATGTAGTACAACCGTGTTGTCAGTGAGGGAGTGAGGAAACATCACTCTCGGGCGTTCACATTATAGCTTTAAGGCGGAAATAGGACCAGAAACAGAAGGAGGCCATTTGGCCCATCGCATTTGTGCTGGAAATGCAGCGATTGCAATGATGCAAAAGCGACAGTATAACAGCCAAGCGAGGAGAGCTGACCTTACAAGGAATGTCTGGGATCTCTTGCACTTGCTGACCAGAACTTACAATGAGTACTTTGAGTATGTGGGTTACAGAACCTGCCGACAATTACCACGTGGGAGCAGAGGCCTGTGCTTGCTTATACACGCACTTGATCATAGCTGTGGCCCATTGCTGGCTGGGAGAGTACAAACTTAGTCTCAGACTGGTTGCACCGATAGTATAACATTCATGTATAGACGCACCATTAAGTAACCAGGCATGTAATTTCTCCAAAGACAAGTGCGCCTCCCTTATCATTACACAAACTGATTGTGTGAGTCACCAGAGCAAGTGTGTGCCGGGACAGGGCTATAATTGCATGGAGAAGCATGATAAGACTTTATCATGTTCACTGAAGCTGGTCGCTTTCTTGTTTTGCTTGTTAGTTTCGAGCCGCCTCTCTTGCCTTTTGAAACTGCCAGTCGTTAAATGAAATTACACCATGGATTTGTTTTGACACCAGCCTAAGATACACGGGCAGTGCCAATATTCCCTCCCTGTGGACCAGGTTCCACAGCAACAGGGCATATATAATGAAAGCATTTAGGAGGTTCCCCACCCAGGCCCTTGCATAACCTTTGCCCTTGCTCCTGCAACCTTTAACCTCATTCCATGTGCTTTAACTCTGCGTTTTTTTGATGACTAACCCAGCATTCTGAAAAGAGCCTGTTCTACAAGTTCACACTGATGCTGAGAAGATGAATGTTTCTGTTCTTGGGGCAATGTGGAACCAGGGAGCATATGGTACAAGGGGCTGTCGATTTAATATGGGGATGAGGAGAAATTTCTTCATCGGAGGTTTGCGAATGTTGTAATTCTCTTATGCAGAGAGCAGTGGAGACTGGGTCACTTGAACACATTCAAGGCTGAGACGGTTTTTTTAACTATAATAGAATCCAGGGAAATGAGGAGCAGGCAGGAAAAGCAGAGTTGGTGACCAGGTCTGACCAGCCGCGATCTTATTGAGTGGTGGAGCAGGCTTGAGGGGCTGAATGGCCTCCTCTTGCTCCTCTTTCTTACACTCTCATGCTGCTGCCCCAATAAGCTGACTTTCAGCTGTCCTGATTACCTTTGGGTCTGAACGTTGTGGGTTCACGTCCCATTTCAGGCCTAGAGCATGTTGCTGAGACCTGACCCGGCCTGTTCTGAGGGGGTGTGGCAGAATATGCCACCTTTGAAATGCGACATTAAACTGAGGCCCTACCTGCCTGGCGAGGAGGGGGTAAAATCTACATGGATCAATGCCAAGCAGGGAGCTTCCTCCTGGCATCCTGACCAACCCTTAGCCCCCCAATCGAAACAGACCAACTGGCCATTTATCTCATGTTGTTTGTGTGATCTTGCTGTGCACAATATGGGCGTTTTGTTTGCCTATAAAGTGCAGCAACTCTGCTGTACATGACTCCGGTCCAGCACCAGTGAAGTGGTTGATTCTTAAGAGCTGTTTGATGTGGTTTGGCAAGCCTGCAAACACACAGATTGTGGGAGCTCAAGAGGGCTGTAGATTAAAAGTAGATTGTGCCCAGGTTCGGCTTTGCACAGATGAAATGCTCAAGTTTAATGCTGTTTTTACGGCAAACTCAAATTCCAGTAAGTTCAGCTGATGATTCTTGTTCCAATTCCTTTAATCTGTAGATAATTGGATGGTGGTACAGTGTGCGTACCTCCGCGTCCCACAGCAGCGCCAGTGGTCACACAGGCCGTAGTAATGGCCAGTCAGAAGTGGCAGCTCATGCGTGTGCCAGCATGTGTGACGAGATGGTGGTTTTATGGCGACTGGCAGTCCTGGATCCCACCATGAGCCCTCAGAGGTAATTAAATGTTCTTATCGTTGAGAAGCTGAGGCGATCCCTGTTTCCCTGTAGCGCAGGGCCCTAGCACAGTTGAAGAGAGCAGGTAACTCAAACTATTGGGATTGTTGGGTTTGGATTTTAAAATAAAGACCCACATTTTCTTATGACTTGGATGGTTGTGATTTTTGTTTATTTAATATCTGCCTCGAGCTCGCTAGGACCTGAATAAAAAGATTTCCATTTATATAGCACCTTTCATGACCTCAGTTTACCCCAAAGTGCTTCACAGTCAATGAAGTGTAACCACTGTTGTAACAAAGAGTCCGGAGTATGAAAATACTCTCCTTAAATTCTGGAACTGTCTCCGTTTGGAAAGCCTAGAAATAATTCCACGCAACCTCCAGGACTGGGATTCCAAACCTGAGAGAGGTGGAGAGGAATTTTCCATAGTAATGTTTTGTCTATTTGCCCTTGGGTTTTCTTACCGTCTTTTTTTGGCCTCCCCTGGGAGATTACCTTTTATGATTCTTTTGTGGGATGTAGACATCGCTGGCTAGGCCAGCATTTATTGCCCATCCCTAGTTGCCCTTGGAAAGGTGGTGGTGAGCTGCCTTCTTGAACCGCTGCAGTCCATGTGGTGTAGGTGCACCCACAGTGCTGTCAGGGAGGGAGCTCTAGGATTTTGACCCAGCAACGGTGAAGGAATGGCGGCATGGTTTCAAACCAGGATGGTGTATGACTTGGAGGGGAGCTTGCAGGCAGTGGTGTTCCCGTGCATCTGCTGCCCTCGTCCTTCGAGGTGGCAGAGGCCGTGGGTTAGGAGGTGCTGCCAAGGGAGCACTGGCGAGTATATGGTGCACACTGCTGTCACTATGCGCCGGTGTTGACAGGAGTGAATATTTAAGGTGGTGGAGGAGCTGCCGATCTAGCGGGTTGCTTTGTCCTGGCTTACGTGGCTGTGCAATGAGGTGGGTTGAAGGGGAAGGGAGTCACCTAGTCCTGATGCCCTGAGAGTGGGGCAGGCCTGGCGGAGTAGCTGGTCTTTTCCTGCCCATCAGGTTTCCTGTGTTTGTGATTGGATTGATGTTGAAATGCAGGTCCTCGGGAAGGTACAGGCGGTGCGAGACCACCCGGGGAAGAGACCTCGCCTCGCAATGCTTCACTGCTCTTGGCAGAATTCTCTAGCTGCTGCTGTGCGCTGACGCGACATTGCATTGAGGCAAAAGCAGCAGCACAAATGCAGACTTAGAGACTCCAGTGTTGGATTGATCAGGGCTGTTTACAAGAAATGCGGGCTTAAAATTAGTTACCCATTGCAAAATGGTAGCTCAAATCACAAAACAAGTGAATTCCACGTAGATTGTACTGCTGCAACTCCCTGGACGCAGCAGAACTTTCTTTGCACCACGCAAAATTTGATATTTGCTTTAAAACTTTTTGTAATATTTAATTTTATTTGTTGCAGGAGGAAAGAACTTTGCTCACAGCTCAGGCAGTGGCACCTGAAGGTGATTGAAATTGTGAAGAGAGGTCAGCACCGGAAGTTGCTGGACAAACTCTTCCAGGGCTTTAAGCCTGCGGTGGAGGCGTGCTACTTCAGCTGGGAGGAGGCTTTCCCCATTCCGGGCATCACCTATAACAGCGCCGAGAAGAAGAGCAGCTTCTGCTGGGCCAAAGCGATGCAACACAAGAGCAGCAAGGCCTGCGGGGAAGCGCCGAGCGCCGACCCGACCTGCGAGGCCGGCGGCGCGGCACCGCCGAAAACCCCCGGGCCCGAGGCGGCCGGGGCGAAGCTGGCGCCGGTCAGCAAAGGCAGGAGCCCGCCCGAAACGGCCGTCCGGCCGAAAGACAGCGCGGCCAAAAGGAAAGCTACCTCCGACGTCTCCCGGGCCAGCCTGAGCCGGGTGTCAACAGATGCCGACAAGCCCGTTTATAAGCCGAGCACAACCAAATGTAAACTACCTCAGGGGAAATGCTCTGCCGGCAAACATTCAGGGAAAAGGCGGACGAGCAGCGAAGACAGCTCACTGGAACCCGACCTGGCAGAACTTGGCCTGGACGACGGGAACCTTGCACTTGGGGCTGAGGCCTGCAATACCTTTGACTTTGACGATGGTCCCACCGACAGCTACAAGGGCCTGTACCCAGATGAAAACGAAGGTTTCTTTGCTGAAAACTTTGACCCCGAAGCGAACGGCACTGCCGCCAAGGGGCAGGCTGGAGAACAGGGTGAAGAAATGAGCAACGGTGAACAAGAAGCTCTTGCACAGACTGACTCCTTATCGAAAACACACGGGCCGGAAATTGCCGATGTTCCGGGCGAGGATGACTATCAGGTTTATTACCTTAATCCACAGGAAGTGGCTAAGGAAGAGGAAAAACAAGATGGAAGCAATGAAGAGGAACAGGACATCTTTGCTGGGTTAAAACCACTTGAACAAGAGAGTAGGATGGAGGTAAATGCTTTCTTTTCCCAAAAAAAAAGATCTTTGACTTTTGATGGACAGCGAGTATGGTCGTGCAGCAGTTGTAGCACAGAATTAATAACCCAGAGATCATGAGTTCAAATTCTATCAGGGCAAGTTATGAAACAGAACTTAATCAAAAACAAAATGGCCACAAATTTTCCAGATTGTCCTTTTTGGAAAAAAACCTCAACTTGTACACGAATGTCTTTCAGGCAAGCGAACGTGCCACTCCGCCTTGATCTGGCCCACAGGGACTCCAATCTCCACACTGTTATTGTCCCTTTATGCTATCTGATGTGATCAGGAAGGTACCCACTTGCAAAAACAATTGTCTCAGTTTTTTGGAGATGTACGTCCCACAAAAACTGCCGCAGTTCAAGAATGCAGCCCAGTACCACTCCAGGGAAAGGTAGAATAGGTCAGAGTCATGCACGTGCTGAAAACACCACCATAATTATTGTTCACCCCTCAGCTTCCTGTAAGATGTAACCATCTGCCCCTAACAAATTACTCCACTGTTCAGGCATGAGAATCGTGAGAAATATTGAGACAACGCTCAAAGCTCAAATTAAACACTAATGTCTTTACTAGATTTGAATAACATAATACACCCATTAGCAATCCAATCATTAGTTACAAATACATTACAAGGAACTATACATACAATCACTCAGTTGCCTGGCTATAGTGTATTTTGTAATGATTTTTATACGTTTCTTTCCAAGACTGGCAGGATGTTTTGTTGACAGCTTCATGCTGTCCTATCAAAATCCACCTTAAGCTACAATTGTCCAATGAAGCATCTAAATATTTGTTTAAACACAGTATTATAGAGTTTGGCCTGATGTTGTACGTCTAGTTTTAAACTCTTTTTCAGTAATTTTCTATTGCTTTTGGATTTTATAGAAATCCTTAGATCACTATCAGCAAATGCAACATCACCTCCCTTTCTTGTTAAGCGATCAGAGTCCCTCAAGTTATTGATTTCTTACGGGTTGTTGTTTGCGGTATTAAAGACAGAGTTTACCTGATAAAGTACGTGTATAAAAAAAGGCTTCTTGTGAAGTAATTCCTCTACATTTCAAAAGAAGACCAGTCTGATACCCATCAATGTGCCACTTTCTGTCAGTTTTTGAAATACTCTGTGCAGCACTTAAACCCGCTGAATTTGCAGCATTATTTTCTATCGTAGACCAGTGACTCTGTTTAACAGTAATGAATACAACCTGAGTTTTTAAACAGATTACTTGAGTTTGAAAAGGCTTTTGGCCTTCACCGTGCATGCTAGTAAGGCTCACTCAGTTTTTTGTACACCTGACATTCTGTATTTCATTTAAACTATCGTTGCTCCACTGATGAATAATTTTCACAAATCTCAAGCACAGATTTCCCTCCTTATGTGCCCTGGGAAGGTAGTTAGTGATGGGCTGCCTTGAGCTGCTGGTAGTGATTTGCTTTTACGATTGAATGGCTTAGAGACCAGTTCAGGAGGTATTTAGGAACATGGAAAATAGGAGCAGGAGGAGGTCACTCGGCCCTTCGAGCCTGCTCCGTCATTCAGCATGATCGTGGCTGATCCTCTATCTCGACGCCGTACTCCCGCTCTCCCCCTCACACCCCTTGAAGTCTTCAGAGTCTTAAAAATCTATTTCCTTCTTAAATATATTCAATGATTTGGCCTCCACATCCTCTGCAGTGGAGAATTCCGCCCTCTGAGTGAAGACATTTCTCCTCATCTTAGTCCTAAATGGCCAACCCTGTATCCTGAGACCATGACCCCTTGTCCTAGACCCCCCCCCCGCCAGCCAGAAGGAACATCATCCCTGCGTCCGTTTGAGTCAGGCACCTGCTGCTCAATTTGAAAAATTTAGAAATTTTTGGCGGTCTTTTCTGCTAGAGTGAAAATTCTGTAAGGTGAATTTGGTTTGAACCTGTTTCCTGTTTTAGTGGAAATACTTTAGGCTTGCCTGGCTCACTGCCTCGAGTTTCTGAATGTATTTCGATTATCCTGCCTTCATTCTACAATTTTGGCATCAAAGTGACATCCTCCTGAGCACCACCTCGATGTGTGAATTCAACAAATATCTGTCAGTGCTGCCATTTATACAAGTAATGAGACCAGTTGGCAGGGAAGCCCAATACCCTAACTATGTATGTCAGCCCCTGTTTCAATACACCCAATGTAAAGTTGGGCAAGAAGTACAGGCTTATTTGGTTTTTTTTTAAATTAAACTTTTAAGTTGTGAGTGTTACTTAAAATCTACTGCCTGGCACTAATTTCCCTGGAGAAGGTGGTGGTGAGCCATGTTCTTGAGCTGCAGCAGTCAGTGTGGTGCTGTTAGGTAGCAGGTTCCTGGACTTTGACCCAGTGATGCTGAAGGATACTCCTGCATCTCATTGGCAGTATTTCTCAATTTGCGAGTGAAGCTTGTGAGTTGGGATGATTGAATGATATCCTGGGATAAGTAGATAAAGTTCCAAGTCAGGATGGTGTGTGACTTGGAGGGGAACTTGCAGGTGGTGCTATCTCCATGAGCCCTTGTTCTTCCACACGGTAGAAGTTATGGGTTTGGGAAGTGCTGTCGAAAGAGCCCTTGGCAAGTTGCTGCAGTGCATCTTGTTGAGGGTACACACTGCTTTTGGGGTGCTGTCTCTGGTCTGATGTATTGACATTTTACATAATGATGGTAAAGAGCAATCCTGCACTGAATACTTGAAGTACACAACAGAGAAAAGACAGGTTATGTCTATTGGGGTGTGAAGAGTTCAGAGGTTGACTGACCTACTTTATGTTTCTAGAAATTTCTGTTTTCATTTCAGATTTTCACCAATTGTAGATTTTCCTTTCAATCCTTATGGCCTTTTATTTGGCTGGTTGGGATGTAGTCTTAGACCAGTAACCTGGATCGGAGAGCCTGAAACAAGTGGGCTAGTCCCCTGTGTCAGCTGATACTCTTAAGGGTCAAACAAGAAGAGTGTTTGTGGATACTCCTGCATCTCATTGCAGTAATTCTCAATTTGTGAGTGAAGATTGTGAGTTGGGACAATTGAATGATATTCTGGGATAAGTAGACGTGGTTCTCTTCACCTCTGGGAGCTGGGTTCAAAATTACCCAACAGACGTGATGAATGCTTCCAGCCTTATGAGTGATCTCAATTGAAAAACAAAAGATTTGCATTTATGTAGCACCTTTCACAACCTCAGGACATCCCAAAGCATTTTGCAGCCAATGGAGAACTTTTTGAAGTGTAGGCACTGTTGTAATGTAGGAAGTGCCGCAGCCAATTTGTGCACAGCAAGCTCCCACAAAGCACGTGATAATGATCAGATAATCTGTTTTAGTGATGATGTTTCAGGGATAAATATTGGTCAGGACACTGGAGAATAGCCCCTGCTATTCTCCAAAACAGCCCTGTGGGACCCCTCGGGTATTTGAAGGGGGCAGATAGGGCCTCAGTTCAACGTTCCATCCAAAAGACAGAGCCGATGTTTTACATAATGATGGGAAAAGAGCTATCCTGTACTGAATACTTGAAATGCACAACAGGTCACTCAGCACCTATAAAGAGAAAAGACAGGTAATGTCTGTTTGTTGTGAAGAGTGACAGAGCAGCACTCCCTCAGTAATGCAGTAGAACATCAGCCTAGGGCAGGCGCTGTGGCCTCTGGAGTGGGACTTGAACCCGAGACTTTCAGACACAGAGGCATGAGTGCTACTGACTGAGTCACAGCTGACACCTAACTGATGTGATTTCTGAAGAATTTGTAAATGTAGGGAGCAGGGGGAGACAATGACAAAGTGGTAATGTCACTCGGGCTAGGTTCAAATCCCACCGTGGCTACTGGTGGAATTTAAGTTCAATGAATAAATTTGGAATGTAAAGCTAGTCTTAGTAATGGTGACCATAAAAACCCTCCTGCTTCATTACCCAGTCTGGCCTACATGTGACTCCAGACCCACAGCGATGTGGTTAACTCTTAACTTCCCTTTGAAATGGCCTAGCAAGCCACTCAGTTCGAGGGCAGTTGGAGATGGGCAACAAATGCTGGCCTTGCCAATGATACCCATGCCCTATGAAAGAATAAATGTAATAAAAAGGTTGGAAGAAGGATAGAAAATGCTGGAAAAACTCAGCAGGTCCAACAGCATCTGTGGAGAGAAAGACAGGGTTAACGTTTCGAGTCCGTATGAGCAGCTCTGAAGAAGAGTCATACGGACTCAAAACGTTAACTCTGTTTCTCTCTCCACAGACGCTGTTAGACCTGCTGAGTTTTTCCAGCATTTTCTGTTTTTGTTTCAGATTTCCAGCATCCGCAGTGTTTTGCTTTTACCTTGGAAGAAGATATATAGCATATATATTACAGTGCCAGGTTTCATCTGGTTCTAGGTTCTTTATTGTGGGTATAATTTAAGCCTATTTTCTCTAGGTGTTGTTTGCCTGTGCAGAGGCACTGTACGCCCATGGCTACAATAACGAAGCTTGTCGACTGGCAATTGACCTCGCCAGAGACCTCTTGGCCAATCCTCCGGATTTGAAGGTGGAACAGCCTCAGACGAAGGTATAAAAAAAGAATTAATGAATGCTCGATTGATTCCAGTCGCTGCTCTTTTGTTTTATTGTGAATCTTTAGAAAGACTGGCAGTTTTTTAAACACTGTCTTCTCAGTTTTTAATGATTGTGAGTTTGTGCCTACAATTATCTCGACAACCGCTTGCATCCTGACAGCACCTTTAACATAGTTAAACATCCCAAGGGGCTCTGCGTCAGTGTTAAAAAGACTAATTTGACACAGAGAGAGATAATAGGACAGGCGATCAGAAGCTTGGTCAAAGAGGTAGGTTTTAAGGAGTGACTTCGAGAAGGAGGGAGGATCGGAGAGGTTTAGGAAGGGAATTCCAGAGCCTAGGGCCCAGGCACAGCCACCAGTGTTGATATGATAGAAATTGAGGGTGCGCAAGAGGTGAGAACTGGGGCAGTGCGGAGGATTTGTAGGGTTGGAGGAATTTACAGAGATAGGGTGAGAATGAGGTCAACACAAGGATGATAATCTTGAGATCAAGGTGTTGCCAGACTGGAAGCCAATGCTGGACCTAATGGAGATATTTAAGCTTAAGATTTAATTGGCTAGATGTAAAGTGCTTTCACTTGTGGAAGAGGCCAAAAATCGGGGCTATAGATGTGAGATGGAGATTAATAAATTCAATAGTGAATTCACTAATAGTAAACTTCTTTGCTCAGAGAGTGGTGAAAATGTGGAACTCGCTACCACATAGAGTGGTTGAGGTGAATATCATAGAGACATTTAAGGGGAATCTGGATAAACACGAGGGAGAAAGGAATAGAAGGATATGTAGATAGAGTGCAATGAAGAGGGGTAGAAGGAGGCTCATGTGGAACATCAATCTGGCAGAGACCAGTTGGGCTGAATTGCCAGATTTGTGCTGATGAGATGATGTAAATCTACTTCCACATAAAAAGATTTGTGGCGGTGCTATGAATTGAAATATTAATAAGTTGATGATGCTTTGATGTAGGAAACATCTTCAGCGATGCTTTTAATTTGTCACCTCAAGTTGCTCCCTAAACTGCCACTGCAAGTGATGGATGTAGTGCCACCAGCATTTTACTCTTGTCTTGTACAACTTGAAATGCTGTGTACAGGTAATCAAACTGTGGAAAGACAAAAACCATCATCTAATTGCACTGTTGGATATCTTTCAGTTTGAACACACTGGAAAAACTGTGAGAGGAATAAAAATAGTAGCTCACACTTGATGTGATTATAGCAAATGCATCTTAAGTGGCAATGATGTGAACTTTGAATTGCTGTTTTGCTTTTACATTGCAAACATTTAAGGTAATTGACAACAGAACCAAAAGTGGAGATGAGTTTTTTTTATACACAGTAGGTTCTGATAATCTAAAATGCACTGCCTGAACAAGCTGGTGGAAGTAGATTTAATAGTAACTTTCAAAAGGAAATTATAAATACTTGAAAAGGAAAAAAAAAATTCAGGGTTATGGGAAGTTGGACTAATTGGATAGTCCTTTCAAAGGGCATGATGGGCTGAATGGCTGCCTCCTGTGCTGCAGAATTCTGTTCATCGTAACTCTAATAATGGAGTACTGAAGCAAGATATCCTACATGATAGCACACAGTGAACTAGTCAAGTCCAATTCTATCATCATTCTGTCCTTTGCATTGACCCCAGTTGTTTTTTGTCTGTGGTGTGTTCTTGTCTGTAGTTTTACTTTCTGGTATCGACTGCATTGGGTGGGACTTTGTGCACTGTAGTTAGAAAGTACAATGACACACACCAGTGCATTGAATACTGGTGAGAAATAGGAATTGAGAGGATGGGAAAAGCTGTTTGAAAGGCATTGAACAGATTTAGACAACAGATCGCAAGATATTGCCACAGATGGGTGGAACAGATTTCCAAATGTTTTTTTTTTGGATTGATGTGTGTTGAAAAGGGGAATTGAGAGTTATGGGAGTGTCAGGTATTGCTGAAAAGAGAGACTTGTTGCCAAAACTTTTCATCCTACACTCATCAGGACTAACGCAAAAATGCCAAAACCCAAAACAAAATGTCTACTGTTAGATGTGAATCTACAACTGGGGCAGCACTTGCTGAACAATCCTCAGTGCGCGAATAGCTACACTAACAACAAATTTAAGATAACCAGTCTAGCTTATAACGTAGCTCGTTTATGCTTGCTAGAAGTGGCATGCATTCATAGACAGGGGCCTGTTCTCTGCAAACAAAAGGAACATGTTCAAGCCTTGCGCCTTTTTTAAATTATCTGGAAGGTTGGGGAGCTTGTAGATCCCTGTTGCTTTATCCATGGAAACGCCTCGGCTAATCGGAGTCAACTTACCAACCAATCAACACCCTCTTCTCCTGCAGTATGAATTGTTGTGATCGTTTGAAATTTGGCATTCTTGCATCTGTCTTGATGAGTGCAAGATGAAAAGCTTCAGCAACATGTCTCTCTCTTCAGTAAGATTCTAGTTCTGTACTACCAAGCTGCTGAGTGTAGAGCATGGCTTTATTATTTTTTTAACAGGATATGGGAAAAAGACCTTGGTTGTTAAAGTAGAAAGTCAGCAGACGGAATGGGGAAGAGGAACTAATGCTTTGTCAATTCTGTGTGGATTGAGCCTAGAACTAGGGGTCTCGCAGTCTTAGGATAAGGATATGACCGTTTAGGACTGGATGAGGAGAAATTTCTTCACTCAGAGGGTTGTGAATCTTCTATGGGTGATTAGTCCTTGAGAATATTCAAAACTGGAATCGATAGGTGTTTGGGCATTGATTGATGTGAGATCAGGGCAGGAAACTGAAGCTAAGGTCGAAGATATTGAATGGCGGGAACAGGCTCAAGGTGCCGCATGACCTCCACCTGCCCCTGTTTCTTGTGTTCTTAAGGGCCAAATAGAAGTAGGGGTCGCTGTTTAAAAATAAGGGGTCACCCATTTGAGACCGAGATGAGGCAAAACTTTTTGTGAGGTCTGAGAGCCTTTGGAACTCCCTCAAAAAGTGGTGGAAGCAGGAGTCTTTGAATATTTTTAAGGCAGCGCTAAATAGATCCTTGATAAGCAAGGGAGGGGTGAAAGTTTAGTGGGGGTAGGCGGGAAAGTGGAGTTGAGGCCGCAATCAGATCAGCCATGATCTTATTGAGTAGCGGAGCAGGCTCGAAGGGCTGAATGGCCTCCTCCTGCTCCTAATTCATATGTTCATTTGAATAACTTCTTCACACCCGAGACTTAACATTCTCATGTTGAATTCTGTTGAAAACTATTGAAGCATATAAAAGTATAAATGTATCTGTCTCTTTCAGGGCAAAAAGAACAAAGTTTCGACTCACAAGCAAACGCTAATTGCTACCAATACCCTGGCTAAAGCTGCCTTCTTGCTAATAGTCCTCAGTGAAAGGCAGGAGCTCCACAATCTGGCCTATAGCATTGGAATGTTTTCCTTGGAGCTGCAGAGGCCACCAGCATCAACGAAAGCCCTGGAGGTGAGCAAGGGTAAAAAGACGATAACCGTAATCATCTGCCTTTTTGTAGTAAAGTACAAAAGGACGTGGATTTCCCCGGATCTGCTCCCTCTGCCATATCTTTGCCGGAAGGGGAACGTAAACCCAGTTCACGCGCGTGGATGAAATTCATAGAAAGGTAGAACGGTTACGGTGCAATTTGCTACTGGATTCCAGACCCAACAAGAGCAGGATCAGGAACGGAACGAGTAGAACTCCCTGCAGCCTTTACCCAGACTGCTCCTGTGGATTTCCCACACGAGATTGACCGGGAGCTGCTCTAGAATCCGAGTGTCCCAGTGGGTGGGACATTGGTAGTGGCACCCATAATGTGGTGATCGCCAATCCCTTGAGTTTTGGGACAAGGTAATGTGCCAAAGTTCTGCCCGCCAGCGGACTTCTGGACTTGCAGTGCTACTGTTTTATTGCCGAGGTTGTGCAGTGCATCCAATTCAGTTGGTGTAGGAGAATTGTTTATTCTTTCCTGGGGGAGCGAAGGAGCTATTGGATCTCCTGCAGTATGGGAGATTCTGTAGGCTGTGTACAAAAGGGAGATTGTTTTTGGAGATTAAACATTCAGAATGTTCTGTTACATCCATGTAAGGAATTGTAATAGTTATGCTTTTTTAAAAAAAATGTCTTGTGGATTCTATTTCATGTGCTGAAAACAGCAGTAAACATGATTTAATAAGTTTTTTTTCCCCCCGCTATTGTGTTTTTATTTCAATTAAAATTCTGTAAATTTCAAGATTGGCTGCATACTCCTCAGCCACTTGAAAGAACAAAAATGTTGCAGATCAGAGATTGCTCACAGTTTTACAATAACATAAAAAGCTTAACATCTCCTGGCAGAACTGCCTATGTAGGAAAGAGAAGGCGGGGTAGTGGTAATGTCACTGGAACAGTCAACCCAGAGGCCCAGGCAATGTGGTTGACTCACAACTGCCCTTTGACCTGGCCTAGCAAGCCAATTAATTCAAGGGCAGTTAGGGATGAGTGACAAATGTTGGCCTTGTCAGTGAAGCCCAGCTCCTATAAAAGAATAAATATATTGTTTTTTAAAAAAAAGAAAATGGTTTAATTTGAGTTTTGGAACAAGGGTGTTCGAATGCCGTTACATACGTTGATTCACAGCCAAGTACCCGTGTGCGAATTGTTTTTCTTCCAACATGAAAACATTATATGCGGCGCACCTAAATAAATTTACTTGGACGCTGGAATCCTTTTTCCATCTGCATTGCACACTTCCCTTTCCTCCTCCAACCTTACAAAACATCAGCCCAGTCACCTAGAACCTTTAACCAGCTTTCAGGCGGGTCCAGGTTAATTGCAACTTTGAGCAACCTCCAGCTGCTGCAGCTTCCACAAAGGAAGATATTCCTCGCAAGCCCGCCTTATCGAGAGGAGGGGCAAAACACCTCAAAAAATATCGACGCAAACAAACTAAATTCCACACACCAGGTGGTGATGGACTGGTTTATTTTGCCCACCAATGGTTTAAGTAAATCCAGTTTCTAATGTAGACTGTGGAGTGAGTCAGCGTTTTTGATTAGAAAACACGAGGGTGGCAATTTTAACTCCACTTACTAGACGGGATCAGGTGCAGATGATACTGGTAATGTCACTGCACTAATATTCCACAGGCCCAGGCTAATGCTCTGAGGTCAAGGGTTCAAACCCCACCACAGTGGCTGGTGGGATTTTAAATTCAATTAATAAAACCTGGAATTAAAAGCTAGTTTCCGTAATGGTGACCATGAAACTATCATCGATGTCATAAAAAAACCCATCTGGTTCGCTAATTCAGCTCAAAGGCAATTAGGGATGGGCAGCAGGTGCTTGCCTAAGCTTGCCAGCGATGCCCCTCTTCCCCAGAGAGTGGTGGGGGGAGAGTCATCGAATATTTTTAAGGCAGAGGGAGATAGATTCTTGACTAACAAAGAGAGCCAAAGGTTATCAGGGGAGGGGGGGAATGTGGAGTTGAGGCCACAATCAGATCATCCATGATCTTATTGAAGGTGGAATAGGCTCAAGGGGCCGAATGGCCCACTCCTGCTCCTAATTCGTATGTTTGTATTCTTTGGAACATCCCACGAAAGAATACATTTTTAAAAAGAGGTGGATTGCTTGTTTCGCATTCTGGCAATATTGTTTATTATTGATTTCGTGGAAAGTCAAATTGGGCAGAGTCAAACCGACATTGCACCCCAATCCTGAGTCAAACCGACATTGCACCCCAATCCTGAGTCAAACCGACATTGCACCCCAATCCTGAGTCAAACCGACATTGCACCCCAATCCTGAGTCAAACCGACATTGCACCCCAATCCTGAGTCAAACCGACATTGCACCCCAATCCTGAGTCAAACCGACATTGCACCCCAATCCTGAGTCAAACCGACATTTCACCCCAATCCTGAGTCAAACCGACATTGCACCCCAATCCTGAGTCAAACCGACATTGCACCCCAATCCTGAGTCAAACCGACATTGCACTCCAATCCTGAGTCAAACCGACATTGCACCCCAATCCTGAGTCAAACCGACATTGCACCCCAATCCTGAGTCAAACCGACATTGCACCCCAATCCTGAGTCAAACCGACATTGCACCCCAATCCTGAGTCAAACCAACATAGCACCCCAATCCTGTCAGATTCCTAATGGAAGGGATAAATGATAATTGCCCCCAGTGTTGGCTCTGCCTCTTCATTCTCTTCCGCTTCCCATGTTTGTCTCTATACCGCTTTCTGTCAAGAATGTTAGTTAGTCTGGTGCCAAACACCGTTCTACAGCTACTGTTCGAGCAGTTGCTAAACCAGCGTCAACAATCCGGGTGGAATGTGCTGAGGCCGGCATTGCCTTCTTGTTGGACATCAACGAGTAGCTCGGCGATGATGAATGTCACTTGAGTGAAAGACTCGTGTCCGAGATCTCAGAAACCCACCCTCAGCTGGGTTGAAATCTTATCTTGTAACAATACAGTTGCCGCTACAAAGTTCGAACTGACTTTTCCCACTTCCACCATCCAGGATTAATTTTGGTTGGTGTTGCATTCGTTTTAAGCCAGGGGCGATACTTGCAGTGTTCCTGCCTGTGCATTTTGTATTCTGAAACATCTCACCAGTTTGCTTTATGACTATAGCGACTGCAGTTTATTCATTTTCTTCCTTCAAGTAATGATGACCTACACATGGAACACAGTGGCATGTATCCTCAAAGTTTTCCACTCTTTCAGGTAAAGCTTGCTTACCAGGAGTCGGAAATTGTGGCGTTGTTGAAGAAGATCCCGTTGGGTGTCAGTGAGATGAACACAATCCGAGAAAGGGCGGAACAGCTGAGGGAAGGAAACTTCTGTGATTACCGGCCGGTCCTGCCGCTAATGTTGGCCAGTTTCATCTTTGATGTTTTGTGCATTCCAGGTAAAGTTCTGTGACCCAATTAGCCAGTCATGCATGGTTACAAAGTGAGCCATTTGGCCCAACATATCTATGCCGAGGTTATGTTCCACATGAGCACCCTAGACACTCTCACCCTATCAACATATCCTTCCATTCCTTTCTCCCTCACTTGCTTAGCTAGCTTCCCCTTAAATACATCCATACTATTGGCCTCAACTACTCTATACGGTAGCAAATTCCATATTCTCACCACTCTCTGGGTAAAGAAGTTTCTCCTGAATTCCTTATTGAATTTATTAGTGACTGTCTCATACTTATGGCCTTTAGTTCTTGGTCTCACCCACAAGTGGAAATGTATTCTCTGCACCTACCCTATCGAACCCCTTCATATTCTTAAAGACATCTATCAGGCCATCCCTCAGCCTTCTCTTTCCTGTTGTTTTTATTTCTGATAACTTGAGATTAGCTCTTGATTTTTTGTGTTCATTTGGAGAAATATACAGTTTTTGTGAACTACTCCATGTTGGAAAAATGCTAAGGCAATGTAATGTAGCTGAGAAGCAGGATATAGCTTTGAAGAATAAGAGACCATAAGACCCTAAGATGTAGGAGCAGAAGTAGGCCATTTGGTCCATTGAGTCTGCTCCGCCATTCAATGAGATTATGGCTGATCTGATAATCCTCAACTCCACTTTCCTGCCTTTTCCCAGTAGCCCTTGATTTCCTTACTGATTAAAAATCTGTCTGTTGAATATAATTAATGACCCAGCCTCTAAAGCCCTCTGTGATAAAGAATTCCACAGATTCACTACCCTCTGAGAGAAGAAATTCCTCCTCATCCCTGCTTTAAATGGACGACCCCTTTACTCTGAGATTATGCCCTCTGGTCTTAGACTCTCCCAGAAGGAGAAACAGCCTCTCAGCATCGACCCTGTCAAGCCCCCTAAGGGTGGGTGGGCAGTGTTTGGACGAATGGTGTTAAAATAATGATTCCATTGCACTCATGATGGAGGTCCAGACTGGGATTAAAATGCTGGAAAAGCTGACTGCCATAGATGGTTATTTTGGGAAATTTTCTGAATCCAATTTTGAATCTGGTTTGCCAATATCGGCGCAAGACTTTTTGACAACTCCGAAAGGTTCTCTCCAGCTTCTTACTTTTCTGTGAAGCACTGAGTATTATAGTCACTGACATCTTCCGCTGCCTCTTCAGAGGGGAGTAAAAGACCCACAAAAAGCACTGGTTAGTGGTCCTGGTATGAATTTGCAAACTGAGAATAATCCCTGGTCACCAGGGGAGGGGTAGGGGCAAGGGGAGGTGGAGGGTGGGGCAAAGACCAGCACCTTTTTCCTATTTTTAAATGAGAAATGTTTGAGTCTCTCTCTCTCTCCATCTCTCTCTCTCTCTCTCTCTCTCTCTCAGCATTTTGTTTTTGTACAAAAAAAAATAGGTATTGACTATTTAAATCTTATTTGACAGCAGTAAATTAAGCAGCACCTACTGTGTGATACTAGAGAATGTGGTGACCAACATAATCTAGCGTGGGTCTGAATTTGGTAATGACAGAAAACAAAACTCTTAAAATGGGTGGGGAGAGCATTGGCCCTGAGCTAGAAGGTGGCCCATCAGTCCAAGTGGGCTGTCATTGGAGTTAACCCCAAAGGAGACATGACCAAGATGTTGGGATCGGGAGAAAGCGAGAGAAGAGACTATTGCGAGCAGCACTGCCGTGACTCAATGACGATTTTATGCAAAAATGCCAAATTGAACAATCCATCACCCTCTGTGAATAATTTCTTTTCTCTTGAGTGTGTTGTCAGCATCAGTTAGCGCACTGGGGAAAAACTAGACAAGTTTCTGACTCCGTTTTTTTTTCCAGTTGTTTCACCAACTGGGTCGAGGCCCCCGAGTCGTAATCGGAACAATGAGATGCCTGGCGACGAGGAACTCGGCTTTGAGGCAGCTGTTGCTGCATTGGGTACGTAGAGGTTTGTTTCCACAGGTAACACAACAGCAAATTGCATTTACATAGTGCCTTCGATGTAACCAAATGCCCCAAGGTGGTTCACGGGAGCATTATAAAATGAAATATGACGCCGAACCACATAAGGAGATATTAGATGACTAAAAACCTGGTCAAAGAAGTACATTTTAAGGGGTGTCTTGAACATGGGTTTGAGAGCCAGTCAGATGTTCCAGAGCCTGGGACCTTGGCAGCCAAAGGCCCAGCCACCAATGGGTGGACCAATTAAAATGGGGGATGCTCGAGAGGCCAAATTTGGAACATTGCAGATATTTCGGACGGTTATGGGGCTGGATGAGGTTACAGAGAATAGGGAAAGCATGGAGGAATTTGAAAACAAGGATGAGAATTTTATAATTGAGGCAGTGCTTAACCAGGAGCCAGTGTAGGTCAGTGAGTGCAGGGGTGATGGCTGATTGGAAATTAATTTACACTGACCAGCTATTTAATGATTCAAAAATAACCCATTTTTAAAAAATTAAAGAATATCATTCTGATCATATTGCTTCCTGGTTAACCTCTACCAGATCAACTATCTTAACCTTTGGTTTAGTTTCTAGTTTGATCCAATTGCTTTTTGGGTTAGGCGATGAACTCTAACATAAATAAAGTTTGCAGGTGTGTGAATATTGGATGTATTGCAAATATTTTTTATTCGTTCATGGGTTGTGGACATTGCTGGCAAGGCCAGCATTTATTGCCCATCCCTAATTGCCCTTGAGAAGGTGGTGGTGAGCTGCCTTCATGAGCTGCTGCAGTCCATGTGGTGTAGGTACATCTACATTGCTGTTAGGGAGGGAGTTCCAGGATTTTGATCCAGTGACAGTGAAGAAATGGTGATATATTTCCAAGTCAGGATAGTGAGTGGCTTGGTGGGGAACTTGCAGGAGGTGGCGTCCCCAAGCATCTGCTCCCTTGTCCTTCTAGGTGATAGAGGCCACGGTTTGGAAGGTGCTGTTGAAGGAGCCTTGGTGAGTTGCTGCAGTGCATCTTGTCAATGGTACACACACTGCTGCTACTGTGCGTCAGTGATGAAGCGAGTGAATGTTTGTGGATGTGGTGCCAATCAGGTGGGCTGCTTTGTCCTAGATGGTGTTGAGCTGCTTGTGTTGTGGGAGCTGCACTCATCCAGGCAGGTGGGGAGTATTCCATCACACTCCTGACTTGTATCTTGGTGGACAGGCTTTGGGGAGTCAGGAGGTGAGTTACTTGCCTCAGAATTCCCAACCTCTGACCTGCCACAGTATTTATATGGCTAGTTCAGTTTCTGGTCAATGGTAGCCCCCAGGATGTTGATGGTGGGGGATCCAGTGATGGCAATGCTGTTGAATGT